>NC_138774.1:107571686-107706686 GCF_965119305.1 Pelophylax lessonae | reverse complement strand
TTTCTATATTTTCTATAGGCAATTTGCTTGCCATATACATCTGACTGAACCATTATTATCCTTATAGCATCAAGATTTTAATTTAGATCATTCTAACTGCAGTATGATCGATCTATTTTCTAATCTTAGGTCTTTATACAATTTTATGTATAGATCCCCATGAGGCTGATTTCAGTCCATTGTAAATGGTGCAGTTGTGATGTATTCTTAAAATAAATTAACTAATTAGAAGTTTATTTTACCAAAAACAATCTTGACCTCTAGCAAGTCTTGGTGCATGGTGTAACAATTTTTGTCAATGCATTTTTTTTAAACATTGTGTTGTGATTGTGAACATCTGTTGGCTGAGAGAGGTCATGTGTCAAATATGTCAAATTTTGTTTCCATATTTTGTGAGCTCATGAGAAGCTATTAATCACTTTCCAGAAGTTATTGGTTTTGGTTACTTTGATATTCTATAATAATAATATCCTTTGATTACCTGTGTGATACGTGTTATTGAATTTTGTTCTGCATTTTGTGTTTATTACCAGTTATATTTTTGACATTATTCTGCACTGATTTTATTTATTAAATATATATATTTTTGCACAAAATTGTATTCCTCTTATCTTCAGGTTAGCACCAATAAACGATCTTGGGTTTTTGTTGATTTATGGAAATAAGTTGAGAATCTCCTTACTTATAGATCCTTGCTTATTTGCATAAATAGACACTGTTGATCAGAGCAGTATAAACATTCTGACAACATACATACAGTATACATGTACGCCAGGTGCAGGTATTGGAGAAGAAAAAAAAAAAAACAGGACAATTGTATGCAAGTATTTACTGATCATTATGCAGGGACTTTAGTGCTAGAAAAACATACATAAAAAGATCAGTAAAATTTGTAGGCCTGTGTAAATGTAGTCTTAAAATACTGATATGCATGGCCACCTAGGCTAACATAGAACTACATTTAGAGGCATAAAAAAAGCATGCTATACACCTGTAAAAGCAGCATTTTGTATGCCGTGTACATGAGGCCTCAGACTGATTAACCGCTTAAGGACCACCCCACGTACATATACTGCAGCAGGGCGGCCCTTAAGTGCAAAATCAGGTACATGTACATTTTCTTCTTCTTCAGCTCTGGGGCGCAATTGGACACAGCAGGAGCCAATCAGCGATCCGGTGGATGCAATGCCTGCCGGGAACCCGGCGATCGTTCATAGGGAGGCAGAATGGCGGTCTGCCTATGTAAACAAGGCAAACCACCGTTCTGCCAGAGAGGAAAATGGAGATCTCGTGTTTCTGCTAAGCACTTATAGGAAACACATTTAGCCCTTTGATTGCCCCTGGTGTTACCCTCTTCCCTGCCAGTGTCATTTATACAGTAACGGCATTTTTTTTAGCACTGATCACTGTATTGGTGCCACTGGTCCCCACTGGTCACTTAGTGTCACTGCAATGTTGCAGTCCTGCTAAAAATCGCTGATCGTCGCCATTACTAGTAGAAAATACAGTATCTCACAAAAGTGAGTACACCCCTCACATTTTTGTAAATATTATATTATAACTTTTCGTGTGACAACACTAAAGAAATGACACTTGGCTGCAAAGTAGTGAGTGTTCTGGTCACAAAGAGGGTAAAACCTTCTGGAGCGGAAGTGGTTAAATGGCTGTAGCTGTTATTATTTTCTTTTGTGTTTGGTGGTGTTATTTCTCCTTATTTAGCACACATAAAATGTTTTACTAGCGGTATAGAACCATTACATGTTTTACATTTGACAATGAATATGCTGATACATTTTACAAACTGATTTTGATTTATATTGCATTAAAAGGTCAAATGAGTGTTAATTTTTTGCAATTACTTACCCTGTTTCCCCGAAAGTAAGACATCCCCGAAAATAAGACCTACTTACAGTTTTTCCTCTCGCTGAAATATAAGGCATCCCCCCGAACATAAGACCTTCCCGATAATAAGGCCTCACCCGAACATAAGGTCTCCCCGATAATAAGGCCCCCTGAAGCTACCGTAACATTGGTCTCTGGACCATAGCGGCAGGCGCCGCAGCGCAGCCGGAGCAGACAAGAAGTGCGAGGTCTCTTTTAATCAAAGAGCCTGCGCCGCCGCCAGGACAAGCTGCCGCCTGCTGCTCACTCTGCCCTGATGGAATCTGGCTGACTCACAATTAGACAGTGAGTCGCTCGGGGCAGGAGTCGAGCACATTATGTAGACACACAGGGGTCACTGAGGTAGGGGGGAAATGTCTGATAAAGGGGTGGGGGGCATGTCTGGTGAAGGTGTCCACTGGCACAGAGGCGGGGGGAGTGGGATCACTTAAAATGGCACAGGAGGATCAGAGGGGGCAATCAAAATGACACAGGAGGATCAGAAGGGGTTACTAAAATGGTAATCCCCCTCTGATTATCCTGTGCCATTTTTATTCCCCCTCTGATCCCCCCTGTATCATCCCCTCCCCCCACCCTGATACCCCACTACTACCGTACCGTATACAGGTAATACATTTCCTTTTTTTTTGTTCAACAATAAATGTGTACCATATTCTTCTTCATGGAAAAATAAGACATCCCCTGAAAATAAGACCTAGCGCATCTTTGGGAGCAAAAATTAATATAAGTCTTATTTTCTGGGGGAAACAGGGTACTTACTTACTTACTTTAATGTGTTTTAAAAAGTAGAGACATATTTGAAATATTTGGGGCTCTCAGTGGAAATCAGGTTCACTGCATTTGGAATTTGTTTTAGAACGTTGGCTTTTCTAGCCATCTACACTGCTTTGTGCGTTATATAGAAAGGCAGAAAGGGAATGAAGAAATTAGAACATATTGAGGTTGGTGAAGTTATATGAACCATATTTAAGTGTTATCTGGCTCATCTACAGATGTTAGTGTAGAGGGTCTCATGAGCTTAATTTTTTTTTTTTTTAGGTTACAGGATGGAAAAATCAGAAAGGCGTTACGTTTGGCAACTGTGTATTGTAGAGACAAACAGGAAATTCTATACAGCTGCCTTCTTAAGAAACAATGGAGGACCTCATACATTCCAGAATTGCATTGTTATAATTGTTCCCTTAAATCACAGCAGTGGGGTTTTCCATGTTTTCCACAATATCCAAGGGCTGTTTGTTCTAAAATAGATACAGTCAGCCTGCTCTAGGATTTTCTTCAAGAAGTCTGAACTCCCTGATTCTCAGCTGCTTGTCTGGGAGTTAGTCACTTCTTTAAACCATGTCAAATTGACAGAAACTTTCCAGCAACCAGGAACACTAAAGGCCACTCAACTGTTCCTAAGGCCTTGTTTCCTCATTGGCTAAAATCCTAAATCTCTTCTGTCAGTGAGGCAGGAGCAACGAAGTGACACCTTGCTGGTTGGTTTGACCAGCAAGTTACAGATGCCATAGGAGTAAGTTAATGCTATTTTGGTAATTCTGCTGATGACAACTTGCTACGAGTGACATGATCACTAGTGTGACATAGTTATGTATGTATATATCCTAGCAATGCCTATCTGAAAAAAATGGAGGCATATATTGGTGATAAGAGGTTGCTAAAGTAAAGTCTGCATGTTTCTAGAGCAGTCCCACGCCCAGTTAATTTAGGGTTCATTAAACACTACAAGGAGTTCCCTTGCTGTGGCCACTCTGGCTATTGTACAATATGAATGAACATACTCTCAATAAACTCTAAAATCTGTGAGTGGCAGACACTCCGGCTCCTGTTTGGGCTCCATTAGGAGTGTCAAAATGCAAGCAAGGCTTGGACATCTTCTAATTACTAATGTGCATCTGCCTTTTTAAAGAATACATATAGTGTGAAAAAAAGTGTCACTAATGGTACTCTTCTGAATGAAAATATGGGGACATGCTATCTGGCACAATTAGCTCTAAGGGAGTTATGATTTAACATGCCGCCTGCCTGAATGGCAATAATAAAACTACATTTTTTTACAGAGTGGATCCATTTTTTATGGGGGGGGGGGGGGGCAAAAGGATAGCTTTAAATCTACTCTAAATAGAGTCTATCACAAAGTGAAATAATCTGGATCTGGAACCTGGACCACAATAAAGTCAATCACACCAAGGCTGACCATAAAAAATAATTAGGCCTAGGAATTAGAACTTTAATCTACACTTGTGTATTTCATGATTTTATATGATATAAAATTATAATTTCATGCTAGTGTTTCTGGAGCATTGGATTAGTACGGAATGCAGGTCAGTTGTAAGTCCCCAATCACCTTTCTGAGGTGGAGGGGTTATAGTTCATTTGTTGAGGGAAAGAGAAGGGGGGGGGGAGACCACAGATTGCTAGAAAAGCCCAACAGTTTCCCAGTCATTAGTCTTAATAGTAGAAACATTCAACTCATCCTCTGGAAAACCTTGATCATAGGGATGGGCTGTGTGTTCAAGCTGTTTGTGTGTTCGCCGTACACACAAACAAATGGGGCGCTCGGCGGGAAGTTTGCCCGCCGATGAGCGCCCCATAATGCACTGTGCTCATGCAGTGCATTGATTGCTTATGATTGGCCAAAGCATGCACCTGACCTGTATGCTTTGGCCAATCCCAGCACAATGTACTGTGAGAGCCAGCCATGATTGGCCAAAGGCAGAGTGCCTTTGGCCAATCATGGCTCAGGGGCTAAGTCCACACCCCACACTATTTAAGGCTGCTGCTTACACAGCAGCCATGTATAGTGTGTGACAATAGAGATTAGGCATGTACTGTAGTTAGTAGATTGTGAGTTCAGTCAGTTTAGTGCACAGGTATACCCAACTTTTAAAATGTATGGATATGTTGTTGTCCTGGGTCCCCTTTTGATGCTCTCCAAGTTTGGTGTCCCTGTCACGTATGGTTTGGGAGCAGTGCCACGTCAAGCTGACCAAGATTTCCTATAGACACCAATGAGCACTGAAAGCTGAAAATTGGTTTTGGCAAGAAGGGGGTGAAAGTGCCCTGTATTTAAGTGGTTAAGGGGAACCCTATGACAGAATTAAAAAAAAAAGGTATGGGGTCCCCCCCCAAGATCCATACCAGGCCCTTTGGGTCTGGTATAGATTTTAAGGGGAGCTCCACGCCAAATTGAATTTAAAAAAAGCAGCGCGGGGTCTCCCCTATACCAGATACTTATTCGAGCATGCAGCCTGGAAGGCCTTAACTATACCAGGTCACTTGCCTTCAACATGGGGAGGGTGCTTTGGGGTGCCCCCCAAAGCACCTTGTCCCCATGTTGATGGGGACAAGGGCCTCTTCCCAGCAACCCTTGGCTGTGGTTGTGGGGGTCTGCGGGTGGGAGGCTTATCGGAATCTGGAAACCCACTTTAAGGGTGGGGTCCCCCGGCTCCAGCCCCCCCATGTGAATGGGTATCCAGTACATCGTACCCATACCCATTCACCAAAAAAGTGTGAAAAGTAAAAACCACAAAAAACAGGAGTTTTTGGCAAGCCCTTTTGTTAAAAAGAAAAAAGAAAAAGTGTCCCTCGCTGTAAATCCATCGTCAATCAAGAGGCCCGCTGCAAAAAGAGCCGCAAAATAAAAAAAATTAAAAAATGCTTCGCTTCCTAAGAGGCTACCTGCTGTATGCCCGCTCTTCGGCTTTGACAGTTCTTTGTATAGGCAAGGGGTGGGGCCACCCTGGTACACCACCCAGAGGCACCGCCCATTCTAGCGTCACATGCTGTTGAACGATGTCAGAAGGGGGGCGGTGCCACTGGGTGATGTAACCAGGTGGCCCCGCCCCTTGCCTATAAAAGAACTGTCAAAGCCGAAGAGGGGGCATACGGCGGATAGCCTCCTAGGAGGCGAAGCATTTTTTGCAATTTTTCTATTTTTCCGGTCGGTGGGCATCGTGATTTACGATGGATTTACATCAAGGGACGATTTTTTTTTTTTTTTTCTTTTTAATAAATGACTTGTCAAAAACAGTTTCCTGTGGTTTTGACTTTTTTACACTTTTTTGGTGAATGGGTATGATACCCAATACCCATTCACAATGGGGGGGGCAGGATCTGGGGGCCCCCTTGTTAATGGGGGCTTCCAGATTCTGACAAACCCCCTGCCCTCAGACCCTGAGAACCACAGCCCAGGGTTGTCAGGAAGAGGCTCTTATCCCCATCAACACGGGGACAAGGTGCTTTGGGACCCCCTGGACCCAAAGCACCCACCACCCCATGTTGAGGGCATGTGGCCTGGTATGGTTCAGGAAAGGGGGGGGCACTCGCTCATTCCCCCCCCCCTCCTTTTCCTGTGCTGCCAGGCTGTATGCTCAGATAAGGGTCTGGTGTGGATTTTGGGGGGGACCCCACGCTATTTTTAAAAAAAATTTAAATCTGTATGCCAGGAGCCAGCAATATATTACAGCCGCAAGCAAGTTTTAAATGACATTTTTTCCTTTAGAAATGTCAGTATTGCTGCAGCAGGCTCCATACATTGTACAGATGCGCCACATTACAGGCACAATAAGGGGACCCCCAGGCAGGATATTTAAAGGAATTTTTCATTTTTATTGTTTCATTTTAAGCATCATTAAAATCTCTGCTCCTTTAAAAATGATTGTTTTAAAACAAAAATTTTGCATTGATACACGTCCCCAGGGCAGTACCCAGGTCCCCATACACTATTTATGGCAATAACTTGCATATAAGCCTTTAAAATTAAGGCTTTTGATTTTTCATGTTCGTGCCCTATAGACTTTAATAGAGTTTGCATGTTTGCTAGAACTTTTTCCCTGTTTGAGATGTTCTGATGTGAACCAAACAGGGGGGTGTTCGGCCCATCCCTATTTGATCATAATTTCTCCAATTTAGGGAGAACTTTAGGAATGGAAGTTCATGTGTTCATTACCATTTCCCTGTATCATTCTATTTTATTACACATGACTTAATTTCTGAACGTATTTGTTTTTTTTGTTTTTTTTCCAATAAAAGCTTTTATTGATAATTAAGTTACAAACAGAGTACTAATCAAAAAGAAACGGTTGAGTGAACAAGAAAGCAACATGTTTGCAACATGAGAATAAACAGTGTAAACTTTGGTAAGTCAGTATCTACGGTAGCTTAAGGATCAATCAACAAAAACACACATCATACTTAACAACCATGGTGTGACAGAAACCTAAAAAAGGTTCAGTCCCACCAAGTGACCAAGACGGTCAAATAGAAAGAAGAAGCAGGTCAGATTAAAAAGAAAGAAGCTAGAAGGGAAGAGAAGAAGGGGAGGGAGGGTGGGGGGGGGGGGTATCATAAATGCAGTTAGTCTTATATGTTCCTGGGGTGGTACAGAAAATATTGTAGTCTCTGGATGGAGAAAGACGTTAAGAGTCTAGAAAGTTTATGTCGTCTGCAATAATCATGCTATCTAATCAGCATCTTGATATGCCACACCCGTGAGGTGGATGGATTATCTCTGCAAAGGAGAAGTGCTCACTAAAGCCCCGTACACACGCATCGAAAATTGGCAGGGAATTTTCGTCCGACGACCGATCTGCCGATTTTCGGCTTGTTAGTATGATGCTTCCGACAACCAACTCTGACTTTTCGGCCGAAAAAAAAATCTGGTGTGCAGACTATAAAATTTTTGTTGGCCGTCAACATAACGGCCGATTTTCATGCAGTCAATACAGATTTAGACAGGGAAAAAATCTGATGAGCAAGTCTGGGCATGCTCAGTGAAGAAAGAACACAAAGAAAGCAAACCAACACATGACATAACTTCCGAAGTAGATTTTTGTTGCGTGAGAAAATTCGTGAGCTGTCTAGGCACATTCCAACCAACAAAACACAACTGTGGACAAAAGACGGACGATCGGTCGGCCGATAATCGTTGCGTGTGTACGGGGCTTTAGACAGATTTGGACAGATTTGAGAACAATATTGGAAAGAAATAGGCCTTTTGTGTACATTGAAAAAATCTTACAGTAGATCTTTGAGTTCAGCACATGAAAAATGGGGGCAAAAACAAAAGTGTTGCGTTTATAATTTTGTTCAGTATATTATATAGATGTGTTACAAATAGACTGATATATTTCAAGTATTTCTTTCTTTTAATTTTGATGATTATGGCTTACAGCTTTATGGAGATGCTGATTTCATTTTCCAGCAAAACTGTCCACACTGGCACCTGTCCACACTGCCAAAAGTAACAATACCTGATTTAATGATCATGGTATCACTGTGCTTGATTGGCCAGCAAACTCGCCTGACCTAAACACCATAAAGAACCTGTGGGGTATTGTCAAGTGGAAGATAAGAGACACCAGACCCAACAATGCAGATGACCTGAAAGCCACTATCAAAGATACCTGGGCTTCCATAACACCTTAGCAGTGCCACAGGCTGATCGCCTCCATGCCATGCCGTATTGGTGCAGTAATTCATGCAAAAGGAGTCCCGACCAAGTATTGAGTGCATACTATGTTTGCACCTAAATGGAAGGGGGTCTTTTGTGCTAGGGGAGAGGTTTATGGGAAGGCTGGAGGAGTTTTTAAACTAGGATTGAGGGGGGAGGGTGAATTAGATTATAATGGGGCAGACATGTCAGACAGGGGTCAGCCCCTATTGGTGGGTGGATTGGGGAAAGATGGGGGGAGAGTTATGGCAGAGGATAAGAAGGTTCCCATGTTACAAACAACCATTGGAAATGGTACTATTTGTACCAAAATTAAAAATATGCAAAATAAGTGTGCAAAATGTGACAATGATTTAATGTGTTTGTTCATCAATGCCAGAAGTCTGCCAAGCAAAATAGGTGAGTTGGAAGCTCTGGTGCATGAGGAGAACTATGACTTAATTGGTATTGCTGAATCTTGGCTTCATTCTTCATATGACTGGGTTATTAATATTCCTGGCTATGCTCTCTTTTGGAAAGACAGGGTAAAATGGAGGGTTGGTGGTGTCTGTCTCTATGTGAGAAGTGATCTCAAAGTGAGTGTGAAAGAGGACCTAGTTGATGGAGTTAACAACCCAGACACTGACTGGAGTGATGGCACTGCTGGAACAGTTAAAGGGCAAACATTTATAAACCTATTACAAGACAATTTTATGGTGCAGTTTATTGAGGCCAACTCTAGAAATGATGCTATGTTGGACCTGGTAATCTCAAACCATGCACAGCTTATTAATAATGTTCATATAAAAGAACATCTGGGTAGCAGTGACCATAATATGATTTATTTTAATGTTAGCTGTAAGCAAAAATGAATACAGGAAATACAAAAACACTTAACTTTAAGAGAGCAAATTTTCCAAGGATGAGGGCTGCTCTCCAGGATTTAGACTGGGAGGGAATATTGGCATCGATGAGCACAGAACAGAAATGGGAAATTTTCAAAAATACTTTATGCAAACTTACTGCAAAGTATATTCCCCATGGGTAATAAGTTTAAAAGGCTAAAAATAAAACCTATGTGGCCCACGGCAAACGTTAAAAAGGCTATAGATAAAAAGAAAAGATCTTTTAAAAAATATAAAAATGAAGGGACGCTATAATTGTTTTATTGTTACAAAGAATATAACAGAATATGTAAAAAGGAAATCATGGTGGCAAAAATTCAAAATGAACGACAGATTGCAAAAGATAGTAAGACAAACCCCAAAAAATTCTTCAAATATATTAACAGCAAAAAGGTTAGGTCTGAGCATGTAGGCCCTTTACAAAATAATCAGGAGTGGGTGACTGGGGACAAAGAGAAGGCAAATGTATTAAATACTTTCTTCAGCTCTGTACCAGATGGCATCCACCCACGCATCTTAAAAGAATTGAGCGCTGTAATTTCAAAGCCTTTGTTTCTAATTTTTAGGGACTCGTTAAGGACTGGAATAGTACCACTGGATTGGCGTAGGGCCAATGTGGTGCCTATATTTAAAAAGGGATCAAAGTGTTTGCCAAGTAACTATAGACCTGGTAGTTTAACTTCTATAGTCGGGAAGATACTGGAGAGTTCAATAAAAGACTACATAGAAAAGTTCTTGCTGGAAAAAAATGTTTTAAGCAATAGACAGCATGGATTCATGAAAGACAGAAGTTATCAAACAAACCTGATTTCTTTTTATGAGGAGGTAAGTAAAACCTTGGACAGAGGGGTGGTTGTGGACGTAGTATACTTGGATTTTGCAAAAGCATTTGACACAGTTCCCCACACACGGCTAATGTGTAAGGTAAAGTCTACTGGCTTGGAAAGATCGGTTTGTATTTGGATAGAAAATTGGCTAAAAGATAGAATTCAGAGAGTAGTGGTTAATGATTCTTACTCTGAATGGTCTAAGGTTATCAGTGGTGTACCCCAAGGTTCAGTGTTGGGACCCTAACTTTTTAATATCCTTATAAATTATATAGGGTCTGGGATTAAAAGTACCATTTCAGTCTTTGCAGATGGCACCAAGCTTTGCAGTGGAATAACTTCCTTACAGGATGTCTCCAACTTACAAGCTGACCTCAATGCACTGTTTCATTGGGCAACTATGTGGCAAATGAGGTTTAATGTTGATAAATGTAAAGTTATGCACTTGGGGGCTAAGAATTAGGGATGATCGAACTTTTGAAAAGTTCGGTTCGACCAGAACACCCGAATTTCCCAAAAGTTGGGTTCGGATTCCAGAATCCCATTGAAATCAATGGGATCCGAATTTCTGGAATCAAAAAACACAATTTTGAAGCCCTAAAACCCAACAAATGCCCCTAAAAAGTGCCAAGGGTTCTGGGTCATGCCCCTAAAAAGTGCCAAGGGTTCTGGGTCATGCCCCAGGGACTATGAATCAGGCAAAAAAAAGTTCTTAAAAATTGTTGTTTTTGATATATATATATATATATATATATATATACACAGGTCTGAATACTTTCCGTACCCACTGTATATACCTGTATATATATATATATATATATATATACACAGGTATATACAGTGGGTACGGAAAGTATTCAGACCCCCTTAAATTTTTCACTCTTTGTTATATTGCAGCCATTTGCTAAAATCATTTAAGTTCATTCTTTTTCCTCATGAATGTACACACAGCACCCCATACTGACAGAAAAACACAGAATTGTTGACATTGTTGCAGATTTATTAAAAAAGAAAAACTGAAATATCACATGGTTCTAAGTGTTCAGACCCTTTGCTGTGACACTCATATATTTAACTCAAGTGCTTTCCATTTCTTCTGATCATCCTTGAGATGTTTCTACACCTTCATTAGTGTCCAGCTGTGTTTGATTATACTGATTGGACTTGATTAGGAAAGCCACACACCTGTCTATATAAGACCTTCCAGATCACAATGCATGTCAGAGCAAATGAGAATCATGAGGTCAAAGGAACTGCCTGAAGAGCTCAGAGACAGAATTGTGGCAAGGCACAGATCTGGCCAAGGTTACAAAAAGATTTCTGCTGCACTTAAGGGTCCTAAGAGCACAGTGGCCTCCATAATCCTCAAATGGAAGACGTTTGGGACGACCAGAACCCTTCCTAGAGCTGGCCGTCCAGCCAAACTGAGCTATCGGGGGAGAAGAGCCTTGGTGAGAGAGGTAAAGAAGAACCCAAAGATCACTGTGGCTGAGCTCCAGAGATGCAGTCAGGAGATGGGAGAAAGTTGTAGAAAGTCAACCATCACTGCAGCCCTCCACCAGTCGGGGCTTTATGGCAGAGTGGCCAGACGGAAGCCTCTCCTCAGTGTAAGACACATGAAAGCCCGCATGGAGTTTGCTAAAAAACACCTGAAGGACTCCAAGATGAGTGGAGAAATAAGATTCTCTGGTCTGATGAGACCAAAATAGAACTTTTTGGCCTTAATTCTAAGCGGTATGTGTGGAGAAAACCAGGCACTGCTCATCACCTGTCCAATACAGTCCCAACAGTGAAACATGGTGGTGGCAGCATCATGCTGTGGGGGTGTTTTTCAGCTGCAGGGACAGGACGACTGGTTGCAATCGAGGGAAAGATGAATGTGGCCAAGTACAGGGATATCCTGGACAAAAACCTTCTCCAGAGTGCTCTGGACCTCAGACTGGGCCGAAGGTTTACCTTCCAACAAGACAATGACCCTAAGCACACAGCTAAAATAACAAAGGAGTGGCTTCACATCAACTCCGTGACTGTTCTTGAATGGCCCAGCCAGAGCCCTGACTTAAACCCAATTGAGCATCTCTAGAGAGACCTAAAAATGGCTGTCCACCAACGTTTACCATCCAACCTGACAGAACTGGAGAGGATCTGCAAGGAGGAATGGCAGAGGATCCCCAAATCCAGGTGTGAAAGACTTGTTGCATCTTTCCCAAAAAGACTCCTGGCTGTATTAGATCAAAAGGGGGCTTCTACGAAATACTGAGCAAAGGGTCTGAATACTTAGGACCATGTGATATTTCAGTTTTTCTTTTTTAATAAATCTGCAACAATGTCAAAATTCTGTGTTTTTCTGTCAGTATGGGGTGCTATGTGTACATTCATGAGGAAGAAGAATGAACTTAAATGATTTTAGCAAATGGCTGCAATATAACAAAGAGTGAAAAATTTAAGGGGGTCTGAATACTTTCCGTACCCTCTGTATATATATATATATATATATATATGTATATATGTATACCCCTAACCCAGAATCTGCATAGTGGGGTCACCCTGACATGGCAGCGTCAGTTCACCCTTAACTACACTACGGTCACCCTGACATGGCAGAGTTCGGTCACCCTGCCATGGCAGAGCCAGTTCACCCTAAACTACACTAGGGTCACCCTGACATGGCAGAGTCAGTTCACCCTAAACTATACTACAGTCACCCTGACATGGCAGCGTCAGTTCACCCTAAACTACACTATGGTCACCCTGACATGGCAGCGTCAGTTCACCCTTAACTACACTACAGTCACCCTGACATGGCAGCGTCAGTTCACCCTTAACTACACTACGGTCACCCTGACATTGCAGAGTCAGTTCACCCTAAACTACACTACGGTCACCCTGACATGGCAGAGTCATGTCAGTTAAGTGTCACCCTGACACTTAAAGCTATCCCTACAAAAACTAGATTTTTGAATCTAACTATAATGGTATATAGTACCCTAACTACACTGCATATCCCTTTCCTCACACTAATAATTGCAAAATGACACTGGAGCAACACAAATGCTTCCACTCTCTTCCACAGCCCCTGTATTACAGTGCTAAAGTTTTGGCGGGGCTATGTTATATACTGGGGGGCGTATTCACTCCTCATTGGGCTCTGGACCCCGTAGTCACTCCAATCACATTTTACTGATGTTTCTGGGCCAATCATGGGCTTTTAAAGCCCAGTTCCTGTCCCAATGCATTTTGGGCAGTTCTGGTGGCCGAATTCCGAACTTTTACCGCAAAAAGTTTGGAATTCGGCCGAATTTCGAACACCTAATGTTCGGGTCAAACCGATGGTCGACCCGAACCGTTCGATCATCCCTACTAAGAATATGCATGCATCATACATACTAAGGGGATTAGAACTGGGGGAATCCATAGCGGAGAAGGATCTGGGTGTTCTAATAGATCATAAGCTTAATAATAGCATGCAATGCCAAGCTGCGGTTTCCAAAGCAAGCAAAGTCCTTTCTTGTATTAACAGAGGCATGGACTCCAGAGAGAGAGATATCATTTTGCCCCTGTACAAATCATTAGTAAGACCTCATCTGGAATTTGCAGTTCAGTTTTGGGCACCAGTTCTTAAAAAGGATATTGGGGAACTGGAGAAAGTGCAGAGAAGGGCAACCAAACTGATAAGAGGCATGGGGGAGCTCAGCTATGAGGAAAGATTAGAGGAACTGAATTAATTCTCTCTTGAGAAGAGGAGATTAAAGGTGGATATGATAAACATGTATAAATACATAAGGTGTCCATATAGTGAACTTGGTGTTGAGTTGTTCACTTTAAGGTCAACACAGAGGACAAGGGGGCACTCTTTACGTCTAGAGGAAAACAGATTTTCCCACCTTTGGATAAATGTTTAATTGTACATGTTTTATTACATTAGACAGAATATTGTTTTCTTGCCATGATGTCCTCTAGAGGTGAATTGTGGTATCAAAACAGTGGTGAATGGAGCAGGGAGTGGTGACTTAAGCCTCGTACACACGCGTCGAAATTTGGCAGGGAATTTTCATCCGACGACCGATCTGACGATTTTCGGCTTGTTAGTATGATGCTTCCGACAACCGACTCCGACTTTTCGGCCGAAAAAAATCTGGTGTGCAGGCTATAAAATTTTTGTCCTGTCAAAACACAGCCGATTTTCGTGCAGTCAGTACAGATTTCGACAGGGAAAAATCTTATGAGCAAGACTGGGCATGCTCAGAGAAGAAAGAACACAAAGAAAGCAAACCAACACATGACATCACTTCTGAAGTAGAATTTTGTCGGTCGACAAAAGTCCAGTGCAGTCTAGGCACATTCCAACCAACAAAACACCACTCTGGACAAAAGACGGACGACCGGTCGGCGGAAAATCGTTGCGTGTGTACTAGGCTTAAGTCTTCATCCAAAGCCCAGTGACGTCTACACGTAGCTATTATCACAGAATTATAACATGTTTTTTACATGGCATAGGTGTTTTTCACAGCTCATATAATAATACAGTGATGGAAATGAAACGATAGGATCCTAACTATGAATGGTGCATGATCATTATTAACCCTTAGAAATGTAAGCATCCAGAGGATTTATAAGTTATACTATATCAGGAATATAATGACTTTACCTGTGTCTGAAGCTAACTGGGCAAATATGGTAAAGCCACTGGGGAAAGCTGCTATAGTTTTTGCTGCTGCTGTGTTCATGCTGATAATGAACTACTTCACTAGTTTTAAAGAGAATCTATCTCCACCTTAAAAAAAGTTTCACATAACAGCACTGAAACATCAAACATTTTAAATGCTGACTTGCAGCATATTTCTGTCCATAAAGTATTTTTTATTGACTTGCAAAGTGTCTCTGAAGTTTCTGGAAAATGTGACTTCTTCATGAACAGTCAATTTCCTAGCACAGTTTCCATTTTGCACATCATAGTCCTCGCCAAAGTGTCAAAACAAACTTTGCTAGCCTCCTCCGCTCCTCCCCTGATTTCCATACATAATGCTTTATGTAGCAGTAAGGAAGGCAGAGAAGGGGAATAATATAGAATGTCACTTGAGTGACAGCTCTCAGTTTGCTGATTCTACTGACATAATAACTAAGATGGCGGCATCTAGCAACAGCCTCAGGGATTTTAGATGCAGTGATAGGAATAACGGCGTTAGAAGTAGAAAGCATTACCATAGTTGCCAACATTCTCCAAAAATTTACAGGGACACTTTTTTGTCTGTAGGCGGAGTCTTATTTTAATTAGGGGTGGGGAATTAATTTGTAGGTATGTCCGAGACAGAGTAGTAATATAGTGTGTGCCGCGGCAAAAATGGGCGTGGTTTACACTATGCTAAATGGTGGGTGTGGCTTAAAGGGGTGTGGTTAAAGAGAGTTTGAGGTGAAAGGGGGATAGAGGGAGAAGGAAGAGAGAAAGAGAAGAGAGAGAGAAAAAAAAGTGCTGGGGGGGGAAGAAAAGAAAAGAAAGAGGGATGGAGGGACAGCAGGCCCAGATCCTACACCACAATAGCAATATGTGTATGCCAGCAAGTTTAACAATCAGCAGATAAAGATACTCCAAACACCATCCACCCAGGCAGATCCCATTCAACAGATACAGGAGATTGTCAATAAAATAGTACACAGCGCAAAAAAAAGGTATACTATATATATATATATATATATATATATATATATATATATATATATGTATCAGATAGACACTACGACACAAGCCGTGACCAGCACAGCCTGAGCGGCACCTGCAACCAGGAAGTTCCTTTTCTCTATGGCCTCATACTTTTAAAACAAATGTGAGTGTTATATTTGTTTTATTCAATAAACGGTATATTGAAACGGGATCACACTATGAGAGTCTTCCTTCCACATGGTCACTAAAACCACTGGTCCATGTGGGGGAGATCGAGTATTAGAAGCAAGTTTGGCCCAGGGAGTTTCATCCATACATGTGATTTAAAGAGGCATCCCACTCCACTAAAGCGTGTTTGACCCACATGCAGTATTACTATGGGGTCCTGGCAGTCTGGTTGGTGGAAGTATCCAAAGGGAGTGGAATTGCTCAAGATTGCAGCTTATTTTTGCATGGATTGGCACTGATCTGCATTTTGAGGAGCACAAAAGCACATTGCACTTTCACTGCCTACTTGCTTAATATTGGATTTTATGGGACTTTAAGAACAAGACTTTTTATTCATCCATTCATTTATTTATTTATTCACTATTGATTTATATGTATGTGGCTATTAGCAATGTTTTGCACTTTATTTTATATTGAATTTTCATAATCAGCATTATTTCGCACTTTTTGAGGTTAACGGTGCAATATTTGAACTTATTGAATTTTTGCATATTTTGCACATTCTTTACAGTATTCACTAAATTTGCATAAACCATTTTGCACTTTATACATATATACACACATATATATATATATATATATATATATATATATATATATATAGTATACCATTTTTGCGCTGTGTACCATCTTATTGACTATTACGAAATCATTAGATTTTGAACAGCGGCATATTAGGTTTGTTTTATTTATCCACAGCGCAGGAATCACTTTATCACAGATACAGGAGATTGTCAGAGACTGTGAGGACATGATATAGGAGATGGTCAGAGAGGGGGAGCACATGATACAGGAGATGGTCAGAGAGTGTGCGGGCATGATACAGGAGATAGTCAGACAAGGGGAGGACATGGTATAGGAGATGGTCAGAGAGGGGGAGGACATGATACAGGAAATGGTCAGAGAGTGTGCGGACATGATACAGGAGATGGTCAGAGAGTGTGCGGACATGATATAGGAGATGGTCAGAGAGCGGGAGGACACAATAGAGGAGATGGTCAGAGAGGGGGAGGACATGATACAGGAGATGGTCAGATAGTGTGCAGACATGATACAGGAGACAATCAGAGAGGGTGCGGACATGGTATAGGAGGTGGTCCGAGAGGGTGCAAACATGGTACAGAAGATAGTCAGAGAGGGTGCGGACATGGTACAGAAGACGGTCAGAGAGGGTGCGGACATGGTACAGAAGACTGTAAGAGAGGGTGCCCACATGGTACAGAAGATGGTCAGACAGTGTGCAGACATGGTACAGGACTTGATTTGCACCTCCAACCCCAACACAGCTCTGTACCCCCCTCCCAACACACATTGTCCAGCAGATCACCCCATGGTCACTTACCTGCAACTATGGTGCCTGCAGCACCTCCCCCTGCACCTCTGTCTGTCAGCTCACTAAGAAGAGGGGGGTAGATGGTATCACTGTGGTGCCTACGGGATTTCTCACTGGCTAGCAGGTCACTTCCCTGTGTACAGTGGAGAGGGGAGGGACCTCCGACCTGGGCAGCTAATTGGCTTCTCTCTTCAGTGTACAAGTGAATTGCTACACTGAAGAGAGAAGCTGATTAGCTGCTCGGGTCAGAGGCCCCTCCCCTCTCCACTGTACACAGGGAACTGACCTGCTAGTCGGAGGGAGATCCCGTGGCCATGTTTTCACAGCCGGAAACTTCAGCCATCCCTGTGATCTGACCGGTTGCCCAGAGAACACCAGGACAAAGCCAATTTCCCATAAAAATCGGGACTGTTGGCAACTATGGGGTACTAAGCCTTTCCTACTCTTTCCTACTATTAATTAAAAACAAAAAAAATTGTATATACACTTTAAAGGCACAGATCTTTAACCCTTGATATGCATACAGAGAGGCACAGCCTACCTGCTCAGGCTGGTTGTTTCCAGTCCAGAAACAGTGCACCACTCTTCCCCACTCCCATTTTTTGCTATCTGGTGATCCTGAAACACACTTGCAAGTAATGCTGGAAAACTCTCTCTGCTGCCTCTCCTCTCCATGAAAAGAAGGATTTCAAAAGAAAAGAGAATAACTAGTTAGACTGAAAACTTTCTGGGAAATCTGAATGTTATTCCTGATGTAGGAAGCAGTGAGAGGGAAATTATAAAGCATATGCATCAAAAAATACATCCTGCCTTCTTTGTACCTGTGTGTGCTGCCAGTGCTAGCGACGCGCCGCCGTCCGAGAACGAGTGCCACTTTGATTTAAAAATGGTGCCAGGCGGCACCATTACATAACTGCATATGCGCCCGCCCGCCCGGCCGAGCTTGTACAAGCTTTCCTGAGCTCGACAGGCATTGGAACGGCGCATGCGCCACTACGATGTCGGCCCACAGCCATTTTTTTTACAGGCACCGGTTTTTTTATGGGCATTTATGGGCACCCAGATTAACGGGTGGTTGACACTGATTTGCCGGGACATGTCTCGGCAGAGTAAATTACCCGGGACAGGGTCCTTTTTGCCGGAACTGTCCCGGCAAAAACAGGACACTTGGCAAGTATGCGTTACTATCGGCGTTACTTTTTACAGTAACATTATTTCAAACAAATTACTGTTTCCCATGTAGTAACGCCATTATCGCTACTGACAATAAAATGTCTGCATTACTATAATTGCAGTGGCCAGCAGTGTAACATCCGATCCTGAATCCAGTGATTGGTGGGCAAGCAGGTGGCAGCCACAATGAGAGTGATTGGTGCTGTCAAAATGAAACAAAGATGTCGGGGTGGGCAGGGCTGGTATACGGGGCTCCGCCCCCTTGTTCCGTGCATAGACAAATAGCAGCTGGCAGGGGAGGAAGGTGGCAGGGGGTGGGACCAATTGTAATTACTGTATGTGCACCCATAGCGGTGTATAATAAACCTGAATTATACACCCCTGTGGGTACACATACAGTAGTTACAATTGGTCCCACCCCCTGCCACCTTCCTCCCCAGCCAGCGTGTCTTCCAGAAAATGTAAAGCTCACTATACACTTGTCAGCACCGTTCTAACACATTGTGTGAATGGAAAAGCCAGAACTTTTTTTTCAGTGACAAAGTACACTGGGGACCACTTTGGAGAGTGCACCAATCCACATGCAGGAGATGCTGATGTTGCTGGCAGTGGCACTTGTTACCTGGCAAATGGAAGAAAGAGAGCCCGAACACTGTGTAATTTCAGGGGGTTCTGAATATTCTTTCCCCTAGACAGGTGAGTCAGAGAAGATAATGACCTGAGCCTGGCTTTCCATCCCTGGGCATCATTGACAATATATGTATAGTGCACCACTACCAGGGTCACCATGTGTGTTTCCAGTGGGTAGTGCATCCCCCTCTATCACTCAGGAATAAGCACTGTGGGATCTTCTTTTCTTTTTTTCTTTATGCATATTGAAGTGGTGGGTTGAGCTCCCAACAGAAGTTTTTATTGAGATTCTTCATCAGAGCATTTCTTTATTTTAGAGCTGCCTATTTTATTCTGATTAGTATTAAACGAGTATTCCTGTGTCTGTTTCTTTCTTGTTTTATTTGGTTTGAGTATACGATGTGCAGTGGTTTCCCTAATGTGGTACTAAACCCTAAAACAAAAAATAAAATAGTTTACTAGATCTTAAAGCAGAAATAAAGTTCCATTGTAAGTCAGAGTGAGCAGGCAGACATTCATTGCAGAAAAGACATGCAATGTGTCTTCTGCAATAAATGACACCTACCTACCTGATCTCAGCAATCCCTGAAATGTAAGCTGAGCTGCGCGAGCCTATAGTGGCTGGCCTGATCTTGTGTGCCGGGATGACTAGCTCCCACGCATGCGCAGTAATGATGTGATTCCAAACTGACCACTGAAGAGGCCTGAAAACTGCCACAGAGGAGCTTATGCCAGCACCAGAGGGACTGTTGGAAATGTGAGTATCTTTGCCTACATCCTAGGGAGGACATGGATCAGTGTGCCAGAGCCATAGACTTGTCATAACTACACACATGAAGTGTCATCCTGGGAAACAACTCCCATTGTGCACTCTTGCTTCGGTGGTGGGTGTGGTGGGACGGGACACATACTGTATCTGATGATGATTGGTGTGTGTGTGTGTGTGTGTTAGGGGGTTGGTAGACAACCACAACTGATGATTGGCTTAAGGTACATTTCCATTGTTTGCCAACCAACTAGAGGCAGAGAAGTGCAACATTAAAATAGTGTAGATTAGTGTACAGTGTTTTAAAATAATAATTGATTCTATTTAGGGTCCATTTCATTCATTTAACATATTTAATATTGGGGGGCATCCAAGTTATTTGACATATATATTTTTTTTTTTTTAAATAACTTTTCCTGGTAACTAGTTACTTTTTTAATGATGTAACTCAGTTACTAACTCAGTTACTTTTGAGAAGCGAGAGATAACTAATTACTTTTTTAAGTAACATGCCCAACACTGTTTAGATGTCTACACAAAGGAGGCTGTTAAAGGTACAGTAAATTAACCAAATACGTGAAATGTACAAATATTCTTATGGAAAGATTATTGATAAAATGAATGGTCCGGCAACTTGTTAATCCGAAGTAGGGGGGGGGTATTGTATTCAATAGCAGGGCAATTATGTCTCTGAATATATTATCAGCCTCAGCAATAGGCCATTTTATGTTATTCACTTTCCTAGGGCTAATATCAGTATGGGATACAAGTCTAATTTACCCCATCCCTTTCCCTGCATATTCAGTGTGAAGAATGGTCGAAAACCAGTGTTTTGTATTCCTATCAGTGATGGAATGTAAAGTGTGCATAAAAGTCTTCAGTAATTGCCAAGAACATTTTTCTCTACATTATTGCTCAGTGTTCAGTGTTGATGAAATGAGATGTGCCCTTTAACCAGAATGTCTGGTTTTTAAGCAGAACAAATGCATTTTTTCTAACTGTACATCACTTTGACTGGTGTCACAGTTCCAGTTCAAGGACAGTACACCCTTCCAGATACTTCCTTTATGTCCTGCACCTGACAGCTGGAAATAAACTATGAGGTCAGGAGCTAACATCTCCAGTATCCGCCTGATAGGTGGTGTCACAGAATTGCCATAATAAATCAAACTGGGGTACGTTATGCAGTCATATGTGTTATCAATATATTTTAAGTTTTTTTTTTTTAAATAAAAAGCATTAAAAGTCTTTGGTATCTACATTGTACTCCAAATATTCTTGTACATTATAAAAGCAGTTACACACTGTTACAATTGTTTTTTACAATATAAAATAATAAATGATGTTGTCAATCTGTTGAAGATCTAATGCCAAGGTTAAAGTGGTTGTAAACTATCTCCTATACCCAGTGAAGTGAACAGCCTCAGATGATACACAGAGATGAAACAAATCTCCCTACATAAGTTTTACATGTATATCTGCTGTCTTCAGCTTCCTACACTCTTTAGAAAGTGCAGATTGTGTTAGAAATCTTTTTTCCTCTTCTAGCAGTGGGTGGGGAGTCTATGCATACACTGTGAGTGAGCTCATTGGAGGAGAGGCGCACACACCTCCACTGCACATAGGCATAGGAACGAAGGAACATGCAGAGCTGCAATCTTAATAGACCAGCGCTCTGCAAATCTACCTCTAAGCTCCCTCCCTGACACAAATTTTATCTGCTTTTCTTTTGTGTGTCAGTGAACTTGTTAGAAGTGACTCACGCTGGTAACAGAAGAAAGGAGCAGGAGAAATATACGGCACTTAGAGCTTTGGAGAGAGATAAGTAAACACTACATATAAATGTGCCTAGGTCAGGTTTCATGAATGGGGTTTTCAACCATTTTAAATAGACCATACCTAGGAATACTATATTTAGAACCAGTGAGTTGAAGAGTTTGGCAGCCTGACACCCTACACTGCTAGCAGTTCAGTTCATGGTGTACAGAACAAGCGTGGGTAAGCTATAAAATTTGGCAATCATCAAGAGACAGCATTGCAGCTAAAGCGCACTGGCAGGATAGGTAGCAGTCTCCAAACCTTTTATTACCCACAAGAATGTGTTTCTGTCAGCAAAAGCATGTGTGGGTGGCAGTTTGCTGTCCCTGTAGCCCTACCATCCTGTTGGCCATCTAGAAAACTGGCCTTGACTAATCCTTGCTGCTCTGGCACTTGCCTTTTACATTCTCTCACTTGTGCTGCCCCAATGATTCTTGTCATCAGTACAGTGGTCCCCATTCAGAAATTTCCCCACAGCTCTGGCTCTCATGACAACTCTAAAATGTAGGATATACCCTTACCATTTGCCTTGGTGACAGTGGTCACCAGGAAGTAGAGAAGGTAAATTACCCCAGTAGGGATGCAGACAGCAAAAAAAACTTGTCAGAGAGCCTAAGCATTCCCCACTCTATACAAAACTAGAAAACGGCATTAAAGCAGAGATCCACCCAAAAGGAGAATCTCTGCTTGTTCTCATCCTCCCCCCCTCCACTGTCAACATATGGCACTTTTTTTGTAAGATCAGCAATCTCCATCATTTCCGGCCCCTCCTCCTTCTCCCCACTGCTTTCTGGAACCAGTGTGTGTCCCAGAAGACAACGGGACCATTCAGAAAGCGCAGTGCAACTTGTGAAGCCTGAAGGCTTCAGTGTCAGTTCTTCTTGCTTGCAATGCCAGCGCCTGCACCCGAAGCCAATGGACGAATCAGCTTGGGGTCGCGGACATTGCGGGTTCCTTGGACAGGTAACTGTCCTTGTATTAAAAGTCAGCAGCTACAGTATTGGTAGCTTCTGTCTTTTCAATTTTCTTTGTACAGGCTGAAACTCCACTTTTACAAGCAAGTCAAATTTGGACTAGCTAAGTGTGCCAATTCTTGGAACAGCACACAACAAAAGGCACATTGGCACTCCACTATAACATCTGTCATTCTGATCACTGCTATGCCCAAAATTGGCCTTCATTTTCTAGAATGTACATGTACTGTGATAAATAATTAAGATGAATATCGATGGTCAGAATAAAGGTGTAAAAATGTGAATGCTAAATAGTGACTTGATGATGTGTATATGTACTAACACTATACCAAACGGTAAAAGGCCAACTATGAACACAAAATGTGAGCGCTTACACAAAAGACCTCCTGCACGCAGGTCTGTGTATGTGAAAACAAATGTATCCAGCAAAGAAAAATTAAAATGAAAAGTAAAAAATAAGAAACAATGTTCCACAGTTCTTGTGTTCACACAGAAATAAATGTGCAAAAAAAATGTCTATGAATCTAACTTCCCACTTGTAGTTCCAGCTGGATGATCGTGATGGAAGTCAATTAATTCCATATAAGGAAAATGTCACCACCATGATGGATAAATAAATATAAGCCTCTTACCAGAAAGAAGGATCCCACCAAGGAATCATATGTGTGTAGCACCCTACAAGGCAGGTGCCAGGTAAAGCATAGTGGGCCTTGGCTGCCTAACAGCAGGGCCATGATTTTCAGCTGGGCTATCGTGTCTCCCAGGTGTGGCTGTTGAGACTGGGGAGTCTCTTCACTGTGCTCTATGAGAGGGTTCTCATTGGGCATTGGAGGAAACCCAGTCAATGGCACACTCAGGCCTGTATCTACCCCAGAAAGGCAGATTCTGCCGCACAGCATTCTGGGAGTGGGAATAAGTTTGAGGGGAGCACATGATGCAGCATCTTTGGTGGGATTCCCAGGAAGGAGAGTATGGCTGGCTCTCCTCCTGTCAGAGGAATCGGGTGCCCCAGGCAGCTTTCCTAGTGAGAGGGAACAGAAAGCTGAGCTGAGCTGCAGAGAGGATCTGGTGTGGAGGACCAGCGGAAAGAGAGGGGTCCAGTTTCAGGAAAGCATTCCCAGTTTGTGAGAACTGCAAACTGCCCCCTGGGGGGTCTGCCTAGAGAGAGGGGGGCCGTGGGGATCCAGGAGCTAGCTAGACGGTGCAGGAGCAAGAGTAAAGGGGGTGTCAGTGTTGACCCTGAAGAGAAGTGTAAAGAGGGTGCCAGTGTGTGGACCCTGAAGTGTAAAGAGGGTGCCAGTGTGTGGACCCTGAAGTGTAGAGAGGGTGCCTAGTGAGAGGACCCTGAAGTGTAGAGGCGGTGCCTAGTGATAGGACGCTAAAGTACAGAGGGGGCGCCAGTGGTTGGGCCCTGAAGTGCTAAAGTGTGCAGTGTACAGTGTTGAGAGTTGCAGCAGCAGAAGCAGTATACAGAGGCTACCTCAGTCAGCAAGGACTGGAGGGAGCAGTGTTCGGGACTTCTGAGCTAACCAGAGTGTCAGAAGTCAAGTTCAAGTACAGTTCAGCAAGTCAGTGTTTTTCAAGCGCCAGCAAGCATTGGTCGGCATCCAGCCAGCGTCAAGACAGCGCTCAAAGACATTTTTTCTTCAAAGTGTCCCATTTGTACCTAGTTGAGCCAGAGGAGTATCCCACTCATTCTCTTCTCCCATCCCCAATATCAAATAAGCAAAACAAACCAAAGATGGTGGACTGGTCTTTGATTCAAATCTCACACTTGGGTATTCAGCTTAAAGGTGCTGCTGGCGTTTCCAGTAACAATGGCAGACCCTCATCAGGCCCAATGCCTGGAAATCCTGCTACATGTGTGAATCCTCAAAAGAAACCCAGTGACCGGTCGGTTTCAAAATGAAGAGTTAGGCTTCAGTAACTTCTTACTCCCGCATGTCAGATCAGGCAGTACGTAAGATAATGGAAGAGGCTAATAGTCCATTACTGTCTATAAAAACAGTTTATTGGCTAAAAAATGCACCTATATCTAAGAAGATACAATTGAGCGGTATATGTTGAATTCGTGCTCGGCCACCTGCAGAACGGCCGGCACAGACGGACACTGTGTAACTAGCTCCAATCCAACGCGTTTCCTCTTAGAATTCCACTTGCAATGGGGAGTCTCAGAGTGTAGGGAGTCGGCAGGGTTACAATCTACCTGTCCCATGGCCTTGATCCATGGATAGATCAAGTTTGATCTGTTGCAGACCCCTGACCTACTCACTGTAAGCATAAATGTCACTATCTGTGACTTTGTTGATATATATTACTAACTTTTTAAGAACAATTACAGTGTAACCTTTGATCTGGATGGAGTTTATTATTATTTTACATTTCTGCTATCCCTTATTTTTCTGAAGCACACAATTAACAATTGAAGGAGTTTCCTGAAACAGGACTACTCTTAGAAAGCTCTCCCCCAATGTTCTCTCCTAAAATAACCTCCATTGTAACTACTTCTGTCCCTATCTCTGCAGACAGGCACTTTAATGTCACATGTCAAACTTGAACTCTATCCAAACAGTAAGATAGAAAAGTGAACAGCTGAGGTTACATGACAGGGTAAAGAAATTTACAAAACATTCCTGGCTAAAAACCCCAAGGCGGACAGTCTGCAGTGATTAAGCCTCTTAAAGCAAAAATATTTGAGATAATTTATGTTATTTATGCTCTCATGGCAAAGGCTGCTAATGGTGCTTCTGTTAGCCATAAGAGGCATGTAAAATGGCTCTTGACATTCCTGTATGGCAGATGGAAACAAGCTGTTTTATTGCAGATGCTGACACACGACATATGGAAAAGCATCCCTATCACTTTAAAACAGTATTAAAACCCAAACCAAAAATGTATTATATTGCTGCTTACCAATCAATAGATTAGAGGCTGCCTTAGTTTACTTTTTTAGGCTTTTTTGTTCTTTTTTCACCTGGTGATCTGGCCAGTAACGCACCTCCTGTATTAGCCTGCCCTCACTCTAAATGAAGGCGCACAGGGGGCCCATTTGGACAGTAGCATTGCCAGTCTGGGGAGAGAGGAGTATTAGATCTAGCAGGTTTAAATACACTAACACAGTGAAGTTGAACTCCAGCTTACGCTACAAACACACAAGCATTTACAGCAACAAGTTTTTTTTTGGGGGGGGGGGGGGGGGGATAAAGGTTTTACACAAATAAAAGCTAATCATTCTTAGCACCCCCGTCAGTGGTAAATGGTTTGTTTCAACACTCTAACTGCTACATTTACAATAGAGCTTGTTTTTCTAAAAAAAAAAAACAAGACTTAAGCCCCGTACACACGTACCGAATGTCGGCCGAACGATCAGCCGTCTTTTGTCCGGTGCTGTCCTGTCGGCTGAAAAGTGCTACAGACTGCACACGAATTTTGTCGGCCAACAACAGCCGACTGCAGAAGTGATGTCATGTGATGGTTAACTTTCCGTGTGTTTTTTCTTTTCTGAGCATGCCCAGTCTTGCTAATCTGCTGATTGTCGGCCGAATTCTGTACTGACTGGCGAACAATCGGCCGTTCTGGTGACGGCCAACAAATATTTTAAAGTCTGCACGACAGATTCTGTTCGGCCGAAAATGCGCTGTCGGCTGTCGGAAGCATCATACTAAAGCCCCGTACACACATACCGATTGTCGGCAGTAAATATTCCGATCGGCCGATTGTAGGCTTGTTAGTATGATGCTTCCGACAGCCGACAGGGCAGTCAAAATTCGTGTGCAGTCTTTAGCACTTTTCAGCCGACAGGACAGCACCGGACAAAAGACGGCCGATCGTTTGGACGACATTCGGTACGTGTGTACGGGGCTTAACAAGCCTACAATCGGCCGATCGGTCGGCGGCCGAATATTTACGGCCGACAATCGGTACGTGTGTACGGGGCTTTACTTTTTACCAGGTGAGAAACAAGGAAAGAAAGAAAATACAGCCATCACATCTAAAATTTTAAAAAGTTTTATATACATCACTTGTTTTTGTGATTTGTTTTATATATACTATATTAGTTGTATCATGGAGCTAAAATGTATGTTTGACAATGCAGAGACAGACAGACAATTTAGCACCAAGGCTGGAGCTTCAAGGACAACTTGTGTTTAAGGGCTTTTCTGTCCACTTTTATTCAAAAGAAAGCTTTTTTGCATCACGTTTCCCAGGCAGGGGTTCAGCATCACAAAGCAACTTTGGTCTACACAGATCCACAGTCTGTCTCTGCACGGGCTGCAACAGCTCATGCTCCTTGCTATTTGGACTACTTAGTATTCAGTCTGAACTTTCATCACTCTCAAGCGACAGCCTGGCCAGATTGCCTGTCTTTATGGCCAGACAAGCCAGTGTACTAGTGCAGTGGTTCTCAAATCCGGTCCTCGGGACCCACTAACAGGCCAGATTTTAAGTATTACCTTGGGGGATGCAGACTAGAATACTGCAATCACTGAGCAGCAAATTAGATCACCTGTGATGTAATTTAGTTATCTTGCAAACCTGGCCTGTTGGTGGGTCCCGAGGACCGGAGTTGGGAACCACTGTACTAGTGTGTCTGTACACATGCTTCTGCCTTTTGCAGCATGCTTAGTGAGGGAGGAGACCTGTCTGGCTACATTGGTTCCCTTTTATGGGTCCACACAAACACCTACTTCAATTGAGCCATACATCTAGTCCAACACACACCCTTTTCTTTGCTGAACCTTGGGGTCCAAATTTACCAGCCATAATCAATCTCTCTTATGCCCCATACACACGTGCAGATTATCTGCAGACTTTTGTCTGCAGACTTACCAAAACCATATAATATGAGGTCAAACCTAAACACTTTCAATTTGTATGCAATCCGGCAGGCCCTTGCACTACATAGAAAAGGTAAGTCTGCAGACAAAAGTCTGCAGATAATCTGCACGTGTGTACGGGGCATTAGTTCCACTGTGTATACCCAAGGACAGTAAAGCCTCATACACACGCACCGATTGTTGGCCAACCGATCGGCCGTCTTTTGTCCAGTGTTGTTGTGTTGGTTGAAATGTGCCCTAGACTGCACACAAATTTTGTTGGCCAACAACAACCAACTGCAGAAGTGATGTTATGTTCTGGTTTACTTTCCATGTGTTTTTTCTTCTCTGAGCATGCCCAGTCTTGCTCATCACATTTTTGTCTGCCGAAATCTGTACTGACTGAAGAACAATCGGCCGTTCTGGTGACGGCCAACAAAAATTTTATAGCATGCACACCAGATTTTGTTCGGCCGAAAAGTCGCAGTCGGTTGTCAGAAGCATCATACTAACAAGCCGACAATCGGCCGATCGGACGTTGGCCGAAAATTCACGGCCAACAATCGGTGCGTGTGTACGAGGCTTAAGTCTAGGTTCACATCTATGTGGGCTGCGCTTGATTAGTGGTAATTTTGGCAGCAAATTTCGATTCGTTTTAGTCCCGGTTCACACTTCTGCGATGCGGGAACGCTGCGAATATGCAGCGTGTTCCCGCATTGCATCCGCACCCCTGGCAGTTCACACTGCCATATGCGATACGCAGGGGGTGTCAATTAAACGTTAACGATACTCCCAGTTGAGATCGCATATCGCAGTGCGAACCACCATGCGATCCGATTCTGCTGCTGCGGATAAAAAAAAGGGTCATGTGCATGCTTAGTGCGATTGCGGTGCGAATTCAGCCATACAAACTGTATGGCTGAAATTTGCACCGCACAGAGATCGCATGTAATTTAGGAGCAGTGCTCCCTGAATTACATGCGATCTCTGTGATCGCACTAATGTGAACCGGCCCTAAGTCTTAAGCCCCGTACACATGATCAGATTATCGAACGATCTGTCGTCTGTTTTTTGTGGCATGCTAGTCTTATGTGGAAAGTGAAGAGGTTACTTTCATACGAATTTTCCCGAACGATAGAATTCTACTTCAGAAGTGATGTCATGTGTTGGATTGTTTTGTGTGTGTTTTTTCGTCTCTGAGCATGCCTAGTCTTGCTCTTAAGATATTTTTCCGTCGAAATCTGTACTAATGAGACGAAAATCGGACGTTGTGTTGACGGACAATAAAAATTTTATAGCCTGCACATCAGGATTTTTTCGGCCGAAAAGTCTGAGTCGGCTGTCGAAAGCACCATACTAACAATCAGAAAATCGGCAGATCGGTCGTCGGACGAAATTTCCCTTCAGATTTTCTTATCGTGTCTTTTGACTAAAATGCCATTTTCGTTTTAGTCCCATTTTAGTCACCTGCAATTGTTTTAGTTTTAGTCGACTAAATCTACAAATGTACATTTCAGTAGATTAAAATGCCCTACATCATTTTAATCGACAAAAATCGAATGGGTTTAGTTAAATTGTAATGCATTATTTAAGCATTTCACTAGAATTTCCAAACTTTATCGTATACTCCTAGAGTAAGAAGTTTGAATATGTTATTATTTATGGTATTAAGGTTTGAACAAACTCTTAGGTCAGACCTCCTGAAGACGTAAATCTGCGAAATGCATTGTAGTCTGTAGACTTTCTGACTCGTTTGGGTCTATCCAGCGACATCACATCCCGGCTCCTGTGGAACGCACGCCAGCCGCAACCACAGCAACGCTTTGTGGCAGGGTGACAAGTCAGTTGAGGAACGGAGGGGGAGACGGTTCCTATATTTATTGTGGTGGTTCTCACCAGTGCCAGAATAGGCAATCATTGATGTAAGCACAATTATTTATTGATTCATGAGAGAATAAAAAACGGAATTACACTATTATACAATTTCTGTGTTCCTCATATATATGCAATCGAACTGCGGGAAGATAATAGGGTGCAAGTGTGGACGGAGCATCCATCCATTGTAAAAGTGATATAGGTCCTGGTGGCCTGAATCTTCTTGGGGAGCATATAGATTATCCATTTACCCACGGGGTTAAACAGCTTTCCATTTCTCATTCACAAAGGTGCAGGTGTTCTGACAGCCACTCATCTTCACCACACTATTGGACTTTTAGACATTTTTCTGAATTGGACTGATCTTGTATGCACATAGCAATTTTTGGTATCTATTGGGAATAGTTTTAGTACGCACATTAATTGTATTCACTTTGTTTGGACTTTATTAACTAGATGATTTTACTTATAATTTATTGCTGGATATATATATTTATATATTTACTATTCACGTTTCACAGATTGCTAATGACACTCAGCTTTGATTGAGTACACAGCAAACCATCTCATATAGGTATGTGTAGGTTGCCTTTTTGGCACATTGCTGCACATATCCATATATAGATACATCGTATCATTTCTAAACAGTATTGGTGGTGAATCCCAGCACATACACAAATTTCTATAGTGCCTTCTTTCAATATTAAGTAAAAAAAAAAAAGAATTGCTGGCAAAAAAAATTGTGAAAAAATATGGCGTGGGAGTCCCCCCCAAATTAATACCAGAACCTTTTCCTGAGCATGCCAGCAGGTCAGGAAAGGGAGGGGACGAGAAGACATGAAGGGAGGTGCTTTGGGGCCGGGAGGGCTCTGTCCCCACAACCTAAAGCACTTTGTCCCCATGTTGATTGGGACAAGGGCATTTTCCCCAGAACCCTGAGCTGTGGTTGTGGGGGGCTTATCAGAATCTGGAAGCCCCCTATAAAAAGGGGGTCCCCAGATCCTGCCCCCCCCCCCCATGTGAATGAGTAGGGGATACATTGTACATCCTACTCATTTCTTAAAAAAACATAAAACGTTGGGCAGTGATGTCACAAGGGAGCGGGGTCATCAGGTGGCATCACCCAGGTGGCCCCGCCCCTTACCAATTTAAGAACTGTCAGACGGAGGAGCGGGCAGTTAGCCGTAGATGAGTGCGGAGCATTTTTTTTTTCTGGGTTCGGCAGGCATTGTGAATGACAATGGATCTACATCAGGGGACATTATTTTGGGATTTTTAAAAAAGGAATTGTCAAAAACTGTGACACTTTTTTTGGGTGAATGAGTAGGGTTACTATGTACCCCATATTCATTCACATGGGGGGGAGGGCCAGGATCTGGGGAACCCCCTTTTTAAAGGGGGCTTCCAGATACTGATAAGCCCCCTGCCCGAAGACCCCCGCAACCACAGCCCAGCTACCTATAGGCAAGGTAGGCGCCGGCTTAGAGTACACATTAGTCGGCGTGCTAGCAAGTGTGCCAGGCACTGTTTTTCTTCCGGCCAGGTCAGGGTGGAGGGGCTATGCAGCTGTCGGGGGCAGGGTGATAACTTCCAGGGATGGGAGTTGAGCCGGGTTGGTGTTAGGGGCTGGGCGGTGGAGAAGCGTTGTAGTTGAGTGTAGAAGTTATGGAGGCTTCTCTTGATCTGTCCTGGCATCTGGTGAGTCAGACTTTGCCTGATCCGCTGTGTGTGTGTGGGTGAGAAGTCAGGAGGGAGTTGGCTGGCAGCTTGGCACACTGCTGTCTGTATATGATTGTGTGCTATGGCACAGCCAGCATTAGTGCACATAGAGGGTGGGGGGATGTGAGACACCCAGAATAAATGGACATAGTGGGGGGTAGTGTGGAGATCAGACATCTTATTCCATACTGTACTTTCTATTGATCACTGTGCTATCCTACAAATATACCCCCAGTACAGAGTGTATGACATGGCTAGTATTGACCACTATGATAGAAGTCCTCTTCTCTTTTCTGATCACCATTGTCCAATCAGTGAACAGCATGGAACTTTCTGCTTTTGGGTTGATCAGTTAGATGTGGGTGGGATGGAATCTTTATGTATGATATGGAATGATATTAAATCATTATGACTGATCCCAGCATCATCTACCAAGGGGCGGTCTATGGGCTGCATGGGATATTGGTTTACCGTTAGAAGCCACTGAAATTACAAAGGAGATTTATTATGACTTGTAGCAACTTTCCTACATTCTTAAGATGTATATACAGAGCTATGTTCAGGATGGGAAGTTTTTGTCTGGATCTATGAGTGATTGTAAAATTACTAGTGACGTTTTCTCTTGGCTAATCCATGGCAGAAAGAATAAATGATCACCCACGGGACATTTATTATTTTTATTTATAACAGGGATTTCTATAACACCAGCACTTTACATACACATCAGTACTTGCCTTTTTTTTTTTAACAAGAATTTTTATTGAAGGAATTTCCAGTGTACAGAGCAACAACATATCAGTAAACATAATACAGACAGGAATTTTATCTGAACATACAAATATACATCCATGAGACCGATATGCATAAACAAAAATAGCATAAATGGAGGTCAGTGTACAACCGAACATATCGAACTCAGAGAGTAAGCAAGTATGAATAAATACCTGTTCTAGGCAAAGCTAAATGAAAAGGGCAATTTACCCAAGTCTGGAATTATCTGACATAACATAGCAATACCTGTCCCCCCTATCGGGAACAAACTGCGGACAGGTATGCCCAGAGAGACTCAGCTGAAGAGGCGGGCTGCCACCACCCACCCCAACAGTCCAGACACAGTATACAAGGCATAGAGTAAACCTAGAAGAATATCCAAAATTAAGTGAGAGAACAGACGCTCCATCATGCATCTGAACAGAACGCTAAATTAACCAATGTCTAAATAAGGCACTAGGATGTACTTGGGGGGGGGGATGGGGAGGGGGAGGGCCACCAGATGTCCTATTAAGCAAGCAGAGAAAAAAAAACAAAAACGCTGCTTTATACCTATTACCAAACATTCCAACTTATACTTCGTTAAAGCAAACATTCAGTCAACGTCAGGGGATACTGTAAGCCAAGTGTGCAATTTTTTATGAAATAAGGATGCTTAATTTTCTTTATATGCCAGCAGCTTCTCCATCGTATACTGAAAGTCAACCCTATGCTTAATTTCCCCTATAGTCGGGGGAGACGAGGTTCGCCATCTCTTGGCCACCGCAATTCTAGTGGCAAAAAGAAGGTGAGCTATTACAGTTCTGACACCCGTAGGGAATTCGTGTATACCAACACCAAGGAGGGCTAAAGCAGGATACATAACAAATTTCTTCCCCGTGATGGAGGAGATCAAGGAGGAAATATCCTTCCACAAAGGTGTAATAAGCTGGCATTCCCAAAAAACATGAGTAAGGTTCCCAATACCGTTACACTCTCTCCAACAAAGAGGAGATAGGGACTTGTCGATCAGGTGTAGTCTATATGAGGTGTCATATAGTATCTATGTAATATCTTTTGGGCATTATCCCAGTGATCAATGCAGGCGGAAGAAGTAGCATTAGCTTTGAACGCCGCCAACCATTGACTCTCAGGATATGAGTGAGATAATTCGGCTTCCCATTTTCGCATAGCTGGGGTTTTGCGCAATCCCGAGGGGTAGTTAAACGAGGCGTAGAAAAGGGAGATGCCTCTACGAGTAGTGGGCGACTTGTTCATTAGAAAACTCCACAACTTGACAGGGATACGTAGAGCTGGTGGTTTATTCGACTTAAGGTAAGAGTGTACTCGGTGAAGGGTAAATGAATCCATAGTGCTAGACTCAAGGGTTTTGTCTGGGAGATAATTCAGCCCTCACTTCTTCCAATTAGAGGTGGGCATGGCTGGGAGCAAAAGGTCATAGCTGGCAGTCGGAATCTGGAGAGAGAAACAAGGCTCTTCCCCAAACTCGAGCTGCAGTAGTGCCGTCCAAGCATTCAGAGTGGCCAAAATCGTCGGGTAAGGCGGAACCTGGATTTTACTATCAATGCTCTTAGCCACCGCTAGTGCAGGGAGATCGTGGGTGTCAGTAACAGCACACTCAATTTGGTTCCAAAGATTGTCTTCCTGTGCAGAGAACCAATACTTAACTTGGCTTATGACAGTAGCTAAGTAATAAGCCCGTGCATTGGGAAGGCCAACCCCACCCAACGACCTTGGGACGTACAGTTTAGTCAGGGAAATCCTAGGTTGTTTACCTTTCCAAATAAATTGACGTAACAAGGAAGCCAGTTTCTCAAAAAAACAATTGGGCAACACTATTGGTAAAGTCCTAAAGTGGTATAAGATTTTGGGGAGTACCTGCATTCTGTATGCCGCTATGCGACCTAACCAGGACAGGTGTACCTTCCGTATGTGTGAAAATTCCTCACCAATTTGATCTAGTAGAGGTAAATCGTTTTTAGAATAAAGATCAGCTACTGGAGAAGTCAAGTGGATGCCCAGGTACCTCAAGGTAGTGGAGTCCCACTCGCAAGGGAAAATGCGTTTAAAACAATCCAGTTCACTCGTGGAGACATTGATCGGCAGAGCAGAACATTTACTCGTATTGATCTTATATAGCGAAACACTACTAAAGATTCTAAGAAGACGGTCAATCTCCACCAGTGAGACTGCAGGGTCTGAAAGAGTCAAGAGAATGTCATCCGCAAACAATCCTAATTTATGTGACGTGGGGCCAATAGTGATTCCCGATATGTTCGGGTTAGTCCTGATTGCTTCCGCCAAGGGTTCAATAGCCAAAGAGAATAAAATGGGTGAAAGAGGGCAACCCTGTCTCGTGCCGTTAGATAGTAGAAATGGACTTGACAGCAAGCCATCAATAAATACCTGGGCAGACGGGTTTGAATATAAGGACATGATCGCTGAAAGGATCGTACCCCTGAACCCAAATTTGGAAAGTGTGCGGACGAGATAACCCCAGTGGACTCTGTTAAACGCCTTTTCGGCGTCTAAGGTGACAAAGTATTGCCCGATTCAACATATTTGAGGAGATTTACCATTCGTCGAGTGCCATCAGGGGCCTGTCTCCCCGTGACAAAACCCACCTGATCCAAACCAATTAGCAATGGGGTGACAAGAAGTAACCTATTGGCCAGTACTTTGGCGAAAATCTTAATGTCGACGTTCAGTAGGGATATGGGACGGAAATTTTGAGGGGAATCTGGTGTTTTGCCCAGTTTGGGTATCGTTACAATGACTGCCTGTAACATCTCTTTAGGAAAAGAACCTGACTGCACTGCCGAGTTGAAAACCTCTGCTAGTGACGGGGCCAAAATATGCGAAAAGGCTTTATAATATTCCGCAGAGAAACCATCTATGCCTGGGGATTTGTGTAGGGGCAGGGAGCGAATTACCTCTATGATTTCTGCCGCAGATATAGGTTCATTTAAGGTGCTTAGGGATTAATCGTCAAGGGTTGGTAGATGGAGACTATCGAGGAATCTGTCAATGTCAGGGGCAGTAGGTTGGTGTTCCAAGTCCGAATCACGTAAGTTGTAGAGAGATTCATAGTAGTCCTTGAAGACGTTAGCAATATCCCTAGGGTTATTGTAAGTCGTCTTAGTGACATGGTGTGTCATGTGTGGGATATGAGACTTCCCGCGTCTCACCTTGAGTTGAGACGCCAGAAGTTTGCCGGATCTGTTACTTTGTGAGTACCAAGAGACCTGCAGTCGCCTGTAATGGAAGTCATGGTCCGCCACTAGAAGTCGTTTAAGTTCATTCCTCTTTTCATTGAGTGTAGGGAGTACATTCTGGAAATCGTTTGGGGAACTTTTATGTTGTTGTTCCAGATGAATAATGTCTTCCTGCAAGGCACTAACGCGGGAAGTCCTAATCCTCTTATCTCTGGCTGACAACTGGATGAGGAGGCCCCGCGAAACTGCCTTATGAGCACACCAGATCGTAGCAGGAGAACAAGATTCTGCACCATTTATCTCAAAATATTCTATAAGCTTACTCTTTAAGGTCTCGGAGTATTGGGGGTGAGACAAGATATATGCATTGTTAAGCCATAAGGGTTTGGAGACTATCTTGGAATCATCCCTAACATCCATAGTAATATGGCCGTGGTCAGACCATGTAATAGAGTGCAGTTCAGCATTAGATACCCTTTGCAGTAGAAACTTGTCTGTTAGAAACATATCAATTCTCGAGTAGGATTTATGAACATTAGAATAAAAGGAGTAATCCCGTTCAGTGGTGTGGAGGCACCGCCACGGATCGTATAGACCCTCTCCAAAGCACATGGGTCCCAAACTCGGTCTACGCCTTTGCCCCACTGAAGAACAGTCAACACTCCCATTCATGACTGCATTAAAGTCGCCGCACACAATTAGGGATCCCCGCTGATGTTGTTTAGCTAGAGCAATCATTTTGCGAATGAATTTTGTCGGTTTCTGATTGGGAGCATAGAGATTCAAAATTGTGTAGGCGACCCCATTGATCTCTGCAACTAGGAGGACGTATCTGCCAGAGTCGTCCGATAGTACAGAAAGCAGATTGAACAGAACCGAATCCCTAACTGCTATCATGACCCCTCTATTTTTAGATGGACCATTAGCCCAAAATACAAACGGAAACCTGCGATGTGTGCAGCGTGGTGGTTTAGAGTTGAGAAAGAAAGTGCGTCTCCTGCACACAAAGAATGTCACACTTAGAGTCCAACGCTGTTCGCCATAGGCTGTTTCTCTTCGCTGGATGATTAAGTCCCCTGGCGTTGATGGACATCCATCTAAGAGACATGGAGGTGCAGCGAAGGGTTAGAGCTCCATCTGGTGGGAGAAAAAGGGAGGGGGGGGGGGGAGGAAACAAAAGGGGACAACATTGTGGAGAACAAGGGAAGGCCCAAACAGTAGGCCAACAATGCCTTTCCGATTGCTGTCAGTTTGAGGCAGATCGCACAGGTCAGTGATGACCTAAGGCTGCGAGATATCTCGCAATACATTCGGGGGTCAGTACGGTAAGTGAGCCGGGCAACGGGTAAACATGGCTCCATCCGTAGTGCTACCAACCATATGGGAAGGAACATAAACAAAACCTGGTAGCTTATCAAAGGAGAAGTAGCTCCTTGCCCCAGATGGGGTGTTCCGGCACATCCTCAGCGAGCATTTCTGCTGGGACCTGGTACAGACGGTGGTCTTGAAGAGTGAGACGGTGGAGGTTCATCCCTGGGGAGAAGACCAACTTCCCTCAGCAGTGCCAGGCCCTTATCCAGGGAGGTTATGGTGTGTGTGGCATTATTCAAAGTCACAGTCAGTTTGGCAGGGAAGCCCCATTTATATAGTATTTTGTGGTTCCGTAATACTTTCGTAATGGGGATGAGGTTATTTCTAGCGGACAGCATCGCTTGCGACAGATCAGCATATAGAGAGATACCAGCATAAGGGTCGGGTAAAGCAGCATTCAGTCGGGAGAATCTCATGAGCCTGTCCTTCACATGAAAAAAATGGATTCTAGCTATGACATCTCTCGGAACATTGTCAGGGATATGGGCCGGTTTATGAAGTCTGTGTGCTCTGTCAATGGTTACATCCGACGCAGTAAGCTCAGGAAGAGTTTTCAGCATAAGTTGCTGCAGGAAGCCAGTGAGGTCAGCAGGTTTAACCGTTTCTGGTATGCCCCTAAATTTAACATTGTTCCTGCGTGACCTGTCCTCAATGTCTGCCACCTTTAATTTAAGCAGTTTTAGCTCTTCTTCCAGGTCAGAGTGAGCATCCACTAACTCATTGTGGGCCCCTGTAAAATCTTCCATGCGTTGCTCAGTGTGTTCCACTCTGTCACCCAAAGCTGAAAGCTCTCTCCTGGTACCTCTCATAAAAACTGCCATTTCCTTCTGAATAGCGCCCCTAAATGTAAGCAACATGTCCTTCATAGTCGCATCTGTTATGGGCTGCCCTGTTGTAGGAAAGGCGTCTAATTGCTGAAAAGCACTATCAGACTCCTCCATGTCTTCCTCAGCATCTTGGGGCAGTGAATCCGTGTCATGAGGCAGAGAAAGTCTCCTCTTCTGTTTAACAGGGCTGTCAAATGGGGAGGGCGGAATGGGATTATGTGCAGCCAGGGACTCACCGGTAAGTGTGTGATCCGATGCCGGAGGATGTGCTGCGGAACGCTGGCGGGAGACCGCACTGTGTCCTGAGCCGGCGCCATCTTGGCTGCTCCGGCTCGCCGCTGAGGTGAAATATTCAGTTAGTTTGCGCGGTTTCTCCCTCTCTTTCCTCTTGCCCATCGCTGCCATTGTGTTCCTGGTATGGACAGGAGGGTGAACGGAGACAAAAGGGCTGCGGATGTTAGCTGGGAATCGCTGAGAAGGACCCGTTGTGGAGAGCAGTGGCTTCACTCAACCATCAGCTCCGGCCGCCGGCTCCGCCCCCCTCACATCAGTACTTGCCTTTAACCACTTAAGCCCCGGAGGATTTGGCTGCTAAACGACCAGGGGGTATTTTGCGATTCGGCACTGCGTGACTTTAACGGACAATTGCGCGGTCGTGCGACACTGTACCTAAACTAATTTGACGTCCTTTTTTCCCACAAACAGAGCTTTCTTTTGGTGGTATTTGATCACCTGTACGCTTTTTACTTTTTGCGCTATAAACAAAAAAAGAGCGTAAATTTTGCAAAAATAACAATATTTTTCACATTTTTTTATATGAAATTCCCCCCAAAAAATATGTAAAAATCAAAATGTTTTAACATTTTCAGCCAATTTGTTTTATGCTACATATGTTTGGTAAAAAAAAATCGCAAAAAGCGTATTTTTATTGGTTTGCGCAAAAGTTATCGCGTTTACTAACAAAGGGAAAGATTTTTGTCATTTTTGTTGTTTTTTTTTTAACGCGTAATGGCGGCGATCTGCGTTTTTTTTTTGCGGTACTGCGACATTGCGGCGGACAGATCGGACCCTTGACTGACATTTTTGACACTTTTGGGGTTACCAGTGACATTTCTACAGTAATCAGTGCTATACATATGCACTGTTACTGTAAAAATACACTGGTAGTGAAGGGGTTAACTTTATTTGAGAGGGAGGGGCTGTGTGTGTTCCTAGGGGCGTGATTCTTACTGTGATTGGCTGTGGCTTGAGGTGTAAGGACACTGATCAACGGTTCTACATAGTAGAACCGTGTGATCAGTGTTTTTACACCGAGGAGAATGACAAGCAGCTTGTTTACACAAGCCGCCTGACTTTCTCCCTCTCCCCCGACGATCGCCACGTGACCGGCGGACATCGGGTCCGCCGGTCACACGCGCGGGGGGGTCCGTGACCGCGTGGGAGCGCACCTCCGTGGGCGCGCGCTCACTCCCCAGACCCTCCCAGGCTAGTGACGTTATTTAACGTCACTTTGCCTGTGAGGGGCTGACTGCCGCAGTAAATCTACTGACGGCAGTCGGCAAGCGGTTAAGGAACTTCCAATCTAAAGTCCCCACCTCACATGACTACATACACATACTAACATCATAATAGACAGGAGCCAATGCACCTTTGGAGTTTGGAAGGAAATCCAGACAAGCACAGGGAGAACATGTCAACTCCATGCTGGTAATGTGGGAAGTACTGTACATACGCTGCAAGCGCATCATGCGCTGGGCCAGTGACTGACTTCACCCCCAAAATGGTAGCAATCATTAAAAATGTGGGGTATACATGGGCAGGACAAAGGGGGTGGAGTCAGAGGTGGGGCCACAGGGGCAGAAATATGAGATTTTGCCTAGGGTGTCAAAAAACTTCGAACCATCCCTGGTTGTAGGTAAGAGGCCCTTATCCCCATCAACGTAGGGACAAGCTGCTTTGTGGTGGGGGGTGGCAGAGCCCCCCTGCCCCAAAGCACCACCCTATTTTGAGGGTATGCAGCCTGGTATGGTTTAGAAGGGGGCACTCGCAACACTTGCGCTTCTGGTGCGACTCCATTGAAGTCTATTACACACAAAATGCAATCTGCTGTGGGAAAAAAAGTTCCCGACCCTTTTCAAAAATGCAGCAGCTGCAAAAGGCATAGATGTGAACTTGTACCATAGGAAACCATGTTAAATGAGCTGTAGTGCGTTTCTGCAAATTGCAAAATGCACCAAAAAGCACATAGGTGTGAACGTAGGGTTACTCTTGCCCTCCTTCAAAGGACACCTGTGCAACTTAATACCCTAATGGGTACTCTCTTGACTGGCCCATTCTGTAAAAAGTAAGCCTGCCTTCTGCAACACTTCTATTGCTTTCCGCCCGTATTGTTTTTTTATGTGTCCTAAATGTAGAGAAACCTCTTGTACCACTATATTTAAAGTGGCTCTAAAGGCAAAAGTTTTTTTCTTTTATCTTAATGCAATCTATGCAATAAGATAAAAAAAAACCTTCTGTGTGCAGCAGTCCCCCTCAGCCCCCCCCCCCCCCCCAATACTTACCTGAACCTCATCTCAATTCACCAAAGTTGCACAAGAGTCTCAGCTGTTCGGGACTCTCCTTGTTCATTAGCTGAGACACAGCAGCAGGAGTCAATGGTCAAAGTCAGTGAGCCAATGAGGAGAGAGAGGGGGCAGGACTGAGCCACAGCTCTGTGTTTGAATAGACACACAGAGCAGCGGCTCGGCTCGGGTGCCCCCATAGCAAGCTGCTTGCTGCGGGGCACTCGGCAAGAGGGAGGGACCAGGAGCGCCAGTGAGGGACCCGAGAAAAGGAGGATCTGGGCTGCTCTGTGCAAAACCACTACATAGAACAGGTAACTATAAACATGTTTGTTATTTTTAAACAAAAAAAAACAAGACTTTATTATGGCCTTCTTTTACTTTCCGTTGGGATAGTTTTTCAATTGCTTTGCCACAAGCATGTTTACCTTGTTCTAAATGGGAACCAAATTCCGCTTGGAGACATTTCATTAAATCTATTCTCAAAGGCCTCCCTATTAGCTCCACCGCACAGAGCTATGGACTATCTTGCCCAACTTTAAAGCCAGCGTTTCCACAGTCAGTCATACTTCCACTTTTGCTGAAGAACAATTACCCAGCTCACTACAATTGTTCGCCCTTTCTGTCATCTCAAACTGTAATTCAATACTATAAACCCCCTACTCTGGTTACCGTAAGAAACAACAATAGGGACCAACAAAGCATTTCTGTTTTTACCATTTTTAGTCAATAACATGGTTTGTTTTCTTGTCTCAGCTTCTGACAGGGCAGTGAGGGAATACACCAAGATGAGCGGTTATCTCCCATGGCAACCTCATGAAATATTGACTCATATGTTATCAGATACACTGCAGGGACTGTCCTGACATCTAACACTTACTATAGCCAGATTTTTCAAGATCTTTTCCTTGTGAGAACCCTTCTGGCACTAGGGACTTTACCATGTTTACTAGATAACCCACTTCTAAGTCAGTGACCCTAATTTCCTCACTCACCTGTGACACTTCCATCAATACAGTTTTGCTTTACAATAACAATTTTATTTTTTTTTCATCCACAACATTTTTATTCAAAACAATTTTCTAACCTCTTCCTGTGTTATAGAAAAGCTTTCTTCTGTTTCATTGTTTCTCGTCAACTACATCTTGCGAGAGGTATAGTCTGCTGCTGCGAAGGTGCTCTTGACCCTCCGCTGGTCAGCAACACCTCACAACTCAAAGCGGGAATGTTCTCTGACACATTTCACATGTAGAAGCCTCTGACATCTCTGTCTAACAGTTTTCTAGGTGTCCTCCATACACAAAAATACCTGGAAGCAGCCCAGTGGTGGACTGTGAGACCTTTTTCATCATCATTAAAAAACATTGTACCAAACAATGCCAAATCTTAACACATGGTTCCATTTACTGGTACTCCCCAGTATCAACCCATCCACCCAAAGAAAAACAGAAGAATGTAATGGTTGAACATTCAACAAGTTATACATTATGGAGAATGTGTCAGTCATACAGGGGAACCCCGAATACAATATTAAATTTATTTTTGAGAAAAGTCTTACCAGCCTCCGTTGTACGTCACCTTCTTTGTTTTAAGTCCCTGGGGTTGCAATGACTCTGCTGACTCCTCTGATCCTGTTGGAAATGCCAGTCCACCCTTGTCCCCTTAGGGTGAAACAGCAGCAGGCACAATAAGTGACTTTTCATTCCCAGTCTAACGGGGGTTTTCCAGTGGCTGATAGGGGTGACTGCAGAAAATTTATCACCAATATGGCTGCATCAAAAGTCTCACCTATATGGCTGCAGCATTGGTCTGATGCTGCAGCTGTCCCCTGCCTGGCTCTAAGCCAAAGAACTGAGCGATACCAGGACCGCTGATTGCTCAGTTGTCGGGTCTGCTGTCAGTACATAGCTGAAACTCTCAGTCACCGGCTTTTTGGACTGTGGAGGGGGCAGGAGCGGCTGCCACAAGCTCTCAGATCATGAGCCAGCTGCCAGTCAGGCATCTGGGGGGATCTCAACATTATTGTCAAAGTAGATCCAGAGACTGGAGCAGTTCTGTGACGACAGCCAATAGCAGACTTAGGTGCACTCCTGTGAATGAAAAGAGAAGTATGACCAAAAAAGCTTTGGCCATACTTTGCTTTTAAGCTCCCCACCCTGTTCCGCCTGCCAACTTTTTTACACCTGCCTTTGCGGTAAAGTTTAACCATCCAACTGTGGTGTTTTTGGTGACACTGATGTTTCTGAACGTTAGGGGGAGGGCTATACAGTAAGTGTAGCCTTTAGTGTTGCATGTTTAATGTTTAATTAAGTATCCTATTATTATTTTTACAGTGCACACAGTTCACAAAGACATAGCTTTACCTATACATAGTGAATTTGTTTCAGAATATGATAGGGTTAACCTAGGCTTGAATTACCATAGGGCGTAGCAGCCTTATAGACAACAACGGTAAGGAGATGGCTTTTTCCTGTTTTCCCATCTTCTGTAAAAATACAGTCATCTGATACGGTCCTATTTATACTCTGTTGGAACATTCCAAGACAGATTAGGACCAGTAAATCCAGAAAATGTTCTGTTTAAAAGAAGTGATTTGAGCATGGGAATTTTATTTTGGGCATCAAATGTTGTGGATCTACAGGCTCCAGTGATGGAAATTTTGCCCTGAGTCAAGGGGAGACTGGGCCTCTCTGATGCCTGGTGAAGAGGAGTAAAAATTTCCTATCGGTGTCCTATCAAGCGAGGGGGGGGGGGTGAGGATGAGGACAAAGCGCAGACTGCCCCCCCCCCCCCCCTCAGTACAGATGATGTACAATGAGCAGAGGCTGGCTCTGTGCCCCACTTTAGGCTCTCCTCCCCCAGCCAACCCTGTCTGAGCTGTTCCCCTGCATCCCCTGACTGCCCCCTGCTGTGCAGCCTGGCTTTCCAGGTGAGCAGACAGAACCTGGAGCAGAGATTTAGCCTTGGATAGGAATCAGGAGAAGGCAGGGAAGAGGATGAGCAGGAGTGGGGGCCAAAACGCTGCACCATGGGCCTCTGGGTTTTACTTGTTCCCTGGGCCACATGTTGCCAGTCAGCCCCTGCCCTGAGTCAAGACAATCTCGTAGTACCTAGAACTAATGTGAAGAGTAGACAACTGATCACCTAAAAGATTACGGATTTTGAAAAAGTAGCCTGAAATTTTTTTTAGCAGTGGTCTACTATTCCCTGCAAAGAATGCAGCACTTTACACTACAGCCTGCAAAGAATTGGTGCCCTATGTGCCCAAGAGTAAGGCAGCCCAAAGATGAGTGTGTTGTTTTGTTCAACCAGCAAGTTGAACAGAAAAAAAAATACTTGATTCCCCCAACCACCCACTCGATGTGTATGGGGAATCCTCCACCCTGGGCTATTGCATTTTGACATTTGGGAAACTTCCCCGCCATCAGAATACACTGATCAGCATTGCAAATTATAGTCTGCAGTGCTGATCAAGCATGGAGAATAAGACAGGGCAGTTGCACAGAAGTTGATCCATAAATTGACTTCTGTACACCATCCCTGCCCATACATGGATCGAAATTTAACCAGTTCCTGCTGGACCAGCATCCATGAATGGACGGATTAAATGTGCATATTGGCTAAAAAATTGATCTTCTGAGAGTATTGAATATGTGTATCTTTAAATTCTGCAGCAGTGTACAATAGATAGATGTTATGTAGTTGATGAAAACAAGTCAGGAAAGCTTTGAACTGTAGCTGTGTTAGGTATAAATCACACTCAATCAACCAAAGCTATTGTGTGTCAGCATACAAAGTGAAAACTATATTTTGAGCTGTATTGTTCAAACCGCAGTTGTAACAGCTGGTCTAGATAAGATAAAACAAAGCAGCCTTCTGATAAGCGGGAAGTTGGGGCTGTTAAATCCCATAAAGCAGTGAAAGATACGCCAACAATTACTTAAGTATAGTCCATAAAATCTGCACTGCCTTTTTTGCGTCAGTAAAACACATTGTTTAAAAACACAGATGCAAAGACCTTCTGTGTCTTTTTCAGCATTTCTCCAATATGTTAAGTAAACCGTATCTGTGGACATTTTTGCAAAAGGCCCTGTTCACACCTGAGCGTGTTTCAGCTTGTAAAACGCTCATCTCTGAAGTCTCAAAACGCCAAAAAAGCAAAATCCCATTCATTTCAATGGCCCCTGTTCACATCTGAGCGTTTTGTCGCCTGAAGCAAAACGCCTGAAGCTTAAAAACGTACATGAGCTTCTTTTTTGGCAGATTAAGGCTTCTTTCACACGGTCCGCCTCCGCAGGCGGATCCGTGTTGCTCAGCGGGGATCGATCCGCGATCCCCGCTGAGCCGGGCGGATGACAGCTCCGTCTCCGCTTGCAGAGCGGAGAGGGAGGTGTCTCAGCACCCGCTGCCCTCTATGGGGGATCGGAGGAGAGCGGACCGCCTGTCCGCTCTCCTCTGATCCCATCCGATCCGATTACTGAACGGATGGAAAAATAGGGTTTCCATCCGTCCAGATTTCAGCACAGGATCGGATGCGGATGACAGCGGGTGTCAGCAGAGGTGACCTCCGCTGACACCCGCTGCCCCATAGAGCTGCATGGAGGATCCGATCAGATCCGCCTAAAAAACTGACAGGCGGATCTGATCGGACCGCCCGTGTGAAAGAGCCCTAAAAGCGTTTTTGTTTGATGTCAATGCCTGCCTCCAAACACCTCTAAAAAACGCCTGAAAAAAGCCTGAAAAAGAAACGCCTGAAAAAAACCTGAAAAAACGCCTAAAAAAGCCCCCCCAAAAAAAAAACGCCTGAAAACAATACGCTCAGGTGTGAATGGAGCGTTAAAGTGATTGTAAAGTCTTTAAAAAAAAAACATGTTATACTTGGCCTACTATGTGCAGATGGTTTTGCACAGGGCAGCCTGGATCCTCTTATTCTCGGGTCCCTCGTTGCTGCTCCTTGCCCCTCCCTCCTATCGAGTGCCTCCATGCAGTGGTGTATTTAGGTTTTGTGCTGCCCTAGGCCGGACTAAACTCGTGCACCCCCTAATTTAACTACCACCCACCCCTTCCTGTCAAGGCCACACCACTTCCTGTTTTTTTTTTCAGAATTGTCGCACTTTTTTCCTTAAAGTGCAATAAAAAAAAAAAAAAAAAATCGCACAGGTGATCAAATGCCACCAAAAGAAAGCTCTGTTGGTGGGAAAAAAGGAAAAAGGACATCAAATTTATTTGGGTACAGTGTTGCAGGACCATGAAAGTGGTGAAATCCTGATGGGTAACACAGGTGATCTTCAGTGTGCAAACGCCCACCACCATGCAAATTGGCCTCTCACCTTAACCATATAAAATCAGGCAACAAATCTCCACTCTTTGCAGGAAAACTCATGGAATAATCATAAAATAATAATAAAGAATCCAGGGCGAAGGTCAGGAGGTCAAATTCCCTCATCTCAGCCACTGCAGAGGACACATCGGTAATGGTGTTTCGGGAAGTCTTACAGAACGGTACATGTGATTGAAGTAATAGGAGCAAATCGTGATTCCTACCTGCGCCCTGTTGTCCTGGCCTGGGCCCTGGCTGGGGGTTCCCTTGTCCTCCTCCTCAACATAGACAGACCCTGGCCGCCCCGGGGAGAAGCTAGTTTGTAGAAGGAGGATGCCGTGCGGAGGAGGGCAGGCGGGGCATTCAGTGACCAGTGCCTCCCTCCCCGGCAACAGCAAAGTACGTACGCCCTGAATAAAAGAATGCCGATAAGTGCCACAAGCCGCCGGGAATGTACGTGTGTGGGAGGCGGGAGGCAGACTCAGACGGGACTAAGAGGATAGATCGGGGTTTTTTCTTTCATGCGGGGGGTGACTTTTCTGCCGCCCCCCCCCCCCCCCACAAAGTGCCGCCCTAGGCCTGGGCCTTGTCGGCCTAGGCCAAAATACAGCAGTGCCCCCATGAGCAGCTTGCTATGGGGGCATTCCGAGGCAAGCTGCAGCTCAGTTTGTCCATTCAGACATAGATCTGCTGTTCAGTCCCACCCCCTCTCTCTCCTCAGACCTTGCCCTTACCATGACCTGTGCCATGCCCATACCATGACCTGTGCCATGCTTATACCATCTCCTGTACCATGACCTGTGACATGCCTGCACCATGACCTGTGACATGCCTATACCATCATCTGTGCCATGCCTGTGCCATGCCTGTACCATTACCTGTGCCATTACCTGTGCCATGCCCTTCCCATGACCTGTGACATGCCTATACTATCTCCTGTACCATAACCTGTGACATGCCTGTACCATGACCTGTGACATGCCTGTGCCATCACCTGTGCCATGCCTATACCATCATCTGTGCCGTGCCATGCCTGTACCATCACCCGTGCCATGACCTGTGCCATGCCCTTACCATGACCTGTGCCATGCCTATACCATCTCCTGTACCATCGCCTGTGCCATGCCTGTACCATGACCTGTGCCATGCCTGTACCATCACCTGTGCCATTCCCTTACCATGACCTGTGCCAAGCCTATACCATCTCCTTTACCATGACCTGTGACATGCCTGTATCATGACCTGTGACATGCCTGTACCATCACCTGTGCCATGCCTATACCATCACCTGTGCCATGACCTGTGCCATGCCTATACCATCTCCTGTACCATGACCTGTGACATGCCTGTACCATGACCTGTACCATGCCTGTACCATCACCTGTGCCATGACCTGTGCCATGCCCTTACCATGACCTGTGCCATGCCTATACCATCTCCTGTACCATGACCTGTGACATGCCTGTACCATGACCTGTGACATGCCTGTACCATCACCTGTGTCATGCCTATACCATCACCTGTGCCATGCCTGTACCATCACCTGTGCCATGACCTGTGACATGTCCTTACCATGACCTGTGCCATGCCTATACCATCACCTGTGCCATGCCCTTACCATGACCTGTGCCATGCCTATACCATCTCCTGTACCATGACCTGCAACATGCCTGTACCATGACCTGTGCCATGCCTGGCATTAAGGTGATTTACCTTAATGGCCTGGAGGACATCCGTTAGGGTAGGTTCCCGCACCGGGCCATCGTCCAGCCCATCCTCGCTCAGGGACGTCTGGGAGAGCATCTCCGGGGGGGGGGGGGGGGGTGCAGAGGCACCCGGTGAGGGCGGTGGAGAGGCCCCGGATGCCTAACCAAACAAGTCCGGTGTAGAAGCCGGGGAAGGCTGAGGCGCGGCGGAGCGGCGGCCATCTTGGCAGGACCGGGTGGTAACACTCATTCTGGCCGGGGGCTGTTTTCTCCGCTATCCCATCCGCCAAAGCACCGATCGGGAGCGCCCAGACCCGTGCACAGAGTACCCGCAGTGAAAAAAGCAGAAATGGAGCGTAGGTTAGGAGGATGGAGAAGGATTACAACGAGGAGAGCTCAGAGCCGCCAAAAATCCATCCTGTCACTCAAGCCACCACCCACTCAACAAATTTGAATATTAATTTGAATTTGAAAACATTAGTAATCAATTTTCTAAACAAGAATACAATAAAATAGAATATAAAATAATAAAGCAATAGAAAAAAAATGAAAGAATAGTTAAGAATAGAATAGAATTTACTAGAAAAGAATAAAATAAAATAGAATACATTTGAATAGAATAGATTTGAATAGAATCCAAAACAATGGAATCCAAAATAATAGAATATAATAAAATATAAAGAATATACAATCTTTGAATTTCGAAAATAATGAATTTGAAAAGAAAAGATTAGAACAGAAAATAATAGAAAAGAATAGAAAATAAGAGAACAGAATGGAAAAGAATTGAAAAACAATGACTTTATAATAGAATAAAATAAAATTTAAACCGTTATATTCTATTTTATTTTGTTTTATTGTATTGATTTTCTGTTCTCTAATTTTCTACTCTATTCTTTTCTACTCTAATCTTTTCTATTGGAATTCATTCTATTCGAAATTTGAATTTCTGAAGATAGTTATATAGTTTGTTTTATTCTATTCTACTGTTTTTCTATTCTATTTTTTTGTATTATATTCTCTTATTTTCTATTTCGGAAGATGGTTATATATTATATTCTATTCTTTTCTATGTGTAGCACAATTCTCAGCCGTTTTGCTGGATATGGGTCCCCCTGGGTTACCGCTAGCAACAACAGCACATTTAAGCATGTTTCTCCAAGTGTAAACACTGAGACAATGACCAGTCCAGTATCTTTGGATTTTGTATTTATTTGGTATCTGGAAAGGAGAAGGGATGAGTGGGGTACTCCTTGAACTAAGCTAGCCTCGTTTGGCAGAGACACTTGAATACTGCTGTTTAGTGCTGACTTGACGCTGGCTGAATGCCTATCAATGCTGACTTGACACTGGTTAACGCAGACCGGGTGCCTATTAACGCTGACTTGACTTGTGACTGCTTTTTCACTAAGGAAGTCCTCTTTTAGGCTCCCGCTAAGCACTCCTGCTGAGGTAGCTATTTGAATACACTGCTGCACTGCTGAACACTTCAGGGCCCGCACCGGCACCCTCTTTTCTCTCACTAATCTTCAGGGCTTACACTAGCTCCTTTCAATCACAACTACTGGTTAGCTGGCTCTTGGATCCCTTTGACCTTCTGGAGTGGGCCCCACTCTCAGGCAGACCCCTGGGCAGTTTTGAGTACTCACAACACTGTTTTTCCTGGAAACTTCTGCCCAGCAGCTCCACTCGGTCCACAGCACACTGGATCCTTCCTGCAGCCCAGCTCAACCTCCGGTCCTCTAGGCTGACCGCCCTGGACACCCTCACTTGCTCTGACAGGAGGAGAGACAACCGTCACCCTCCTCCTGGGACTCTGCTTCCCGCCAAAGACCCCTTGTCACATGCTCTCCTTAGACTTATATATCATCCCAGGGTGCATTGCGGAAAACTCCGCCCACTGAGACAGCTATAAGCCATGGTGTGCTATTGGTTTCCTCCACTGTCCAATAAGAGCCCTCATTGGAAACAGTGGGGAGACTCCCCAGACTCAACAGATCACACCTGAAAACATGTGACAGCCTAACTAAATGATCAGGACCCCCTGATAAGCAGACAGGGCCACATATATGCTTTTTCCTAGCACCTACCTAGGAGGGTGCTACATATTGTTTTTCTATTCTATTCTTTTCTATTCTGTTCTCTTATTTTCTCTTCTATTGTTTTCTGTTACATGCTAATCTTTTCTATTCGAAATTTGAATTTCAGAAGATGGTTAAATATTTTGTGTATTTAATTCTATTTTGTTCTAATTTTTGAATTGTCAGACAGTCAGTATCAATATCCTAATACAACAGCTGCATTTAAATGGAAAAACAAATCAAATTCAAATGCGTTTTTGAACTCGAATACCGATTCAATCATTTTTTCAATTTTTTTTCGAATGCGGTCAGATTTGTTTGAAACTTTAACTTGTTAATGACATTTTAAAAAGAAATGTCAATATCTCTAATGGCTAAATCTACATTCTGTACCACATTACATGTTACATCCATATTTAGGGTGTAACATGCAGCATGGTAGCATACATGACCCCAAGAAATAAAATTGCAATTGCACCCTAACCAGAACTGCAGGGTGCTTCTTCTGCCTCATTATGTATTTTTATTTAATTAGCGTGGCTGTTTGGTCAATGCAATCTAATTCCCACAAGCCCCATCTACCCCCATGGCAAATAGAACCACATACAGCACACCCACGTTCCCTCCTCCTTCTTCTGCATGATTACAAATCCCTCGCTCCCTCTCTAAAGTGAAGTTATAATATTTTATAAATGACCAGCCACCTGAGACACACTGTATCCTTCTCGTGTGCTGGGCAGTTTAATTGGGAGGCGGGGTTTCAAGAAACACAGTCAATATCCCCCTAGTGCATTCTTGTGGGAAAGACTTACTGCCATTCTGGGCACAGTAGTGTGGTGATGTAACACATATTTGCAGTCCAGTCATACTTCCTCTTCTCCCATAACAGACCTCAGCCAATAAGAAGATTTTGCAGAAGCCTAAGCATTGCACCTATGTTGCACTAGTCACAATTTCAATGCTTTCCAGGCTGGAATACAGTAAAATTAATAAATGCATATCATTTTTATTACTGTGGGTGCATTTATTACAATTTTACAAAAGGTGGACTTAGCCTTTAAATTTGCATTTTTCATTTAAAAAAACCTCAATACCCGATGATCCTGCCATAAAGGTGCTGGTTTAGCACTTCCTGTTACAGGGTTGCAGCCAGGGGAGGACGCCCCCCTAGGCCGCTCTGATGGACCATAAAAAGGCTGCACCACTTCTGCCAAAGACATGCCTAAAGAATTCCTGGTGAAAAGAAGTGAAAAGTCTCAGCCACTGACCTACTGAGCGTGGGTTGAAGACAAGGACAGAGAGCAGGTCTCCCAGCATGGATGTTGTAAACTGTGTCTGAGCAGAGGCCGGTTCCATATACCACTGGAGACTCTCCTCCCCCGGCAGCCCCAACTGAGCTGTCCCAGCTCCCCCCAAACACCCCCTGCTCGCCAGGTCAGGAACCCGGATTCGCCCGGTGAGTAGAAAGTACCTGGAGCGGAGCTTTAGCCTGGAATGGGGGTCAGGAGGAGGCCGGGAAGAGGGAGAGTGGGAGGGGGTTCGAGTCACTGCACCATGGGCCTCTGGTTTTTACTTGCCCACCGGGCTGAAAGTTGCCAGTCAGCCCCTGGTTGCAGTGCCCTGTACCTGTTTCCTAATTGTGTTTCTACCTTGTAACCCTATCACACAGGCATAGTCCACTGTCCACCATCAAAAAACCTGCCCTAAGAAATGCCATGTGTCCATCACTTGGTTGCATAAATGTATGTAAATGAGACATGGTAGCAGGAGATCAGCAGTGTTAACAAAAGATGAAAAAAGTATTTTTTAAGGCAATTGTTTATGATATGCAGTGCTTTCATGAAATACATTTCAGTGAATAAGGGTTTACATTAACATTAATTGTGATGCTCACCCATTGGCCATTTAATGTCTTAAAGACCCCCAGAGAGAACAAAACCTCTGTGACCATTGTTACTCCTAAAACGTACATTTATGTTCCTTGTAAGAAACATTTTGTTTAGTTACTATTTTTACATTTTGCTGTTTTTTTCCCTAACCACAGAAAAGCATTCCAGTGTTCCTTCCACCTTAGAGGCCCCATTCTATTAGCTTTTACAGGAATTCTTGTAGCAAAAGTAGTTGTTTCCAAGGAAAATAAAAGCACCGCAGTCAGATCTCCACATCGTATGAATGAACCTCCAAACTAGTGCTGAAAAGAATGAGCTGAATGCACTCTCCACAGAGCAGAGATGAAAACTGCCAGTGAGGAATCTTACAGAGATAAAGATGTTAGAACAAACTAAAGCAAGGATCAACATTTACAACACATTATGATAACGGAGTCCAAAAATGTTATAGTTTGTTGTTTGCAGGGAAGATGGTGCAATGCTTAACATGCAGAAGTAAGTATTCCCACAACCATTAAAATTCTGCATTATGTGGAGTTTAACTCAAATGGGGGTCATCTTCCCTGGAAAAATAGGCGTCCAGGTGGCAGGTCTTACTTAAAACCTGACTTGTAGCCAGTTTTATTTAAAAGGTTGCATAAAAATCAAACCAACAAAACAGAAAATAAATCCTTGCCATCCAGGCACTAACTAAACACTTCAGGTTCCTAACTCACAGGTGAAGGGCTTCTCCCAGTCACCCACAAAACAAAGATAATGTAAACCTTTTTCTTTCTCTCACAAAGCAAACTTCACATCAGTAGTTCTCTCAGGTTTGGCTTCCTGAGTCCAAGGCCAAGAGCGACCTCTTGCTCCAGTCCTTCCTTATTTATATCATCTGCTGGTGGTCAAAAGTGGACCACAAAATCTGGTTCGGAACGAATCCTGCCAAGGTGGCCTGAAAACCCAGATCGCATTCCACCTTGGTTTCCAGCATATAAATGCATGTGAGGTGATACATATGTCCATCGCTTGTTGGATACAAGCACTGTGTTGGGTACCTCTTGGACGTAAAGAATCTAGACAAGGCTGCTACAGAGAAACACTTTAGAAGGCTCTTTAGGTCAAATCCTCAGAAAAGAAGAATGGAGTGTCATACTGTTTGTTGGGTCCGACATTGAATCAGGGCCGGATCTAGTCTGTCTGAAGTGGTGGTGCATTTAAAAATGTCAGGGGGCCGAGGGTGAGAGATCATCAGGGAAAAGTACAGGGAGTCAGCAGGGCAGAGGATAGGATCAGAAGTTTGTAGGCAAGTGTACTGGGGCTATTCATTTTAAAGACAGCATACAGGGGTCAGCCGGGCAGTGTACAGTGGATCAGCAGGGGGGGGGGTGCACAGGCAGTGTACTGAGACTCAGTAGGGCAGAGGACAGGGGTCATTGCTGGCAGGGCAGAGGACACTGCTGGCAGGGCAGAGGACAGGGCCACCACTGGCAGGTCAGAGGACAGGGGTCACTGCTGGCAGGGCAGAGAAAAGGGGTCACCGCTGGCAAGGCAGCGACAGGTGTCATCCCTGTTAGTGCAGAGAACAGAGGTCACCTCTGGCAGGAGAGAAGACCGGGATTACCGCAGGCAGGAGAGAGACCAGTTTTCACCCCTGGCAGTAGAGAGGACAGGAGTCACCACTGACAAGAAAAAAAGAGGACAAGGGTCACCTCTGGCAAGGCAGAGGATAGGCGTCACTTCTGAAAGGAAAAAAGGACAGGGGTCACCTCTGGCAGGGCAGAGGACAGGGGTCACCACTGGCAGGATAGAGGACAGTGTAGGCAAGACACTGTAGGCAGACAGCATTGCTTTATCTGTGCCTAAACCTGTTATACTTACACCCTGCTGCGCAGACACAGCATCCATCTTGCTCACTAGGATCCTGCCAGCATACGGTACATCAATCTTGTCTGTCAGGATATCTTTGAATACACTTTGCTCATCCTGTCAAACAGGACACCAAGTGCACCAACACAGGGTCCTGTGAAGATACTGGACATTTTCATTGCTAGGACTCTCCTGTTCCTTCCTTATCTAGCAGGGACTATAGTGGTTATAGTCATACTCTTTAAGGAGGAATTCTTCCGTTAAGCCTAAAGTTGAGAATTCATATTGCCTGTTGCATTACATGTTTATCGCCTGGGCCTGTGATTTCTGGATGTAAGGGAATAGGCTGACCATTAACAAGCCAGTCCTGTTTCTCTTCATGCCTGAAAGCATAGGCCATATTAGAGCTATTTAAGTTGTTTCAACTGTGTTATTTGAAATCCACAAGTGGTTTTTGCTATACTGGTATAAATCAGAGTCTCGTTGTTTTCTGACTACTGGGTTACCCTGCACTGTCTGTTGATGGTGAAAGTTTCCCAGTAAACAGACTTTCTTGTTCTTGTTCAAATATTTTATTGAAAGAAGTACAGTTCGGAACAATATCATAACCAGCCAAATTTTGCTCTGTATGTACAGTTGTCTGTTCAACAGAAGCCAGTCTAACAACCGACTTTTGTCAAATGTTCCTGCTGGAAAACCAGCATTCCGTCAGTGTTTGCAACCAGTGGCTGCAGCGCTGATCAGTGTATTCTGACTGAGAGAATACAATAGCATGGCAGGGGAGATCCCAGCATCAACATCGTTTTTGTGAATATTTCAGGCTTTTTTTTTGTTTTGTTTTTATCTACCAAACTGATATAACCCTGCATTCACAAAAAAAGATGTTGATACTGGGATCTCCCCTGCCATGCTGTTGTATTCTCTCAGTCAGAATACACTGATCAGCGCTGCAGCCACTGACTGGTTTTCTAGCAGGAACATTTGACAAAAATTGGTTGTTAGCCTGGCTTCTGTTGAACAGACAACTGTACATACAGAGCACAATTTGGTTGGTTTGGCTACCATTCAAAACGAATTACATTGCAACACAATAGTGCATGTATAGGTTTGTGTGAAGGCGCACTAAGGGTTTATTCACACTAAAGGGCACAATTTAATGATTTTCTTTTTAGATTTTATTTAACTTGACATTTAATTTAACTCTATGCATAGCAGTGCATTGCAATGCTTGAGCAGAGTGTTAAACACACTACTCTTAGATGCAACATGTCTTACTTTCTTTTAGTGCACACCAACACAGCATATTGCTGTCTAATGAAGCAATAAAACCAAGGATTAGTTTGACCATGTATTAGAAATGGATGATTATGCTTTCATATGACATGAATACATGGATGATTTAGTTTACATCCTCTTTATGTCCAGTCCTCCTTCTTGTTTTACCTCTATATCCGCTTTTTAGCTGATCTCTCGATCCCTTTTCCCTTTCACAATGTTTTTACATATCATTTTTCCTTTTTTGCAGACAATAAACAGAAAACAGAAATTAGCACTTGTGACTTCATCTCACTTGGGCACGGCTCTAAGGAAGTTGTGTCATTCACATCAGGGAACAAGATGTTTAAAAAAAGAACTCTGTTTTCTAGAAATTAGTTTATTTCATATATTTTACTTATTTCTAATTTTTCGACTCACTTTCACCACATTTCAAGTTGAAAAAAACCCAGGAAATCGCTTTTACTGATAAGTGCCTCAGATTTTAAAAATGTTCCATTGTTTTGTGTAGAGAAGCTGGAGAAATAACTTGTTTAAGTGTTTCGCCTTGTTTTTTATTTCAAATTTGTAAATTTAAGGCCATCTCCCTTTCAAAGGGTATTGTGCTTTTGAATTGAACTTTGGTTCTATACAGCTGAACTTCAGGCAAACATCTGTATACACAGAGGGGTTGCAATTGCACAGATTGTGCAATAGATAGACAGAAATGCTCAAAGCAAGAAAATAATAAATAAATAAAAAGCGAAGGGCGTACATGGTTGTGTGAAGAGGGCAGACAAGCCTTAAACAAATTTAAAAACTTGAAAGGAGTCTTGAATGTGGCAGATGCTTACTTTATTGATGTTGGCTACATGGTTTGGAGGAGTCTCGGATACTTTAGGATGGAGTGGGTAGCTGCAAGTCCAGTGGGTGATAATAAACAAAGAAGAAACTTCTGAAGAGACCCCTGGTGCATTTCCCAGGCTTCTGCTGTCCCAGGAATCACTGAGGTGGACTAACTTTTATCACAGCTTAAGGCCAGGTGTCTACCCTGTCAAGGGAGCAGGATGCAAGAGATCACACATGCTCGGAGATCTCAGCCTCCAGAGTGCTTCAGCCCAGAGTCCTCCCCTAGAGCTTAGTGCCACATTAGGATTCCCAGCAGAGACCCTCCAGATCTTCTGATGAAGTACTCGCAAGTGTGGAGTTTGCGATGAGTCCTCTACATAGGCAGAGCTCTGCAGGTAGAGAGCTGGCGTGGGCTTTTCTTTCATCCCTACCAGTTTTGGCAGCAATTTGAAGGCGCATAGGGCCACCACTCCTGATGATGTGCTGGTTGGTGAGGGGGCCCATCGTGGGAAAATGTCAGCAACAGCCACTGGCTTGTCTCCATCTGCAGCCGGCAGTTCCCACTCAACACAGGTTCAATCCCTGGGAGCCACAAGTGGATCGATGAGTGGTTTTAAAGACCTTGCAGCTAGTGCTCAACTTAGATTAGGTTGAAACCAGAGGAGAGGAAAAATTCCAGTATAGACTTACTCCTCGTACATTTTTCAATTGGCTGCAGACCTTTGCCATAATGGCGAGCGTCATATGAGAAAAGAATCTAGAGCACTGTTCTGATTTTTTTTTTTCTACTTACTGGATGCTATTGGTTGGTGAGGCTTACAGGGTTTATGGTGATGTGGCTTGGCTTTGTTACAGCAAGACATTCCAGCAGAGGAAAGCAATCAAGCCATCGTTGCATTGGGTCCACAAGGACATTAGCCTGTGGATGAAATGTATGATGTCTGCGAGCGCTCACAACCATTTTTTTCAGGGAGGGGCCAGGATGTTCAGCTACCCTGGGACAACTAGCTACATAAAAATGGGGATACTTTTGGCAATTCATCGAGGGTGTGTGCAGGTTCGGAGCAGCTTGCCATTTCAAGCACAAATGCGCTAACTGCAGGGGTTCCCGCTGTTTCAAACAACATAAAGGATGTGCCTGCAGGAAAGAGGGATGACTCCGGTGAGAGTGGAAAGGATAGTCCATTTCTAAATAGGTATCCTGACCTGGAGCCCACCTAGTCGTTGGAGGTGGGATTTTTTAAGGGTTTCCACATCCCCTGTTTTTTTTCTTCCCTTCTGCCAATGGCATAGAATTTACATTCAGTACTATAGCATCCAAATGTGGTTTCTGAGAAACTACAGAAGGAAGTGGCCACAAGCTGCATGGGCTGCCCTTTAGAGACTTTGCCGTTAGTGGATGTGGTGATAATTCCCCTGGGGATGGTGTCCAAAAAAGAGCCAAATACATTTTGTTTGATTCACCATCTTTCCTGTCTTGTGACCTTGAAGCATATTAATGAGTGTTTTTGCACTCTGTTAGCTCTGGAGAAGATGCAGGGTCCCACTTTATGCCTCAGCTTCTTGGACATTGTATTGAATTCCCAGGCCATGGAGTGTCACTTGCTGAAGGACAAGCTTCTGGCCCTCAAAATGGAAAATTGGGGGACCATTGGCAAACATAAGATTTAGCTCTGCCAGTTACAGTTGTTACTGGATAACTTGAATTTTGCATGCCACATTATGCGCAGTCATTTTATTAGGCTGACCATAAAACATAGGAAGAACTTAAAGGTATGGCACAGTTTCCTGAATCATTTAATGGCTGCTCTATGTGGATGCCTGGGCCCATCAACAATTTTGATTTGGAGCTTCACACAGATGCTGCTGGTTCGGCTGGCCTTTTTCAGGGGTCAGTGGAGCATGGTACCTTAGCTTTATGAGTGGAGAGAAGCTAGATTTCTCAAAAAGCTAGTGCTACTGGAAATTTTTCCTGTTGTTCTGGTGGTATAAATCTCGATTGGTATCCTTATTACTGCCTTATCACAGCCGGTGATACGACTTTCTTTGTCACTTCGTTTTGCAATGTTTACAGTTGAGTTCCTTCTTTATTCATGCAGTGCACCTCCCTGGGGTCAATACCACTTTGACTGATGCTTTGTCTCACTTTCAGTGAGGCAGGTTCCGAGAGTTGACACTGAAAGATGAGCAACACAGGGTTCCCTCTCTTGATTAGTTGTGGGGAATTGCCTTGGAGCAGCCGCATCAAGGCTTCAGCATTCAGTAAATGAGACAATGTGGTCTGTTTATTCCAAGACTTGCTGGGGTTACTACTTCACACGAGGTCTGTTCTGGGGGGGCCTAAAATCAAGTATGCTTTGCTATATTTCATCAATCTGAAATTTGATCAAGGAGTGTCAGTTTCGGTTTTTGATTGCAAGTTGGCTGGTCTTGCCTTTTTCTTCAAACTTCAGAGTTGTCAAGGCTACACTAACGATTTTTGGGTCTGGCAGGCTTTTAAGGGGTATAGGAGGGCTCTAAGGAGCAAGGGAACTCATCGTCCTGTTTCATTCACTTTTTTCCTAGAAAATTTTCTTCAGTTGGGACCTCTGAGTTCATTGGGCTACAAGTTTCGATTGTTTAAGGCGTCTTTTGCCATTGCCTTCCTTGGGTATGTGAACTGTTTAGCCCTTCCAAGAGCCTACAAGGGGGTCTGCTGGCTTAGGGGTTCTTCTGTACAGCTAATTTGCCTATGAATCAGACGATTGAAAAATGATCAAATGAGGAAGGGTACACAGGTTACATTTTTTAGAATTTGGGATTTCTCCATTTGCCCAGTCAGTGCAGTCTGGGAATTTCTTGCAGTACACCCATCAAGGGAAGGGTCATTCCTTATGGATGGGAATGGGTCTGGATTGTCCAAATTCCAGTTTGTTTCTGTATTCCGGAAATGGCTTGCGGCAACGAGTTGCAATTCTCTGTGTTATGCCTCTCACTCCCCCCACCAAGACTGTGCAGTGGGGTTTGGATAAGTAGGCTGAGAGGCACATAGGAAGGAGGGAATCTAATTGTTGTAGACATTTTTTGGGGGCTAAGCGGGCAAATGTTTGGCACAATGGTAGGCAGTGGGGTATGCGATGGCATTCAGCATGTGTTCATTGGATAGAGGTGCCAGGAATGATGTGGAAGTAGAGTAGTGCCTGAAGTGCATCGCTTCATTAGGCTAGACCGACCACCTGATATTTTGTTGCTGCATGTTAGTGGGAATAATTTGGGAGTTAGGTCTATGCATGAGGTTATTTGCAAATTTTAAATTTCATTTTCTGAGGCTCAACACAGCTTTCCTAGACATGCTGCTCACATGGTTGGATATTGTTGGCCGTGCAACCTGGTGTCTGGTCAGATCAGTTGAGCAGGTTAAAAAAGCTCACATCAAAAAAGTGCAAAAGGAAGTGTGCAGGTTTGTGGTTCACAAGGGGGGTTTGGTCATCTGGCATTTGGAGTTAGACGTCGACATTCTGCAGTATTTTTGGGTTGATTGTGTGCACCTGAATGCTGTGGGCACTGACATGTGGTTTCTGGGGTTACAGGAGGGGGCTCAGCAAGCTTTGAGGGTTTAAAGGGACGAGCAAGGGTAAGGGCTTAGCCTAACAGTGGGTTAATTTGGAATATGGAAAATGGAGGTTGCTGTGGTTTGTGAGGATTGTCTCCAATCCAGTGTGGTTCAGCCGAATGCCTATTATAATTAAGCGTTTCTGCAGAAGATAATAGGATGTGTCGGGTGCCTTCAAAAATCTGTAAGCTTTGTATGTTTCTGATTTAAGCCTGATACACACCATTCCTTTTTTCCATTAAACCCAGTGGGTTGACCGAAATAAAACCTCTCAGCTCCGGTCAGAGCCGTTGTACTATTGATCCGACCTTAGTACAGCGATCTCCCCCGCTGAGCTATTGTGTCCTGACAGGGGGACAGCACCCCATCAGAACACTCCAATTAGCTGAGAGCGCTGATCAGGAGATGGTTAGCTGCTGGTTTTCCAGCATGTTGGTCCGATCGGACCGGCTGGCATTCACATGGGCCGAATCTCAACCAGTTTTTATTGAACTGTCCAATGTTGGCCGCCATTCGGCCCTTGCGTACGGGGCTTCAGGCTCGGTTCACACTGATGTAAATCTGATGCAATCTAAAAGGCATAGATTTGCATGTTATCCTAAAATACATTGTTTTCATGAAGGCCGTTCACATTGAAGCAGTGATCTGGTTTAAAAGAAAGGGTCCTGTGCAAGTTTAGTGCAAATTTTAGCCCACGTCTATGCCCGTGCCCAATTCCCTGGAAAATCACATTAAATTTTCACCTTTCAAAACACAAATCACACTGTGAAATCGCATCAATTCACACTGCATCAGTGAAAACTGAGCCTTAATAATGGTGGTCACACAAAAAATGTTGACACTTTAAACCCAATTTGAACATTTCCACCTAGGGATGTACTCACTTTTGTTGCTAGCGGTTTAGACATTAATGGCTGTGTGTTAAGTTATTTTAAGGGGACAGAAAATTTACACTGTTATACAAGCTGTACACTCACTACTTTACATTGTAGCAAAGTGTAATTTCTTCAGTGTTGTCACATGAAAAGATATAATAAACTATTTACAAAAATGTGAGGGGTGTACTCACTTTTGTGAGATACCATATATCTGAAGATTTTCGCATGTAAGCGCACGTGCATAGAGTCATTAGAAGAATTGTATAGGTCTAAATGCTGCAACGCAAATAGTTTAGGCGTGTATTTTACACTGGATCTTCTGCTAGCTCTGCCAACAAGAATTCTGTGCAGAAAATATGTATATGTCAGTGTAACTGAAGATTTAAAAACACATAAAGTGGCGTGCATTTAATGCATTTAGTAGAAAAATCAATGCACTTTTAAATAAGAAGCCAAGTCAGTAAACCGTGATGTACAATACTACAACATTAAAACAAATGATATATTCCTCCTTTCAAGTCTCTACATAAATTGTGGACTACTAGGAGACATTTAATCAATATACCAACACAGTGTCCAGTAATCTCCTTTTACGTATGCTGACAGACAGCCACTGTGACTTTACGTTGACTAATTCAACACATTTACTAGTCAATAGTGCATATTGCTTGCACCATCATCCTTCAACATTCCATCAACCTTCTTACCAATATTACATTTCTTTCAAAGGGAAACAAGAATGAAGATACACCTGAACTCCTGGAGTAAATGTGATATCACCAAACATTCACTACAGTTCCAGAAAGATACACCTGCAGAAAATGTTTGGTAAATTTCACAAATACAGCTTTATAACATTTGTACAAACAAACTGACAGGTAATAGGCAAAACTTTGATATTGAACTTTAACTTGCATAAAAAAATATTTTAAATATCAATGTGACTACCTTCAAATCATGACTCCAACAATTGTGCTGGTGCTACACTGAGTGACCTGTAGGGGGCAGGTATTGATACAGGTGTGAATAGACCTTGAAATATGCTTCATTTATCTTTCCTTGTGAGTCACTGACAAGCAGACATCAGAGATAAAGGAGTGCTTTTCATGTAAGAAACGGAAAGGAGAAATACCCATGAAAAGGGATTACATGGAGGATACATCTGCAGAAAAGGGACAAATATGGAGTTCAACTTTAATAAAGCATATCAAAATCAAAAAAGTTGTATTATGTTGCAGCTCAGCAGCTCTTAGATGCGATGGCTGTATTCTTTCTCTTTTAGTTTTCCTTTATTTTGACCTTGTAGTCCTACCAGTAACACACTTCCTGTCCTGTTCACTCACTATGTTACCACTCTAACATAGTGAAATGAAATTGCTACAAACACAAGTCCATATCAAAATGAAATTTAGCAAAAGGTAAATAAAATATACGGTGCCTTGCGAAAGTATTCAGCCCCCTTGAACTTTGCGACCTTTTGCCACATTTCAGGCTTCAAACATAAAGATATAAAACTGTAATTTTTTGTGAAGAATCAACAACAAGTGGGACACAATCATGAAGTGGAACGAAATTTATTGGATATTTCAAACTTTGTTAACAAATAAAAAACTGAAAAATTGGGCGTGCAAATTTATTCAGCCCCTTTACTTCCAGTGCAGCAAACTCTCTCCAGAAGTTCAGTGAGGATCTCTGAATGATCCAATGTTGACCTAAATGACTAATGATGATAAATAGAAACCACCTGTGTGTAATCAAGTCTCCGTATAAATGCACCTGCACTGTGATAGTCTCAGAAGTCCGTTTAAAGCGTAGAGAGCAACATGAAGAACAAGGAACACACCAGGCAGGTCCGAGATACTGTTGTGGAGAATTTTATAGCCGGATTTGGATACAAAAAGATTTCCCAAGCTTTAAACACCATTGATATATAAGTCTATTTTCGCTGGTCATGAATGGAAATCATGGCTTGGGATGGTCTATAATCTGAACCATTCACTACACTGCCTCAATACTCATTGGGACAATACTGAGTATACTCCCCTTATCGTTTGGCATACCTTCTATAACCTAGTAAAGAGGATTTAAAGCAGTGTATGGATGAGTGCTCTCTAAGGTAAATTATTTGGACTAAAGAATTAATGAGCTCCACTACTATTTATCCTCGCTTCTGGTTTTGAAAATAAAATAAATCTATATAGAGGTATATACTCTAGTAATGCCATAACAACACTGTGGGATCACATCACCTGATTGAGGAATTACTAAAGATACTACTGAAAATTCACAGCCGACACCATAACCATATACCGTGTTATAGGGACTTGGTTTTCCATTCTGCCAATATTACCTTTGCACGCAGCGAGAAATATCGGTATTGCTCGGTCTCTTTGGCCCTGACGAAGCCGTATGTGAAACGCGTTGGCTCATTGGGACCCTCAAACCGAGTGTCATCAGAGACTCCTTGCATCAACATCAGCTTGAAGCATGTATTTTTCCCGCTATAGGGAATATATTTCTCTGCTGCAGTTTTTAATCTATTGGTGAATATATGGGGGACGTCTTTTTTGTATCCCTCATCTATACACATATTTTTTATATATATCAATAAACTGATTTACTTTTAGTTGTTTGTATCCTGGTATTCCTTCTCCCAATTGGCCTTACAAACCTCTACTTTCTCTGTATCCTTGGTTTTGCTAAATATTTTTGGGGCATGGGCCGACCTTCACTGTAATTTGTTTCATATATATATATATATATATATATATATATATATATATATATATACATACTAAGTATTTCACAAAAGTGAGTACACCCCTAAGTGGAAATGTCCAAAATGGGCCCAATTAGCCATTTTCCACTTAGGGGTGTACTCACTTTTGTGAAATACTTAGTATGTATATATATATATATATATATATATATATATATATATATATATATATATACATACTATGAAACAAATTGTCATGTGGCATGTGGCTCATTAGTGTTACAAGATCTCAGGTGTGAATGGGGAGCAGGTGTGTTAAATCTGGTGTTATCGCTCTTACTCTTTCATACTTGTCACTGCAAGTTCAGCATGACGCCTCATTGCAAAGAACTCTCTGAGGATCTGAAAAAAATAATTGTTGCTCTACATAAAGATGGCCTAGGCTATAAGAAGATTGCCACGACCCTGAAACTGAGCAGCAGCACGGTGGCGAAGACCATACAGCAGTTTAACAGGACAGACTCTACTCAGAACAAGCTTCACCACGGTCGACCAAAGAAGTTGAGTGCACATGCTCAGCGTGATATGCAGAGGTTGTCTTTGGGAAATAGACATATGAGTGCTGCCAGCATTGCTGAAGAGGTTGAAGGGGAGCCTGTCAGTGCTCAGATCATACGCCGGACACTGCATCAAATTGGTCTGCATGGCTGTCGTCCCCGAAGGAAGCCTCTATTAACGATGATGCACAAAAAAGCCCGCAAATAGTTTGCTGAAGACAAGCAGACTAAGGACACAGATTACTGGAACCATGTCTTGTAGTCTGATGAGACCAAGATAAACTTATTTTGTTTAGATGGTGTCAACTGTGCGTGGCAACAACCAGGTGAGGAGTACAAAGACAAGTGTGTCTTGCCTACAGTCAAGCATGGTTGTGGAAGTGTCATGGTCTGGGGTTGCATGAGTGCTGCCGCCAGTGGGGAGCTACAGTTCATTGAGAGAACCATGAATGCCAACATGTACTGTGACATACTGAAGCGGAGCATCATCCCCTCTCTTCTGAGACTGGGCCGCAGGGCAGTATTCCAACATGATAATGACCCTAAACACACCTCTAAGACGACCACTGCCTTGCTAAAGAAGTTGAGGGTAAAGGTGATGGACTGGCCAATCATGTCTCCAGACCTAAACCCTATTGAGCATCTGTGGGGCATCTTCAAATAGAAGGTGAAGGAGTGCAAGTTCTCTAACATCCACCAGCTCCATGATGTTGTCATGAAGGAGTGGAAGAGGACTCCAGTGGCAGCCTGTGAAACTCTGGTGAACTCCATGCCCAAGAGGGTTAGGGCAGTGCTGGAAAGTAATGGTGACCACACAAAATATTGACACTTTGGGCCCAATTTAGACATTTTTACTTAGATACTGTATATATATATATATACAGTGCCTTGCAAAAGTATTCGGCCCCTTGAACTTTGCGACCTTTTGCCACATTTCAGGCTTCAAACATAAAGATATAAACTGTTATTTTTTGTGAAGAATCAACAAGTGGGACACAATCATGAAGTGGAACGAAATTTATTGGATATTTTAAACTTTTTTTACAAATAAAAAACTGGAAAATTGGGCGTGCAAAATTATTCAGCCCCCTTAAGTTAATACTTTGTAGCACCACCTTTTGCTGCGATTACAGCTGTAAGTCGCTTGGGGTATGTCTCTATCAGTTTTGCACATCGAGAGACTGAAATTTTTGCCCATTCCTCCTTGCAAAACAGCTCGAGCTCAGTGAGGTTAGATGGAGAGCGTTTGTGAACAGCAGTTTTCAGTTCTTTTCACAGATTCTAGATTGGATTCAGGTCTGGACTTTGACTTGGCCATTCTAACACCTGGATATGTTTATTTGTGAACCATTCCATTGTAGATTTTGCTTTATTTTTTGGATCATTGTCTTGTTGGAAGACAAATCTCCGTCCCAGTCTCAGGTCTTTTGCAGACTCCATCAGGTTTTCTTCCAGAATGGTCCTGTATTTGGCTCCATCCATCTTCCCATCAATTTTAACCATCTTCCCTGTCCCTGCTGAAGAAAAACAGGCCCAAACCATGATGCTGCCACCACCATGTTTGACAGTGGGGAGGGTGTGTTCAGGGTGATGAGCTGTGTTGCTTTTACGCCAAACATAACGTTTTGCATTGTTGCCAAAAAGTTTGATTTTGGTTTCATCTGACCAGAGCACCTTCTTCCACATGTTTGGTGTGTCTCCCAGGTGGCTTGTACCAAACTTTAAACAACACTTTTTATGGATATCTTTAAGAAATGGCTTTCTTCTTGCCACTCTTCCATGAAGGCCAGATTTGTGCAGTATATGACTGATTCTTGTCCTATGGACAGAGTCTCCCACCTCAGCTGTAGATCTCTGCAGTTCATCCAGAGTGATCATGGGCCTCTTGGCTGCATATCTGATCAGTCTTCTCCTTGTATGAGCTGAAAGTTTAGAGGGACGGCCAGGTCTTCGTAGATTTGCAGTGGTCTGATACTCCTTCCATTTCAATATTATCGCTGGCACAGTGCTCCTTGGGATGTTTAAAGCTTGGGAAATCTTTTTTTTTATCCAAATCCAGCTTTTAACTTCTCCACAACAGTATCTCGGACCTACCTGGTGTGTTCTTTGTTCTTCATGATGCTCTCTGCGCTTTAAACAGACCTCTGAGACTATCACAGTGCAGGTGCATTCATACAGAGACTTGATTACACACAGGTGGATTCTATTTATCATCATTAGTCATTTAGGTCAACATTGGATCATTCAGAGATCCTCACTGAACTTCTGGAGAGAGTTTGCTGCACTGGAAGTAAAGCCCAATTTTTCAGTTTTTTATTTGTTAACAAAGTTTGAAATATCCAATACATTTTGTTCCACTTCATGATTGTGTCCCACTTGTTGTTGATTCTTCACAAAAAAATTACAGTTTTATATCTTTATGTTTGAAGCCTGAAATGTGGCAAAAGGTTGCAAAGTTCAAGGGGCCCGAATACTTTCGCAAGGCACTGTATGTATATATATATATATATATATATTATATATATCATAGTTTGTAGATGCTCTAACTTTCACACAAACCAAATAATATACACTTATAGGGATTTTTTTATTACCAAAGGACATGTAGCAGAATACATTTTAGCCTACATTTAAGAAGAATTGTGATTTTTTTTTTTTTTTATTGGACATGTTTTATAGCAGAAAGTAAAAATATTTGGAATTTTTCTTCAACTTTTCGGTGTTTTTTCGTTTATATATATATAAAAAAAAACCCAGGGGTGATCTAATACTACCGAAAAAAGCTTCATTTGTGAGAAAAAAAGATATATATTTAAATTATGAACAGAGTTGCATGACCACGCAATTGTCATTTAAAGCAGCATAGTGCCAATAGCAAAAAATAGCCTGGTCATGAAGGGGGTAAAATCTTCTAGAGGTCAAGTGGTTAAGGAGTAATTTCCCATTACAGAGCTTCCCCCTAATGTTTTGTTGCAGAGACACAAGAAGTAAAAAAAAAAAAAAATTCTCCAAAGTGGAAGAAATCCCCATTGGTAGGCTTCCCCTCTATTCCTGTTCTGGTGACAACTGTAAAACGTTGCCTTTTGCATTAGTTTCTGTCTTAGATAATGGTCACCATGCAGTGGCGGTTCTACATTAAATTGCTCCCCGGGCAAGACTCCCTCCCGGCGCCCCCCAAAAAAAATATAACATGACAACATAACAATAAATGCAGAGTGCCACAGCATTGCCCCCAATAAATGCAGAGTGCCACAGCATTGCCCCCAATAAATACAGAGTGCCACAGCAATGCCCCCAATAAATGCAGAGTGCCACAGCATTGCCCCCAATAAATGCAGAGTGCCACAGCAATGCCCCCAATAAATGCAGAGTGCCACAGCAATGCCCCCAATAAATGCAGAGTGCCACAGCATTGCCCCCAATAAATGCAGAGTGCCACAGCAATGCCCCCAATAAATGCAGAGTGTAACAGCATTATTGCCCCCAATAAATGCAGAGTGCCACAGCATTGCCCCCAATAAATGCAGAGTGCCACAGCAATGCCCCCAATAAATGCAGAGTGCCACAGCAATGCCCCCAATAAATGCAGAATGCCACAGCATTGCCCCCAATAAATGCAGAGTGCCACAGCATTGCCCCCAATAAATGCAGAGTGCCACAGCATTGCCCCCAATAAATGCAGAGTGCCACAGCATTGCCCCCAATAAATACAGAGTGCCACAGCAATGCCCCCAATAAATGCAGAGTGCCACAGCATTGCCCCCAATAAATGCAGAGTGCCACAGCAATGCCCCCAATAAATGCAGAGTGCCACAGCATTGTTGCCCCCAATAAATGCAGAGTGCCACAGCATTGCCCCCAATAAATGCAGAGTGCCACAGCATTGCCCCCAATAAATGCAGAGTGCCACAGCAATGCCCCCAATAAATCCAGAGTGGCACAGCAATGCCCCCAATAAATGCAGAGTGTCACAGCATTGTTGCCCCCAATAAATGCAGAGTGCCACAGCATTGCCCCCAATAAATGCAGAGTGCCACAGCAATGCCCCCAATAAATGCAGAGTGCCACAGCAATGCCCCCAATAAATGCAGAATGCCACAGCATTGCCCCCAATAAATGCAGAGTGCCACAGCATTGCCCCCAATAAATGCAGAGTGCCACAGCATTGCCCCCAATAAATGCAGAGTGCCACAGCATTGCCCCCAATAAATACAGAGTGCCACAGCAATGCCCCCAATAAATGCAGAGTGCCACAGCATTGCCCCCAATAAATGCAGAGTGCCACAGCAATGCCCCCAATAAATGCAGAGTGCCACAGCATTGCCCCCAATAAATGCAGAGTGCCACAGCATTGCCCCCAATAAATGCAGAGTGCCACAGCAATGCCCCCAATAAATGCAGAGTGCCACAGCAATGCCCCCAATAAATCCAGAGTGGCACAGCATTGTTGCCCCCAATAAATGCAGAGTGCCACAGCAATGCCCCCAATAAATGCAGAGTGCCACAGCAATGCCCCCAATAAATGCAGAGTGCCACAGCATTGTTGCCCCCAATAAATGCAGAGTGCCACAGCATTGCCCCCAATAAATGCAGAGTGCCACAGCAATGCCCCCAATAAATGCAGAGTGCCACAGCAATGCCCCCAATAAATGCAGAGCGCCACAGCATTGCCCCCTTTCCATGCAGAGCGCCACAGCATTGCCCCCTTTCAATGCAGAGTGCCACAGCATTGCCCACTTTCAATGCAGAGCGCCACAGCATTGCCCCCTTTCAATGCAGAGCGCCACAGCAATGCCCTCTTTCAATGCAGAGGGCCACAGCATTACCCCCTTTCAATGCAGAGCACCACAGCATTGCCCCCTTTCAATGCAGAGCGCCACAGCATTGCCCTCTTTCAATGCAGAGCGCCACAGCAATGCCCCCTTTCAATGCAGAGCGCCACAGCAATGCCCCCTTTCAATGCAGAGCGCCACAGCATTGCCCCCTTTCAATGCAGAGCGCCACAGCATTGCCCCATTTCAATGCAGAGCGCCAGCGTTCCCCCCGCGAGACCCGTCCGTGCACTTACCTCACTTCTCTTCACGTCTCCTCAGTCCTCCTGCGGCGCCTCCACCTCGGCCAATGGCGTGGGGTTTGCCTTTGGGCCAATCAGGAAGCGGGAGGACCCGCTCCCTGATTGGCCAGGAGGAGGATCAGTGTGACAATAGCGAATTTTGATTCGCTATTGTCACACAATGGGCGGGCTCGGGGGGGGGGGAGCAATGCTCTGCGCCTCGGCTCGGCTGCGGTGGTTTTAGGCATGGGCGAACGGGGCTCGGGCGGCCTGGTACCATTTGATCCAAGGACCGGTACCGGTCCGCGGCCCGGGCATGCCGCCCCCCACGTGTCATGAAAAAATGCAGCCCCGGGCGGCTGTTCCGTTCGCCCATGCCTAAAACCGCCACTGTCACCATGACAAAAAGAGAGAGTAAATCTCATCAGAGGGATCATAGACAGCAATAAAAAAAATAAAAACTTGGAAGGGGTTGAAAATGTTCCTTAGGCTATCCAAAACTACAAAAGAATATTTTGGCTAGTGGTACAATTTAAACCATTTTAAAGATTTGAGCAAATCTTTTAAGAAAATATTTATAAAATGTTTTTTAGTTTGTGGCTTCTGTTCTGTAAGTCTTATCTATTAGCAAGCGTTAATTGCCAAGTCTGGGTAATTTGTAACTGTCATGCAGCAGTTACTCCGTCATTTGGGGTTAGGTTTAAATTGGCAACCAAACAAACTTTGGCTTTGATCAGTTTGATGCGTGTCAGGCAAAAACCCAGTTCCCAACATGTGAGATCTCCATTAGCCGTAGTTAAAATAGCACTTTACAACAGAGTACATCAACCTCAGGCCATGCCTTGGCTATGTGTAATCCATATGCTACAGTCTGGTTGTCTTTTATAGGAACTTTTATAGGAGCTGTTATAATCTACTAGGTGCAATCCCTTATCATAATCAATGTGCCTTTACTTTCAAACTTTAAAGGATATCTACACCCATTAACAAAAAAGTAAGGCCTAAATGAACCTTCAACCTACCACTTCAATACCGGGCACTTTCACCCCCTTTCTGCCCATGCCAATTTTCAGCTTTTACCGCTGTTGTATTTTGAATGACAATTGGCGGTCATGCAACACTGTACCTAAACCAAATTTATGTCATTTTTTCCCACAAATAGAGCTTTCTTTTGGTGGTATTTGATCACTGCAAGGTTTTTTTATTTTTTGCTAAACAAATAAAAAAAGAGTTTGAACAGTTTGAAAAACAAAAGTTTATTTGTTTATGTTATAAAATTTTGTAAATGAATATGTTTTTTTTCCTGCACTGATGAGCACTGATAAGGCCGCACTGACAGGCACTAATGAGGAGGCACTGATGGGATGGCACTGATGGGGGTGGCACTGATGATGGGGCACTAATATGCAGCACTGATGGGCACTGATATGCAGCACTGATGGGCACTGATAGGTAGCACTGATATGCAGCATTGGTGGGCACTGATAGGCGGCACTGATGGGCGGCACTGTTGAACGGCACTGATATATGGCGATGGTGGGCACTGGTGGGCGGCACTGATAGATGGCAATGATGGGCAGCACTGATGCTGAGGGCATTGACAGGCTCCCTGTGCACTGATTGGCATCCCTGGTGGTATGGGTGGGCATCCCTGGTGGCCATGGTTGGGAAATCACTGGTGGCTCTAGTGGCATCCCCCAAGGGTCTGCAATGGTAATCAATGCTTTGATTACCAGCACAGACCCCCCCCCCCCTGTCAGGAGAGCCGCCGATCTGCTCTCCTCTAATCGCAAACTGAGGAAAGCCGATCAACGGCACTTCCTATTTACTATGTGACCAGCTGTGATTGGACACAGGTGGACACGTGGTAAAGAGCCTACGTCATAGGGTCTTTACCAGGATCGGAGAAGCGGTGTGTCAGAGTGACACACCGCACCACCAATCGCTGCTCTGCGTGCCCCCCGGGGGCGAGCAGAGCGGTCTATCCTGCTGGACGTCATATGACACCCAGCCAGGATAGAGAAACCACTTTGCAGCCATCATTTTGCTATATAAATCAGCTAAATACATCAATACAAAAAGTGTTCAATATCTTATGTTCTTTTTTTTTTTTACAGAAACCACACTCTGAGTAGAAAAGCCTGTCTCCTGCCAGTAGCTGCAGCATAAGATTCTTCCCTATGTGACTTCTGCAGTTGCCTCTCTGCAGAAGTCACACACGCCCCAGGCTGAATAAGAAGCAGAGCTCTTTAATCAGTAGGGAGAGGTTTTAGACTGTGATGAAAAGGGGGAGTGTAATGTAAAGGGGATTTTGATGTGAAGGTGGGGGGGGGGGGGGGTGTGATGTAATGGGAGGTCTGTGTTATAAAGGGAGAGGGACTACGATGTGAGCGGGGGATCTTGGTGAAAGAAGGACTTTGATGTGCAGGGGGGCTGTAATGCAATTAAGGGGATCTTGATGTGACGGAAAGCTGTAATGTGAAGAGGGGGCTCTGATATACAGGGGGGGTTTTGATGTGAAGGGTGGGAACTGTGATGTGAAGGATGGGAAACTGTGATGTGCAGGGGGGAGGGGTTCTGATGTGCAGGGGGGGGGGGGGGGCTGTGATGTGAAGGGGGCTCTGATGAGAAGGGCAGGAAACTGTGATGTGAAGGGCAGGAAACTGATGTGAAGGGGTGCTGTAATGTGAAGGGGGGCTCTGATGTGCAGGGCAGGAAACTCTGATGTGAAGGGCAGGAAACTGATGTGAAGGGGTGCTGTAATGTGAAGGGGGGCTCTGATGTGCAGGGCAGGAAACTGTGATGTGAAGGGCAGGAAACTGATGTGAAGGGGTGCTGTAATGTGAAGGGGGGCTCTGATGTGCAGGGCAGGAAACTCTGATGTGAAGGGCAGGAAACTGATGTGAATCGGTGTTGTGATGTGAAGGGGGCTTTGATGTGCAGGGCAGGAAACTCTGATGTGGAGGGGTGTTGTGATGTGAAGGGGGGTTTTGATGTGCAGGGCAGGAAACTCTGATGTGAAGGGCAGGAAACTGATGTGAAGGGGTGCTGTAATGTGAAGGGGGGCTCTGATGTGCAGGGCAGGAAACTGTGATGTGAAGGGCAGGAAACTGATGTGAAGGGGTGCTGTAATGTGAAGGGGGGCTCTGATGTGCAGGGCAGGAAACTCTGATGTGAAGGGCAGGAAACTGATGTGAATCGGTGTTGTGATGTGAAGGGGGCTCTGATGAGAAGGGCAGGAAACTGTGATGTGAAGGGCAGGAAACTGATGTGAAGGGGTGCTGTGATGTGAATTGGGCTCTGATGAGAAGGGCAGGAAACTGTGATGTGAAGGGCAGGAAACTGATGTGAAGGGGTGCTGTAATGTGAAGGGGGGCTCTGATGTGCAGGGCAGGAAACTCTGATGTGAAGGGCAGGAAACTGATGTGAATCGGTGTTGTGATGTGAAGGGGGCTTTGATGTGCAGGGCAGGAAACTCTGATGTGGAGGGGTGTTGTGATGTGAAGGGGGGTTTTGATGTGCAGGGGGACTCTGATGTGCAGGGAAGAGTTCAAAGAAAGTGGGTGTTGGGCGCTTCTAACCAAAAAAGAGGAGGGGGGATCCACCGCAATAGGAGAGCACAGGGGATGTCTCCCAGTTATTAATATGCACTATCCAAGATGGCTAAGTACAAGGCAGCACTGGCGGGAAACTTCGAGAATTCCGCTGGCAGAAGTGAGAGGAAAAAAAGGCGCCACTGTATTAAACCAAAAGTTTTATTGCACACGATAACATAGTAACTTACATTGAAGTACAAGCCAGTCCATGTAGAAGCACCTCCAGCTGCACGATCCGGCCGTCCACCGGCCCGGAAGTGACGTCGTGGGAAGCTGGTCCGAGGAGCTGGTTTCGCCGGAAGCCGCAATGGAGCGCAGGCTACCGGAAATTTCCGGTAGCCTGCGCTCCATTGCGGCTTCCGGCGAAACCAGCTCCTGGGAGCGGCTGGAGGTGCTTCTACATGGACTGGCTTGTACTTCAATGTAAGTTACTATGTTATCGTGTGCAATAAAACTTTTGGCTTAATACAGTGGCGCCTTTTTTTCCTCTCACTGATGTGCAGGGCAGGAAACTCTGATGTGCAGGGCAGGAAAATCTGATGTGGAGGGGTGTTGTGATGTGAAGGGGGGTTTTGATGTGCAGGGGGACTCTGATGTGCAGGGCAGGAAACTCTGATGTGCAGGGCAGGAAAATCTGATGTGGAGGGGTGTTGTGATGTGAAGTGGGGTTTTGATGTGCAGGGGGACACTGATGTGCAGGGCAGGGAACTCTGGTGTGCAGGGGGCTCTAATGCGAAGGGCAGGAAACTCTGGTGTGCAGGGGGACTCTGATGTGAAGGGCAGGAAACTCTGGTGTGCAGGGGGGCTCTGATGTGAAGGGCAGGAAACTCTGGTGTGCAGGGGGCTCTAATGCGAAGGGCAGGAAACTCTGGTGTGCAGGGGGACTCTGATGTGTAGGGCAGGAAACTCTGGTGTGCAGGGGGACACTGATGTGCAGGGCAGGAAACTCTGATGTGAAGGGGGACTCTGATGTGCAGGGCAGGAAACTCTGATGTGAAGGGGGACTCTGATGTGCAGGGCAGGAAACTCTGATGTGAAGGGGGACTCTGATGTGAAGGGGGACTCTGATGTGCAGGGCAGGAAACTCTGATGTGAAGGGGGACTCTGATGTGCAGGGCAGGAAACTCTGATGTGCAGTGGGCTCTGATGTGCAGGGCAGGAAACTGTGACGTGAAGGGGGCTGTAACGTGGGGGGTACTGTGATATGAAGTAAATGTGCTGCTCTTTGTGCAACAGCGAATTCACATGCAAATCGCTCAACCAAAAAATGTGAGCAGGCGCTCTTGTTCCTGCTACATGAAAGTGTGAATGCAGCCTAAGATAAACACTACATATAAAATATGTGCTCACTAAAAATACGCTTTACTCTTTGTTCATGTAAATATTTATTGAAAATTTGTGTTTTAGTGGGAAAAAAATGTTTTTAAAAATAAATGTTCTGGAAATGATGTTGTGAATGTAGAGGCCAGATGGTGTGATTATCACCAACTCAAGCATCAATGGGCCTGATTTACTAAAGTGGTGAAGTGAACTTGTGTACATAGATCCCAGCTGTCCCTGATTTCGAGGGACTGTCCCTGATTTGGAACAAAGTCCCTCAGTCCCTTTTCCTCCTCATTTGTCCCTCATTTTGGTCTGATCTATATAGTTGTATATAAAATGCATTATTTATCTTTCAAAAAGTGTTTCCCAATGCAAACCTTCATCCAAATTCTAAATTGCTGCATTTGTAAATTTCAAAAGTCAATATAAAGGATTAGTAGTGGTATGAAAAAAAGCACTCGTGGGTATAATATATATATATATATATATATATATATATATATATATATATTTTTTTTTTTTTTTATTCTCCTTTCACGGGGCGTGATAGGGGGTGTGTACTATACCTACAAACTTTTGCTAATAGGTGTCCCTGCCCGCGTGTACAGAGAAAGCTCTATTTCATTCAATTTCCCCTACTCGCGCTGTGATTCTGCCCGGGATTCCAAATCGTGGGACATGTGTGTGTTGCCATTACTTCTTAATGGCACTGCAATCAGTGGTGCTCCATCAGTCAGGGGGGGGCAGACGGACCCCCCCCCCAATCACTCCAGCCCACACCACCATATCCCCCCTCCCCCCATGCCAGTTTACTTGCCTTGCTCCGTGGGACTGACAGGCGGCGGCTTCTCCCTCAGTCTCCATGTTCCCTCTCGGCAGCCATCTCCTCCCTCCTTCTTGGCCAATAGGATGCCTTCTCCTTTTGGCCAATCGGGAAACAGGTCTCAGGGACCCGCTTCCTGGTTGGCTGGGAGGAAAATCAGTGTGATATCAGCGAATATTCATTCGCTATTGTCACACAACTGGGTGGGGACAGGTTGCCACTGATTGCAATCGCTTCAAATTGCAACACTTGGTGCTGTTGCTCAAAAGAAGCTTCTACTCCTTTTTGAGTGACAAGTGCCACGCATTGTGATTTGCTGCAATTGCAGCGAGATTCATAGCAGCAAAATCGAAGCGCGATTGGGGTGTCATTAAGAAGTAATGGCATTGTACACGCACAATTTGGAATTGCGAGCAGAATCACGGCACTTCAGCCTAGGTGTGAACAGAGCCTCAAAGTGATACTAAACACACATTGTTTAATGTACATTGTCCCCTTCTATTTCTGTATATAGATGATGGCACTGTAATTATTTTAATAAAAAAAAAAATCTAAGTACCTTCTTTCCTATCAATATACAGCTGTCACATGAACCAGATCAGCAAAAACATAAGCAGGTGAAGCTTCTAGTCCTCTGCTGCTAGTCACATGTTGAAAAAAATAAGCCTTTGGAATGCAAAGTAGAAATACATTATCAATATCAATAAACTGTATTAAATTGTCATACAAATATATATTTGAAATCAAATTTTTATAATTTATTGGCAATAACATGTTGTAGGTGGAATTCTGCCAGTCACAGGATGTGCCACGCCCCTCCAGCCTGTGTCTTAGAATAAGAGGGAGGTGAAGCCTCCATCAATCAAGATGTAATATCCCACCCCCATTGTTTATCTGGTTGGTGAGCATGGAGTATGAGGGAGAGAGGTAGTGGGCTGTCATTTACCACCGTATCATGTACTATACCATGGGCTGCTCAGATGTGATAGGGAGGAAATGCTCAGCATAGAAACTCACTTAAAACTGAGCATGTGCAGAGTTGCTACTACAGCTGCAAAATCCCCAGCAGAATTGGGGACATGGACAAAAGGGGGATATAGAGAGCAGCAGGATCAACCAGTTTTTTTGCAGAATACAGAAAACGAATGTCATAGTGACTGAGTGAGAATGAGCAGCATGTAATACAACATTTATTGATAGTTTTTTTAAGATGTGAGTTTAGTGACACTTTAAAGTGATACTAAATTCTTGTTTGTTATTTTTTAACAAAAAAAAAAAAAAAAACGATTATACTTACCTGCTCTGTGAAGTGGTTTTGCACAGAGCAGTCCAGATCCTCCTCCTCCTGGCCTCTCCCTCCTCCCTCCTGCCGAAAAGCAGATTACTATGGGGGCAGCTTTGTGTGACCAGTCAGACACAGAGCCACGGCTTGGCCCCGCCCCCTCTCTCTCTTCATTGGCTGACTGACGTTGATTGACAGCAGCCGGAGTCAAAGGTGCCTACTGTGTGTCTCAGCCAATCAGGAGGGAAAGTCCTGGACAGCCGAGTTTCTTGTGCAACATCATTGGACCGAGAGGGGACTCAGGTAAGCATTAGGGAGTTAAGGGGGGGGGCTGATGCATTAGGATAAAAAACTCTCTTTAAGCTCCCCACACATTACAATTTGACTGTAACAACAAGTATGTAGAACAAAGGTCTGCATGATTGGATAAATATTTATTGCATAACTAGTACTTTATATAACATAGTTTTGGTAAATCGAAAGTTGATTGTACCGTCAGATTGTAATGTATACGGTGGGTCTTAGGGCTTGTTTACACTTGCGTTGCCCTCTGAAAAGTGATCTGTAGTGGATCAATTTTCAGAGAGTGTTGTACAGTTGGCTTGGAGGTGTTGCACTACCTACTCACTACTACATTTAACCCTTTAAAGCCTGCACCGCCATGCTGCAATCAAATGTATTGCATGGGGATACAGGGCAGGTACAGCATGGCCCCATTCACTTGAATGGTTTGTGTTCAGCAGCATCCTACACAACACTTGCAATTGGTGCACTATTACAAGCAAAATTGTGTGAATCAGCCCTAAATGACCACTTCTTGCTCAAAAGGTCATGATTGCAGTGTATAAGGCTCGCTTAAACTTGGGTTGCCATCTGAAAATTGATCCGCAGTGGAATGCTTATCAGAGGGCATTTGATTGGTGGATGGGAGACGATACACTGCCCACCTATTTTAACCCTGTAAAGTGTGCACCACCATGCATTGCACGTGATACAGGGCAGTTATGTTGCAGTCTCATTCATTAGAATGGGTCGTGTTCAGCGGTATTCTATCCGGCACTTGCAATTCGTAAATGAACCCTAAAAAAAACGCTTCCTACCCAAACCTCATACTGGGTTGCCAGTATTGGGCATTGGCAGCCCTCATTGGGGGGCAGGATTAGGTCAATTATGACCAGCCAACAATCTAATTTACAAGTGGCTCTAAAGTCGTCTCTGCATTTAGGTAAAAAAAAACTCCCCACTACCTTTTCTACCCATCCCTAAACACTTACCTGACTCCTGTCACCGCTCCACTGCCGTCCTGACTAAGGTACTACTCCTATTACTTCTTGGTCCAACGTTAGACACTGAGAACATTGGCTCCCTCTGCTGTCAGTCAAACTTCTGACAGGAGGGAGCAGGGGCATTGCTCTGGCCCTGTGTGTGTGTCTATGGATACACACAGCCTGGCTTGGGAACACATCTGCACAGGTACCTCTATAGCACATGGTTTGTGAATGAGGCACCCAGAGAAAGGAGGCGCAGACAGCACTGGTGGGGGACTGCCAAAGAAGAGGTAAGGGACCGCTCTGAGCAATATTGTTGCACAGAGCAGATAAATGTAAATTTTTTTATTTTTTTATTTTATTTTAATAAAAAAAACAAATTAACATTAAAGTTATATTAAAGGCAATTTTTTTTTATAACAAGCTTATAGGGGCACTCATGCATGCTCACTCCCAAGCCCTGCTCTGTGTGTTCATAAGACACACAGAATTGGGCTCGGCCCCACATTTCTCCCTCCTGGCTGTGATTAGGGATGGGCTCAGGCATGTTCGGATCCTAGTCCCAACTCACCTGAGCAATCCTGCCAGGAAGCCCTCACTGCACACCGCCAATCATGAGCAGCCTAGTCAGGGCATGTGCAGTTGGAGGTCGGAAAATGCCTCACTGCCTGATTGGTGGTGTGCAGTGTGGGATTGCTCAGGTGGGTTAGGACTAGGATCCAAACATGCCTGAGCCCATCCCTAGCTGTGATTGACAGCAGCGGGCAGTGCCATCTTAAGAGCATTAAAGGGCCCCGGGCAATGCAGTTCACTGGGGCCCTGCCTACACAATCACCCACAAAAATAAAAATGCAAATTATTGATAAGGCGATATTTATTGGTACAGCAGTGCAAGGCTAATGACAGCTTCCAAGTTCGGCGGCTGGGTCTGGTGAACACACACACACGGACGGGAGTCAGACTCGACTGTCCTGTGTGTGCTTGTTCCCGTGGAGGTGGACAGGCATTCCTGCAGTTGTGGGCTCCCCCTCCACGGCCCAAGTGGCCTGACAGTAGCACAGGGCCAACAGGCCCCCGGGCAACTTCCCTGGCAGCAGGAGCCTATGAGGAGGCAGAGACGTGGTAGAGCAGCTGCTCTTCTGTACATCGCTGGATTGGGATCGGGCTCGGGTAAGTGCATACCGGGGGGGGTGCATACTGCAGGTTTTCTTGCATGAAGGTAAAACAAACACCTTCAACTTTTAGAACCACTTTAACACTGCTCACATTGCTGCTACTGCAGCAATGCGGCTCGTTATCGTCCAGCGACGTAGACCTACGTCGCTGGACTCCAACCCCTTGTGAGCGGCGCTTGCGCCGCCGGAGGCTCGCTTCCGCTGTTTTCAGTCACAGCGGGAGGCGGGCCAGGGGAGGAGTGTCAGCGATCGCTGCTGCTCTTCCCCGATCATCGGGGAATCGAGTTTGGAGATCCGCCCGCTTGTGTAAACAGAGCGGGCGGATCTCCTCAGTGACAGGGAGTGACAGATCGGAGTGTTCAGCATAGCTGAACATATGCGATCTGTCCTTGTGTCACTCAGTCACCTCCCCCCCCACACGTTAGTAAGCACCAGGCATACATTAACCCCTCCCTCTCCAATAAAATGAACCCCTTCCCTGCCAGTGTCATTTTTACAGTAACAGTGCATATATATAGCACTGATTACTGCAGTAATGTCACTGGTACCCCCAAAAGTGTCAAAAATGTCAGTCAAGGGTCCGATCTGTCCGCCGCAATGTTGCAGTCCCGCAAAAAAAAACGCAGATCGCCGCCATTACGCGTTAAAAAAAACCCACCAAAAATGACAGAAATCTTTCCCTTAGTTAGTAAACGCAATAACTTTTGCGCAAACCAATCAAAATACGCTTATTGTGATTTTTTTTTACCAAACATAGGTAGCAGAAAACAAATTGGCCAAAATTTAGATTTTTACATTTTTTTGGGGGGGGAATTTCTTATAAAAAAATGTTAAAAATATTGTTATTTTTTCAAAATAAACGCTCTTTTTTTGTTTATAGCGCAAAAAGTAAAAATCGCACAGGTGATCAAATACCACCAAAAGAAATCTCTGCTTGTGGGAAAAAAAGGACGTAAATTTTGTTTGGGTACGGCGTCGCACGTCCGCGCAATTGTCAGTTAAAGTCGCACAGCGCCGAATCGCAAAAAGTGGCCTGGACGTAAGACAGCAAAATCCTCCGGTGGTAAAGTGGTTAAGGCCCATTTCACACGGGCTTTCCGATCTGGTCCTCCTGTCAGTTTTTCAGGCGGACCTGATCGGATGCTTCATGTACCTCTATGGAGCAGCGGACGTCAGCGGAGACATCTCCGCTGGCACCCGCTGCTATCCGATCCGATCCTGTCCGTGAAATCTGGACGGAGGGAAACCCTATTTTCCATGTCTGGAGGATCGGATCGGATGCAATCGGATGAGAACGGGCAGGCGGTCCCTTTTCATCCGATCTCCCATAGAGGAGAGTGGGGATCTGACAGCTCTGTCTCCGCAAAGTAAGCAGAGACGGAGCTGTCATTAGCCTGCTAAGCGGGGATCGGTGGATCGATTCCCCGTTGAGCAAAACGGAGTCCGTCAGGCGCACTGCCCGTGTGAAAGGACCCTAATGCCCTGTACACACTATCAGATTATCTGAAGACTTTTGTCTGCAGACTTACCAAAACCATATAATATGAGGTCAAACCTAAACACTTTCAATTTGTATGCAATCCGGCAGGCCCTTGCACTACATAGAAAAGGTAAATCTGAAGACAAAAGTCTGCAGATAATCTGATAGTGTGTACAGGGCATTAGGCTGGCCATACACTATACAATTTTCTTGTTCAACTTTCCTTTAGATTTACCAAAACCATATAATAGAAGTTCAAACCTGAACACTTTCAATTTGTATGCAATCAGGCAGGCCCTTGCACTACATAGTTGAAGGTAAATCTAAAGGAAATTGAATAAGAAAATTGTATGGTGTATGGCCAGCCTAAGTAAAGATCTTTTTTTTTTATTTTTTGGCATGCCAATTTTATGTTGTTAATTATATTCCTCAATATTAGCACAATAATTGTTATGCCGAAAACATATGCTTTATAGGTCAGCGAATTGTGCTGATTGGTTGTTACTGGTTATTTGAATTACTTTCCTGAATAATCCTGTATTTCTAGCTTCATTCATGATCTTTAGCTGCAGAGACTCTTGTGTCTCCCTGGCACAAGTGAGGTTAATGGAAAGTCTTGAAGTTCCCCACACATGATGTGGATGAAGAGGCGGGTCTGTGTTTGCCTTCGTCCCACAGTCTATGACCATGAATTAGGAAACTATCCGATGTATTTTCTATGGATGTGTATTCTTCTTCTGAGAAGAGAAAATAAGCAGAAAGCAGGATCACATTGTTCCTCTGCCTCCACTCCTGAAGGATTTTCTGCCCTGCATTCAGCCTTTCAGTGGTTTGGGCTAGCACTGAAAGAGAGCAGCTGGCCAAAGCCCAGATGCATTGATATTCTAGTCAAGAGCAAGGTAAGCTAGACAATTAACCAGGCTTGCTTTTTCAAGGGAAGAGCTTTTCTACAATGCATCTCAGTTCGAGCTGCTGCCATTAAATTTGATGGGAATTTCAAGTCACGGGATCAGAAGTGGAGGGTTTCATTTAGGAAAAGTGATACAGAGGACAGGCAGAGCTGCTGTTGTGCATAGCAACCGGTCAGATTACATTTCATCCTCTCAAACTAAAATCTTAGGTTGGTTACTCCGGGCAATCTCCCTATTTTCCAGTCTGGTGTTCAGGCAGGCAATAAAGTACATGATGAAGAAGATTTACCCTTACAGACCAATCCGAAAGCATTGCCAACTGGTAAGTCTGTGACTTGTGACAGTGAAATCTGACCTTCTTGTAACTGTGCTTTGTACTGCTTTGATGACCACTTTAGTATGACAATCAATGATAATCGTGGAACTACATATCCCATCATTCCAGATAGAACAATTGTAATTGCTGTTCCAAAATGTTGCAGATGTTTCATCCTAATATCTAACTACTGCTATGACCTGGATAAATGAGAACCTTTACAGACTGCCGATTCTACCTGTTACTAAGGGGGCCCGCACACACGATCAGAAAATCGTACAAAAAATTCCACTTTCAAAGCGATTGTACCATAATTGATTATTCGTACACAGCTTTCGAGAGCCGATCAGGACATTTCATCTGATCTTATCCAATGGGACAAGCACAAAAATGTTTCCTCATACCAGATCATACGCTTTATTTTTTTTTTAATCACTACAGTTGTCGCTCGAAAAAAAAACAATACAAATATAATACAATACATTTACATCACTTCCAAATTTTTAGTCGTATGAGAATTGTTGTAACTTTAGTAAACTCTTTGATATGGAGACAACAATGCAAAAAAAGTGGACGATCATTTGTCCAATGATCTCATCGTGTGTAGGCATAAAGCCCCGTACACACGTACTAATCGTCGGCCGAACAATCGGCCGTCTTTTGTCCAGGGCTGTCGTGTCTGTTGAAAACTGCAAAAGACTGCACACGAATTTTGTCGGCCAACAACAGCCGACTGCAGAAGTGATGTCATGTGATGGGTAACTTTCCTTGTCTTTTTTTCTTTTCTGAGCATGCCCAGTCTTGCTAATCTGCTGTCTGTCGGCCGAATTCTGTACTGACTGGCGAACAATCGGCCGTTCTGGTAACGGCCAACAAATATTTTAAAGTCTGCACGACAGATTCTGTTCGGCCGAAAATGCGCTGTCGGAAGCATCATACTAACAAGCCTACAATTGGCCGATCGGTCGGCGGCCGAATATTTACGGCTAACAATCGGTACGTGTGTACGGGGGATAAGATACATAATATGAATACATGAGCTTATTGGTACTTCTGAAACCGAAGGAACTGATAAACTAGACACTTGTTCAGAAAACAGAAGGTCATGACAACACCTAGAAGATAAAGATCAGAATTTTGAAGTGTATTCCCATACCTTCAGACCTTCTAAAGTGATAAAGAGAGGGACATCTTTTAGCACACAGTACGAAGGCAAAGGACACGTCTCTGCCACGGCCCTGGTCACACGGACCACAAAAATATGTAGAAAATGGTTGGATAAACCGCAAGTGTTTTTTGACCTCTATTTTTCTATGTGCAGTAATCCTAAAGGTTGGACAAAAAGTTTAGTGCAGCGTAACACTTTTGGTATTAAAATAAAACCATTTTTGTTTAGAGACGTACACATCAGACCAAAAAAAGGGATAACTGAGGCTGCATGATGGACGGATTTGGTTGCAAATGAAAAGAGCTAAATATTCCTGCAATATTGCTGCTTTAATTATTTACCATTAAAAGCTTTAGAGAATATATTAAGTACCATTTACGGTGTAGCCACATAAAACTCAGCAATTAGTGACGCTGTGAAGATTATCGAACGATCTGTCATCCGTTTTTTGTGGCATGCTAGTCTGATGTGGAAAGTGAAGAGGTTATTTTCATACAAATTTTCCCGTACGACAGAATTCTACTTCAGAAGTGATGTCATGTGTGGGATTGCTTTGTATGGGTTCTTTCGTCTCTGAGCATGCCTGGTCTTGCTCTTAAGATTTTTTTCCGTCAAACTCTGTACTAATGAGACGAAAATCGGACGTTGTATTACGGACGACAACATTTTTATAGCCTGCACATCATGATTTTTTTCAGCCAAAAAGTCGAAATCGGCTGTCGAAAGCACCATACTAACAATCCGAAAATCGGCAGATCGGTCGTTGGAAGAAATTTCCCTACAGATTTTCTTATCCTGTGTACGGGCCTTAAGTAGATTATAAGAAAGCACGTTTGGCTAATAAACGTTTGTATGTTTGTGCAACGATCGTCTAATATTCTGACTGCTGTCTCATGTCTATAGATATCTTAATGAGTATCCTTTACGTTAACCACTTGCCGGCTGCTGTCAGTATATTTACTGCGGCAGTCAGCCCCTCACAGGCAAAGCGACGTAGGTCTACGTTGCTAGCCTGCGAGGCTCTAGGGAGCGAGCGCACGCTGCCGGAGGCGCGCTCCCGCTCGCTCACTGACTCCCACCGCGCGTGTCTGCCGGGCACTCGCGATTGTCCGTTACAGCGGAAGAAAGGCAGGCGGCTAATGTAGACAAAGCCTCCTGCCATTCTTCCCTGTGTATGAATGGAGATCATACGGTTCTGCTATGTAGGACCGTTGATCTCTGTTCTTACACCTGAAGCCACATCCAATCACAGTTAGAAGCACGCCCCTAGGGACACACTTAACCCCTCCTTCTCAAATAAATTGAACTCCTTCCCTGCCAGTGTCATTTTTACAGTAACCGTGCATATGTATAGCTGGTATATAACTGATCACTGGTAACCTCAAAAGTGTCAAAAATGTCAGTCAAGGGTCTGATCTGTCCGCCGCAATGTCGCAGTCCGCAAAAAAAAATCACAGATCGCCGCCATTACTCGTTAAAAAAAATTACAAAAATGACAAAAATCTTTCCCTTTGTTAGTAAACGCAATAACTTTTGCGCAAACCAATCAAAATACGCTTTTTGCAATTTTTTTTTTTACCAAACACATATGTAGCATAAAACAAATTGGCCTAAAATGTTAAAAAAAATTAGATTTTTAAATTTTTTTTTTTTGGGAATTTCATATAAAAAAATGTGAAAAATATTGTTGTTTTTGCAAAATTGACTCTATTTTTTTTGTTTATAGCGCATGATCAAAAAATCGCACAGGTAATCAAATACCACCAAAAGAAAGCTCTGTTTGTGGGGATAAAAGGACGTCAAATTCGTTTAGGTACAGCTTTTCACGACTGCGCAATTGTCCGTTAAAGTCATGCAGTGCCGAATCGCAAAATAGGCCCTGGTCAGGAAGGGGGTAAAATCTTCCAGGGCTTAAGTGGTTAAAGAGATTTCTTTCCATTCCTTGCTGCATCTCCAACATAGGAATGCAGCAAAATCTTCCCAATAGCATAATAACTTGACTGGGGTTTTACCAATTCCTACTCCTAAACCCAAAACAAAAAAAAGAGAAGAGTTTTGGCTTTAGATATACACTATAGTGCCAAATGATTGTGGACTCCTGACCATCACATATATTATAAGGCCAAAAGTACGTGGACACCATCCAAATGATTGAGGACTCCTGACCATCACATATACTATAAGGCCAAAAGTATGTGGACACCATCCAAATGATTGAGTTTTCAGTGAACTGTATTGGTAATGCTACAAAATACAAATACTTTTTACACATTTGGGGGCTCTGCCATTAGTTTGGGGAAGGTACTTTTCTGTTCAAGTATGACTGTGCTTCTGTGCTTAAAGCTAGCTCTATAAAGGCATGGTTTGAGGAGTATGATGTAGAGGCACTTAGGTAGATTGTGCAGAGCCCTGACCTCAACCCTGTGGAACACCTATGGGATGAATTGGTATGCTGATTGTACTGACTTGAGCAATGCTCTTTAGGCTGAATGGGCACAAATTCCCATAGATGCACTCCAAAATCTTGTGGAAAGTCTTCCTAGAAGAATGAAGGCCAATCTAGCTTCAAATGGAAGGTGGAGGGCATATTATTTACCCTGCCAGCGGATGGTACCTACATTTCCTTGTCAGGCAGAATGGTACTGATACGGCAGGCACCCACTGATCGAATTTTGTCTGGTTTATTAGGAACTGGACGAAATTTGCTCAGTGTATAGCCAGCTTTACAGCGGTGTTCATTGGAGCAATGCTTCCTTGCCTTAGTGTTTCGTTATGGATCTCCTTATATTGCAGGCAGTCGGATAGGTTATCCCCTTAATTTGGTGGTCCGTTGAAGAGGTAGCCAGGGGAGCAGTGACCTCTTACATTATGGTCAGTGAGAGACGTGTCTTTTTACGTCTGTGTTCTGGTGAGAATTGGGCCCCCCCTTACATTAGTAGTCAGTGGGGAAAAAATGCATATTTTCATTGGGGATCAGTGGGGAAAAATGCTCCTTACCATGTTCTGTTACACTTACAGTTGGCACTAAAGAGAACTGGTGTAATGTTAGCAGCCAAGTGGCGTTCACCCTGAGACTATATTAGAAAAGCGGTCAATCGACCACTGTGCAAGTAAGCAACCTCTGGAGGGGCGCTAGGGTTCCACACAACCCTACTTGAGACTGGCTGCTGTACAGTTTTCTCTCAACATAAAACGTGTAGTAATCAGCGCAAACCACAATAATCAAAAACAAAATATATATATTTAAGGCTGCAAGTAATCAGTGTTAACACATTCCACCAGTGAGTGATCATTTGGCAATTGCACTTTTTGTTAATTTTTGCACTCGCACTTTTCATTGCATTTGCACTTTTTTATATTTATATTGTGAATATTAAGTTCACATTCATTCACATTTTTTGATTCATTTGTATGATTCACACTAATGATATCACTGTCATTGATTCATTTTTGATTGATTTTAGTCACTTGGCGCAGCAATATTGATTTTATTTTTATTTCTCTCAACATAAGCCAGTGCCTAAAGCCGGCCATAGATGATGTGATTTTTCTCCAATCCCTCTTGTGGAGCTATTGCGGTCTACTGGCATGGGGGATCCCTGCCGAGAGAACACAGTGATTATTGCCAGCGGCTATAGCATCCTCAAAATCACGTCCATTGATGGAACGAATTTTGGTAAAATTAGCCTGCCTATACATGGTTCAATCTTGGCTGGTCTCTACTGAACTGGATGAGATTTGAACCGTTTATGGCCGGCTTAAAAGCTCTGCCATTTATTAGCCAGATCAAAAGAAGAGTACACAACACATGATATTACACATTGACTGCATTATTTGCCCATCTTATAAAATATGCCTGGGTTGTGAGTTCTGCTTTTGTCTTGAATTAATCTACTTCTTCATTTTATCAAGCAAAACAAACTGCACAAAAATGTCCTGCATATGAGAAGAAATGTCAGTTTTCATCATATTATTACAGCCTTTCTTGCCCATTCAGAACAATGTACAATTCTCTTCAAAGCTGAAGTGTATATATTTCTATTTTTTTTTTTTTTAATAGTTCCAATGGGGAAAATTTACTAAAACTGATGCACTCAGAATTTTTTGCAGCTGTGCATGGTAGCCAATCAGTTTCTAACCTCAGCTTGTTCAATTAAGCTTTGGCAGTAAAACCTGGAAGCTGATTGGTTTCTATGCAGAAGTGAGCCTGATTTTGCACTCTAGCTTTAGTAACTAAACCCCATTGGTCCAGCTTGGAGCAATGTAAGTATGTATGTGCCATACCTGTGGGATCCTATGGAAACTGGAGATTACTCTAGTATGCATTGCTACTACAGTTGCCACTAGCTACTGGGTCCTATGCAGCCGCCTTCCTGCTTACTGGCATGAGCACCATTCTTTGCATTTTTTTTCAATGAGTGCAACATGTTCTTTGATTTGGAAAGGTGAAGATGTCACTGACCCGCATCTTTACCTCATCCAATCAGAGAATGCTTTGCCTTCATTGAGAAAACGCAAAGTGTTCCCTTAAGGGCTCTTTCACACATATAGTCCATCAAATGGACTCCGCTTTTCTCAGCGGGGGATCGATCCGCCGATTCCCCCGCTGAGCAGGAGAATGACAGCTGTTCCCCGCACTGTGTGCGGAGACACAGCTGTCACAGCCCCATGCATCTCTATGGGGGAATCGGATGGGAACGGAACGTCAGTCCGTTCTCATCTGATCCGATCCGCTGGACGGATGGAAAATAGGGTTTCCATCCAGATTTGATGGATCGGATGTCAGCGGACATGTCTCCGCTGACATCCGATGCCCCATAGGGATGCATGGGGGGACCGTTCAGATCCGCCAAAAAAACGAACAGGCGGATCTGAACGGTCCGCCTGTGTGAAAGGGGCCTAATGGTGCCTTGTCCAAGCAAGTGACCACCTGTGCTCCATTTGGTGCGGAACCCGAATGCTAGTGGAGATCACTGAAGTAGCTGAGTCTACTACAGTGATTTCCAGCTTTCATGGGAAGCTATACATACATACAGTACTTACATTGCTCCAAGCTGGACCAATGTTGCTATGTAAAAATTGCCATGTCTAAACTTCTGATTCAAATGGTCCTCAAATTGTCATATCTATAGGGAACTGGAACAAACTGGATTGCTTAAATTGGAATTTTATTCAGAATGCAAAAAAAATGCAGTTTAGAAAGATTGCTCCTCTATTTATTAGTACAGATTGGGAAAGTATTTATTCTTTTTTTGGTGCAACAAAATAGGGTATACTGGCGCTCCCAGACACAGTGACAAAATGAATGCTGCTCAGGATCTTGAAGTAATAAAACACATTTAATTAAAATGAGTTAAAAAGTACTAGTCAACAGACAAATGCCAGCAGCTTGCCCATGGTACTGCAGTCAAATGATACCTCAGATCGAGGAGGACCCAGGAGCGAGAGGACAACGTCTATCCCTAGATAGTACCAGCACTTGAGAGCGGGATGGCTGTCTTGATCCAACAGGGGAATCTTGCTGGTGTTGAGCCTCCAGACCGTGAGAGGACCGAGATGTAAGGAGGGGGGAGTGGAGACCTCAACCCCCGCAGCCCTCACCGTCCCTGAAGGCACACAGTCAGAGCGGCAGCGTCCGCTACTGCTCTGACACAGCTGCAGCGGCACCGGATGATGATGTCATGGGCCCTCTCACGGTCTGGAGGCTCAACACCAGCAAGATTCCCCTGTTGGATCAAGACAGCCATCCCGCTCTCAAGTGCTGGTACCATCTAGGGATAGACGTTGTCCTCTCGCTCCTGGGTCCTCCTCGATCTGAGGTATCATTTGACTGCAGTACCATGGGCAAGCTGCTGGCATTTGTCTGTTGACTAGTACTTTTTAACTCATTTTAATTAAATGTGTTTTATTACTTCAAGATCCTGAGCAGCATTCATTTTGTCACTGTGTCTGGGAGCGCCAGTATACCCTATTTTGTTGCACTATCTCTCTCAGTCAGGATCTGGGTTTGGGTAGGCTGCAGCCCGGACATGGACTTTTAGCTGATGGTGGCTTTCTTTGGGTATCATCTGTCCTCACCATCCCATCCTTGAACTCTGGTCACCTGCACCACAGCGCCAGGATTTTTGTATGAATTTTATTCTTTTTTTACCTGCATCTCTTGTAAACCATTACATACCTAGCCATTGTCTGTGAAGACACTTATTAATTCAGGTCATAATATAGCTGGTAGTAGTTGGTTTTCATTTATCTGAACTTGTTTTGTAATTTTGAGACTTTTTAAGGCCCCTTTCACACTCTGTTGCATCTCCACAGGGGATCCTAGACTGATGAGCCAGATCAGAACATAACATCCGTGTCCATCCTGATTTTTCCTACATCTTGTGGTTTAGGAAAAAACAGACTCATGTAATCCCTGTAGGTGGCCGGATGTAAGCAGACATGTGTTTGCCTATACTCAACTCATTACTCCCTCGTTCATACCGGTACGACTTGTCATGCGATTTGACAGGTTCAAATCACATGACAAGTTGCACCCTATTGTTGGCAATGGGACTGTTTAAATCGGCGCTACGCTGACTTTGAGATGCTGATTATTTTAAAAAGAAGTTCCTGCACTATTTTTGGCGATTTCAGGTGCAACTTGCATAGGCATCTGTGCATGAAGTCGCACAGATATCATTTAGGTCGCACCTGAAGTCGCACTGGCATGTGGCTTTGAAATTGTGTGATTTTTCAATTAAAGTTGCACGATTTTAAAGTTGGATTCGGTGTGAACGGAGGCTAAAAGGGTACCTGGACGCAAACCTTTTCAGTTCTTTCCAATAAACCTAAACAGACCTGGATGTGGGCAGATATAGGTAGATTTAACCACTTGCCGACCGCCGCACGACTATCTACGTCGGCGGTCAGCCCCTCACAGGCAAAGTGACGTAGGGCTACGTCACTAGCTTGTGAGGGTCTAGGGAGCGAGCGCGCGCCCCCGGAGGCGCGCTCCCGCTCCCGAGTGGTCACGGACCCCCCCGCGCGTGTGACCGGCGGACCGATGTCCGCCGGCCACTCTGCGATCGGCGGGGGAGAGGGAGAAAGTCAGGCAGCTTGTGTAAACAAGCTGCCTGTCATTCTCCTCGCTGTATGAGAGCTGATCATCTGGATCTACTATGTAGATCCGTTGATCACTCTGCATACAGCTGAAGCCCCAGCCAATCACAGTTAGAATCACGCCCCTAGGGACACACACAGCCCCTCCCTCTCAAATAAAGTTAACCCCTTCACTACCAGTGTATTTTTACAGTAACAGTGCATATGTATAGCACTGATTACTGTAGAAATGTCACTGGTAACCCCAAAAGTGTCAAAAATGTCAGTCAAGGGTCCGATCTGTCCGCCGCAATGTCGCAGTACCGCAAAAAAATCGCAGATCGCCGCCATTACGCGTTAAAAAAAAAAACAACAAAAATGACAAAAATCTTTCCCTTAGTTAGTAAACGCAATAACTTTTGCGCAAACCAATCAAAATACGCTTTTTGCGATTTTTTTTTTTTTTACCAAACATAGGTAGCATAAAACAAATTGGCCGAAAATTTTAAAAAATTTTGATTTTTACATTTTTTTTTGGGGGAATTTCATATAAAAAAAAAAGGGAAAAATATTGCTATTTTTGCAAAATGGACGCTCTTTTTTTGTTTATAGCGCGTGATCAAAAAATCGCACAGGTGATCAAATACCGCCAAAAGAAAGCTCTGTTTGTGGGAAAAAAAGGACGCCAAATTCGTTTAGGTACAGCGTCGCACGACCGCGCAATTCTCCGTTAAAGTCACGCAGTGCCGAATCGCAAAATACCCCCTGGTCGGAATGGGGGTAAAATCTTCCGGGGCTTAAGTGGTTAAGGGCCATACACACTATAAGATTTTCTGAAGACTTTTTCCTTCAGATTTACCTTTTCTATGTAGTGCAAGGGCCTGCCAGATTGCATACAAATTGAAAGTGTTTAGGTTTGACCTCATATTATATGGTTTTGGTAAGTCTAAAGGAAAAAGTCTTCAGAAAATCTTATAGTGTGTATGGCCCAATACATAAGATTACGTTTGATCACTTTTAGGAAGAGATTGCAGTCTGTTTTTGTTGCATGCAACCATGGGTCAAAAATAAACTGATGGAACTCTTGTATGAAACATTACAGAACAAGTTTAGTTGAGCATAGCTGATAATTACTAGTTAAAGAAAGAAATTAAAGTCCTAACTCCAAATTACACATCACCAATTTCAGAAATGTGCAATCAATATTCTGTAATTTACTGTAGAATAATACTGAGATTTATTAATTATATTATGAAAGTTAGCAGATACATCACAGATTAGAGTACATTTGTACTCTACTGGCATTTCCAAGTGCCTGAAGGTGAATTAATAGCACATTAAGCCTTTGCAGTATTTCTTCATTGGGTTCATGGAAGAAAATAAAAACTTTCTAGCCAACAACAATTTTTTTTTTTTTTTTCAATTCAAGAGCGATACAAAAATAGATCATATGTATGCTCTGAAACAGCACCATTATTATTTGGGCTGAGAGACCCTTTTTAGCCTTCACACCCCTCCTGCAAACTAATTGAGCAGGAAATGGGTATTCTTCATTAAAAGCAGAGCTTAACATGTTAATTCTTTTGTGGGGGAGCTGTGTTCCCTGGCAGTTCTCTTTATAAACTCTAGAAAGCTTGTGATTGGTTTTCAAAGAATGGCAAAACACAGGGGACTGGGAGGGATTTCACAGTCTAATAATACCCCTCATCCAATGAAATGCATTTCCTATTGAGACCCCCAAGGGTCCCCTTGCTCTCATGTCCAACCCAGACATAAGGCCTATTCTTCTCTCCTAGGTTTTTTTTTTTTTTCCTCCTTCCCTCTCTGCAAGGCATGTAATGCTCAGCTTGGGTTTTCTCTAACAAAAGAGTGGGAATAACAGCTGCTGCATTCAGATTGGGAGGATTAGCTGAACTGTGGACTATAAGAAAGTGGACAACTGTCCTCTATGGGCCCTAAATATTATTTTCTGCAAGGATGGATATGCACATGGGGGTTTAATCATTGTCATATGTGACTCAGCTACAGGAAACACTGGATCTGGTTTCGTACCGGGTGAGTAGCATTACAGTTACTGTTCAAGTTTTGCAACTGCATTTATTGTAAAGCCCCTAAGTCGCAAACCGTACAGCAGGATACAAAGAATAATACATTGCTCACAGCATTTTATGTTACATGGCACGCTTTCTTATGTAATAATCTCAAATTATTTCCAGGGACCGCTGAGCCAATAAAATCTTAGCTAATCACAAATTATGCTGCTTTTTGCAATGTTAATGATTTAAAATCTCTTACATGGACATTTTACTGCTGAGTCACAACTAAATGATAATGTTTTGTGCAAAGTTAATTTAAAATATTTTCCACTTTTGCTGTTGAAGCGTTGGATTTTGGCTAAATACAAGTGATTGCATACTATGTTAACAATTTAAAATTTTTATGAAAACGTAAGTATTGAGCGATTGCATTTTAGTTAATTACAAATGATCTTGTCTTCTGTAGTGTTAACGATTTAAACATTTCTGGGGACACTGCCACTAAGCCACTAAATTTTAACTAATTACAATTTATAGTTTCAGTTAACCTTCCATGTCTGTCATCCTATCAGTCATCTTTTACAACACTGTTCTTCTAATATCCACTTCTAAACAATCTAGGATGGAAATTAAACGTTAAACTGGCCATACACTAGTAGTTAAAGGAAAAAAAAAAAAAAAAAAAGATTCTTCGATTTTCTAATGGTTGGTGGAGTCAAATGATTTGCTTTTGACCACTGAGATGAGAAAATTCATAGGAGCAGGATAGAATTTTATTTTATTTTTTAAATCTAAAGTCTAACTGTAAATGTAGCTTTCTTTTGAGAAAAAACTGTACATATTGTAATGAAACCAGTTTAAAACCACATAGATTAAATTCAAAAAGTAGGTCTGGATGACATTTTTGAGAGCTTTCGAATGAAATAATTTGACTCAATGGAAAAAGCTTGATTTTTCTATGAATGTTCGAACAAAAACCTAACCATTTATGGTCAGCTTTAGTTCTTGCCATTGTGTACTGTGGCGGGGCACAATGTATTTTTCATTGACATTGGCTTGCTAGTACTAGTTTAAGGAGGTAAGGGGTTAACTTGCAGTTTGTATATGTTTATATTTTTGCATTGTAGCTATTTGCCTCTCATGCTTACTTTTTGTTATGCATATTTGGATTACATCCTGTGTTTGTTGCCGTTTGTAGATAAATAAGCCTTGCTAGTTATAAGCCTATCAAGATTGATAGTGTGTTGATAAGCTGCCAGTTCCCTTAGGATCCAGACAAAGGTTAGCACAAGCCATGCCACATATGTTTCTAGAAGACTGCAAACCTGATTATCTTAGTCTGGATGTGCTGTATGCATTTCATTTAAATGCGCTCCCAGTGATGCGTCTGGAGCAATGTTTACTGAGGGTTCAGGTTACAATGGAGAGGTGTAAAGTAGATGTCAATGCATTGTGTATAGAAGGATGAGTTGAGAGAGAACCAGAGTCTCTAACCCTATTATGTCACAGATCCAACGTATTATACGACAAACCCAACACTTGTTCTTCAAATTTGGTACACTGGACTGGAGGTCTGTCTGGGCCCACCGACGGTGCTGACAGGGAAGACCAGCAAGAGGAAGATCAGCCTCAGCATTAATGCCAAAAGATGCAGAAATACAATTATTTATTGTGATGGTCATTCTCCGAGGGGTGCTGAATCTTTTTGCAGGAAAATGCAACTTAGGTGTTAGAACTATTTATTTAAATGGAGTACCTTCACATCCGCGCAGAGGCGTAACTAGAACCTTCAGGGCCCTGATGCAAGAAACCGTGAAGGGCCCCCCAGACCCCTGGCCGGGGCCCTTACCTTCAAGCCCAGGGCTCTTCCCACGAATCCTGGGGCTCTTTACACTCGTTGCATGGCCTTTTATTACGGTCCCGCAGCAGGATTCTTTCACAGGTTCTGCAGTGGGCCCCCTTCCTGCAATCTTGTGGGCCCCCTTCCTGCAATCTTGGGGCCTCTCCACAGTGGTGCAATGCCAGGGTCCGGTCGCAAGTGTGACCTTTGCGATCCTGGAAGTTCACCCACTGGTTTGCTACCGGGCCCCCTGGAGCATGGGGCCCGGTAGCGATTGCAACCCCTGCATCCCCTGTAGTTACGCCCCTGCATCGGCGCATTTCTTTTTAGTGTTGAATTCATGCCTATGTGCACATGTTGATGTGCATTGAAGGCATGCGTTGCTCATGTGTCTTGTGGATGTTCATTTCTGATGAGCCCCATCATGTGTCCATTCAATAAACCATGTATGAGACATAACTCCCTATTGCCCCTCGTTTGGAACCCAATTCCCTCTTTTCTAAGCAGTTGTCATTTTTTGTGCTAAAGAAATAGACTTCTGTAAAAAAAAATATAAAGTATAACTACCAAAATGTTTTGTTGAATTTATTTTGAAGCAAGTGAGTAAATCCAAAAACAAAAATTGTATGTATTGCATCTTGCACGCAAGGGAAACAATGCTACTACCCATACACATAAATGTCAGCAGAGCTCATGGGTGCTTAATCCACAGTTGTTTGTAAGAAGTAGTCCATTAGGATGATCCACACAACCAGTTGCTGCTCTTAAAAAATCTTTCATGTTTATTGAAAAAAAACACATCTGTACAAACTCAGATAAAACCAGTTGACGGGTTTCAGCCTACAAGGCCTTAGTCATAACTACTTCTATGTATTGCAGGTTACCAATCCGTAACACACATCTATATACTTACCTGCTCTGTCCAATTAAATTTGCACAGAGCGGCCCCAAACCTCATCCTCTTCTCAGGCACCCCCCACCTGCGCTCCTGGCTCCTCCTGTCATTGGGGCACTCATTTGTGCTCGCTCTCAAGCCTTGCCCCCCGCTCCCTTGTTACTGGCTTTGAATGACAGCACAGGGAGCCAATAGCTCCTGGTGCCCAAGCAAAGCCAGTGAGATACCGAAGTGAGGGGAGAGAAGAGTGCACAGAGATGAATGGAATGAGGATTAGGGCAAGTATAGGGGGGGGGGGGGGGGGAATTGGTGCCTAAACATTTTTTTTTATCTTAATGCAATAATGTAATGTTTTGGCTTCAGATGGTAAATTGCATTTCTGGGCTCGCTCTCACAAGTTTTATAGCCGCCCCCAACTGGTACCCCTTTAGTTGCAGAGGCAGTGGCCGGGGGGTACACATGCTGCACCTGCGATGCTTTGCTTCATAACTGCAGCAATGAAGCCCAGACACTTTTGATGGGTGTAGTGCCTGCTAAATGCAATCCATTCAAGCGAATAGAACTGCATGCAATTCATGCAACTGAAGCACGCTAGCGTGGGGGATCAAGAGGGTAAAGCAGGTGGTGAGAAGGCCTCTTCACTACCTGTCAAATGTTCTCTGAAAAGCGATCTGAATGTGGGTCGCTCTTCAGAGAGCACCATTCATGTGAATGAGCCAGCAATGGGCGGTTGACAGGCAGCTGCTAAGCAAACGCCTCCTCATTTTCTGTTTCAACTCTGAAACAGCTGAAACTGTGTGCAATGTGGCCCTATTTACTTAAATGGGTCATGTTTTGCAGTGGTGGTACTTGCCAAATGCATCAGAGAATTTGAATTTTGCCATGGACATGAAGCAAAGCATCCATGCCGCAGCCTTGAGTGGCTGAATGTCCTTGTAACACATCCTGTCTAGGGTAGGGTATGTCCACTCTGGATGGAGGAGCTTTTTGAGCCACCCTTGGACAGCAGAATTGTCAATCTGGGGAGAGGGTAGTGTTTAGCTACACTAGCAAATTTAGATAGATGACTAACAAGATGAAGCTGAACACTTGTAAGCAGTTACAGCATAAATCTTTGAAACCTGACCAATGAATGCACCCTTGTCAGTGTTAAATTATTCGTCTAAAACCTCCTAACAGATGCTTTTGCTAAACAGCTTGGTCTGTTACAAAATGTTGAAAAATAAAACTAATGCAACCACCATGTCAAAGAATTGTAAAGCTACAATATAATACATTTTTGTTTTCAGGTTTATTACTGCCGTAAAAGGCCAGTATAAAGGTACGGGAGTGTTTGAAAAAAGTGCTTGTGGGTTTGACCAACCATTTTTAGGTGTTGAAGCGGTATTAAGCCCCAAACCAAAAATGTAATATATTGCAGTTTACAAATCATTAGATGTGGTGGCTACATCGGTTTTTCTTTTTTTTTTTTTTTTTTTTAGGCTTTTTTTCTCTGTTTTCACATGGGTTGATCTGGCTGGTAGCACCCCTCTAGTATTGGTGAGACACCACTCTGGATGAATGAGCACAGGGTGCACATTTGCACAACAGCATTGTTAGTCCAGGGGGATGAGGGGGTCCAGGGGGATGAGAGTGTTAGATGGACCCACAGATAATACTTCATGTACACACAGTACCTCAGCTGCCAGAAAACGCAAAATTGTGCCGCGGTTTGCGTTTTCCAGTAGCCGGCGGTCAAACTGTTCCTGTCCTGAATGCGATTCTTCCACGTTCAGGAGAGTGTGGTTGAGGGAAGTTGAAGATCCCCTAACTGCAGCAGCTCCTAAACTCAAAAGCCTATATGTACATTGAAACGTAGGCTTTTATAGAGTTGATTTTAGGAGCTTTGGCAAAAAAATGTCAAAAGCTTCTAAACTCAAGTTTAGGAGCTAAAGTATACATGAAGTCTTAAATATTTTTTTGTTGTTGTGATTTTATTTGTATTTCCTCAATTCTTGCCTAGGTGAGAATTTCTACCCACAGATGTGTCACAGGGATCCGGACCCCCGTGGCACATCTGCACATGCAGCGCCCCCCCCCCCCCCCCCGTCATCAGCAACACCTCCCTGTCTTTGTGCATGCAAAGCAAACCGACTGTGCACACACAGATATGCTGCCAGGACTCAAAAGCCCCAAAAATCAGCCCGTTTAATAGAAACCGGCTGACCTTCAGCCCATGTGTATAACAGTGTGACAGAAGTCAGCCGAACCTTCGGCTTCTGTCAAATGGGTATGACCGAAAAAGTCTGCTGATCAGCGCTCGCAGGCAATGGCTGAGAGCGCCGACCGGTGTGTTCTGGCAGAGGGGCAATCCCCCTGTCAGAACACAATAGCTCAGTGGGGGAGATCGCTGTACTAACATCAGATGGTTAGTACAGTGGCTCCTCCCTAGCTCCTTCAGTTTTTTTTTTTCCTTCAGCCCGCTGGGTTGAACGAAAAAAAAAAACTTCTAGTGTGTACCAGGCCAAAGGATGGGTAGAGCCTGTGGGTACACCTGCCATGTGTCAGAATGATAATGCCCTGGGGAGGCACACAAATATAATCTAGTACAGTTTTAGTACATTTGAACTCCAGGGAATCACTTGAATGTTCTTCAGTCTTGTTTATATAAAGCATGAACACAAAACACCCATTATTCACCTTTAAAACACACAAATCTGCATGATAATGGCAAATGCTTTCATGTTTAAAGAGGTTGTAAACTCGTTTAAACATTTTTTTTTTTTTTTTTTACAACCTGCAAGAGAAAGACATAATGAGCTAGTATGCATCGCATACTAGCTCATTATGAAATACTTACCTTAAAACGAGCCCCCGCCGTGCCGCTCTCTTACCTGTATGACGGGCGACATGACATGTCGCCCGTCTTCCGGGATCGCGGCATCCGGTCATCTGATTGGCCGGAGCCGCGGTGACGTCACTATCATAGGCTTACCTATAGGTACAACTTCCTGAGGAGGGTTTACTTCCTCTTTAAGCGCAAGCCAAACTCCTGGTAATATGCATTATAAAGGGAGCTCATGTTTCTGCAATTAAAAAAAAAAAGACCCTCCCTTGATCAATGATCATTTAAAATTAAAGAGCACGCCTGCTGAAATATTATGTATGCTGCCAATGCCAAATTCCCATTCTAAAAATGCCAGTTTCCTGGCTGAACTGCTAATATAAGGGTTTCACTACTTTGTGCCAGTGACAGGAATCTCATATACAGATCAGAAGTTCTGACATCAGTCTGAGTTTGCTATCTGAAAGCTTGTTCTGAGTCACAGGCTCAGAAAGTATTGAGGCCAAGGACAACCAGGCAACTGCTTTATATGCATCTAAGGCAGGCCACAGATCATGCAATTTTCTTTTCCTTCCACGGGGTGGAAGGAAAAAAAAATGGTTTATTTCCCCATCAACACACTTAAGGGCCATACACACTATAAGATTTTCTGAAGACTTTTTCCTTCAGATTTACCTTTTCTATGTAGTGCAAGGGCCTGCCAGATTGCATACAAATTGAAAGTGTTTAGGTTTGACCTCATATTATATGGTTTTGGTAAGTCTAAAGGAAAAAGTCTTCAGAAAATCTTATAGTGTGTATGGCCCATTAGTGTTGATGGGGGAATCCTTCCCACAGCACTATTGTGTTCTGCCGGCGGGGAACCTTCCCTGCCGGCAGAACATGATCAGTGTTGCCGACCACAGCCAGTGGCACGAATAATTCAGGAGAAAAACAATAGGCTGGTTAGATAGATCGTAAGAGATAGGGTGTACCTGCACTATGGAATGTGTATACAACACTAATACCTGAACATAAATGAACCAGGTGGTTGTGCTGCCTCCAACTTACCACTAGGGTAAAAGATAATGGGGGTTTGAGGTTATGTTGGTTTGAGGCGCTACCACCTTGCACTACCCAATTGTGCAAAAAATATATATTATGGGTTATGATAATCCCAAATGGTGTTGAAAGTGCACTGTGTTCAAAAAGGTTTAGCCCATAGGCCAGAGATGTGCAAAAGAAGATTAGAAAGTGCTTTGTGTTATAAATAATGATCTGAGTGCTATTTGGTGCAAAATGAATTTGATTAATTAAAGTGCACTTTAATTTGGATATTTCAAACTTTTTTAACAAATTAAAAAACTGAAAAATTGGGCGTGCAAAATTATTCAGCCCCCTTAAGTTAATACTTTGTAGCGCCGCCTTTTGCTGCGATTACAGCTGTAAATCGCTTGGGGTATGTCTCTATCAGTTTTGCACATCGAGAGACTGAAATTTTTGCCCATTCCTTGCAAAACAGCTCGAGCTCAGTGAGGTTGGATGGAGAGCGTTTGTGAACAGCAGTTTTCAGTTCTTTCCACAGATTCTCGATTGGATTCAGGTCTGGACTTTGACTTGGCCATTCTAATACCTGGATATGTTTATTTGTGAACCATTCCATTGTAGATTTTGCTTTATGTTTTGGATCATTGTCTTTTTGGAAGACTAATCTCCCTCCCAGTCTCAGGTTTTCTTCCAGAATGGTCCTGTATTTGGCTCCATCCATCTTCCCATCAATTTTAACCATCTTCCCTGTCCCTGCTGAAGAAAAGCAGGCCCAAACCATGATGCTGCCACCACCATGTTTGACAGTGGGGATGGTGTGTTCAGGGTGATGAGCTGTGTTGCTTTTACGCCAAAACATAACGTTTTGCATTGTTGCCAAAAAGTTTGATTTTGGTTTCATCTGACCAGAGCACCTTCTTTCACATGTTTGGTGTGTCTCCCAGGTGGCTTGTGGCAAACTTTAAATGACACTTTTTATGGATATCTTTAAGAAATGGCTTTCTTCTTGCCACTCTTCCATAAAGGCCAGATTTGTGCAGTATATGACTGATTGATTGTTGTTCTATGGACAGAGTCTCCCACCTCAGCTGTAGATCTCTGCAGTTCATCCAGAGTGATCATGGGCCTCTTGGCTGCATCTCTGATCAGTCTTCTCCATGTATGAGCTGAAAGTTTAGAGGGACGGCCAGGTCTTCGTAGATTTGCAGTGGTCTGATACTCCTTCCATTTCAATATTATCGCTTGCACAGTGCTCCTTGGGATGTTTAAAGCTTGGGAAATCTTTTTGTATCCAAATCCGGCTTTAAACTTCTCCACAACAGTATCTCGGACCTGCCTGGTGTGTTCCTTGTTCTTCATGTTGCTCTCTGCGCTTTAAATGGACCTCTGAGACTATCACAGTGCAGGTGCATTTATATGGAGACTTGATTACACACAGGTGGATTCTATTTATCATCATTAGTCATTTAGATCAACATTGGATCATTCAGAGATCCTCACTGAACTTCTGGAGAGAGTTTGCTGCACTGAAAGAAAAGGGGTGGAATCATTTTGCACGCCCAATTTTTCAGTTTTTTTGTTTGAAATATCCAATACATTTTGTTCCACTTCATGATTGTGTCCCACTTGTTGTTGATTCTTCACAAAAAATTACAGTTTTATATCTTTGTTTGAAGCCTGAAATGTGGCAAAAGGTCGAAAAGTTCAAGGGGGCCGAATACTTTCGCAAGGCACTGTATGACGATTTTCCACCCTATCTGATTGACTCAGTTTGCTCTATTCCAATTTAAATTGGGGCACACACTATAAGAAATCTGGCGAATGGTCGGCCAGTTTTCCTCAATGTTTCACAGCGTCGGAACCGAGGATAGAATTGATGTATGAAAATTCTCGTATGACAAAGGCCTTTTTTTTTTTTTTTTGTTATTTGTTGGTTCTGATCATGGACATCTGATATTTCTCGTATGAAAATGGTACATATTAAACCAAAATGGTTTATTCTGTTCAGGTACGAGAAAAGAAAAATTTTGGAGTTTGCCCCTTCGGAAATTTTAATTTGCAAAGTCGTAATCCAATGTCAAAATTTGTGTACACACTACAAGAAAATCGAACGATTGTGCCTCGTATGGAAGGTTTCTTGATTTGCTCAGTGTGTACAGCGCTTTTATAAGTCTAAATCGATTGAAGGGAAGTTATAGCTTTTTAAATTTTTGCAGATTTGATAGTTTTAATCCAAGAACAGATTGGTCAATTAATAAAATTGTAGCGTTTGGCCACCACAAGGTCACATTCGCTTTGATGTGCTGCACTTGGCTGTTTTCAGCCCGTGTGTATTATTATTTCAGTGGGATCCTCCTGGTCCTTTACATGATGCCATCATGCATCCTCTCCATTTGCAGCTGTGTTGAGCTGGGTGTGACCTTGAGCTTTTACTGAACTGTGAACTTTGATGCAGATGCTGGGAGGATGGGTTGGAGGGCTGCAGATCAGGAGAAATGCTGGGGGAGGGGAATGGAGCACATAGGGAGGAAGCTGGGAATTGACACATTGTTAATGAGTGCAAATATGGCTGCGGACCTTAGAGGAGAGCCTGACTTGCAGGATCTGATCATCCAAATGTTTTTTCTTTTAAAACACAATCTCGCATAAAACGACTTGTCCATATTGATGAAGCATGCGTGTGCTTGCCTACAGGAACAGAAGAGAAAGTATAGTTGGAGGCAAAATCTGCATTTTAATAATAAAGTAAAGGGGAATGTTAAAAATTATCTTCCATTTACCCCAAGATCTGCTGGGGTGCCCCAACTCATAGACTTCATTGAGATTCATTGCCCAGAGTGGATGATGATTTAACATATCTATAGACCCGTGTATTCAATCTAACCTCTGTAGGATTCAATGAGATCTATTGTCCTTTCCCACAGATGGTCAGGTATCTGGTACAGTCTGATAACATTCTGAATCATTAACATTCTGTGATACCTTTTGGGCACCATTAACAACAGCGCATTCCACAAACATGCAAAAAACATACATTGCGCTTGAGCTGCCTATGATTGGTAATGACACCCCAAAGGCAGTCTGACAATGCCCAAAGCTCAATGCCCAGAAAGGTGCAGGGGCTTTTTTTGTGCATTTGTTGTACATGGGGCAGTCCGGTTAAATGAATGGACTCGCAAAACCACACAAAAAAAATGTGCATTCACATAACATGGAGGTGTGAATGGGGCCTAAGATATAAAGGCATATAGGGCCAGTGGCGTCACTAGGGTTGGTGTCACCCGGTGCGGAAAAAACATTGTCACCCCTCCACCAACTATAGTCCCCCCTCCACTAAGTACAGACCCCCCTCCCTCAATATAGGCCCCCTCTCCATCAGTATAGACCCCCTCTCCGTCAGTATAGACCCCTCCTCACTAAGTACAGACCCCCCTTCTGCACTGTAGACCCCTCTCCCTCAGTGCAGACCCTCCCCCTCCATCAGTATAGACTCCCCTCAGTGCAGACCTCCCTCCATCAGTGTAGACCGCCCTCAGTGCAGATCCTTCATCAGTGCAAGCCGCCCATCAGTGCAGACTTTCCCTTCTATCAGTACAGACCCCTCACTATCAGTACAGACCCCCCTCCCCTCAGTACATAGTTACATAGTTACATAGTAGGTGAGGTTGAATAAAGACAATAGTCCATCCAGTTCAACCTGTGTAGGTGTGTGTGACTGTAATCATCTAACATAGCCCTTTATCTCCTGATCCTTGAGATGTAAGTCTAAGAGTCTTTTGAAAGTCACCATACTACCCGCAGAAACCACCTCTTGTGGTAGACAATTCCACAATCTTGTAGCCCTAACAGTAAAGAACCCCCCACGTTGCCTGAGGTTAAAACGCTTCTCCTCTAATCGCATTGTATGTCCTCGAGTCCTCATGCAATTCCTTCGAATGAACAGCTTTTTTTCTAAGCTGAGATCCCCATTAAGATATTTATAAATTGCTATCATGTCCCCTCTCAGACGTCTCTTCTCCAGGGAAAATAAATCGAGCGATTGCAGCCGCTCTTCATAGGTAAGGTCCTCCAATCCCCTAATTAGTTTAGTTGCCCTTCTCTGGACTCTCTCCAGCTCCAACACATCCCTCCTGAGGACTGGCGACCAGAACTGGACAGAATACTCCAGATGCGGTCGGACCAGAGTTTTATAAAGTGGAAGGATTATAGTCTTATCTCTGGAATACATCCCTTTCTTTATGCATGCTAATATTCTGTTGGCTTTGGAAGCTGCCGCTTGGCATTGCATGCTGTTGCCTAATCTATCATCAACCAAGACTCCCAGATCTTTCTCCATTTTTGAGTCCCCCAAGGGTTCCCCTCCTAACATGTATTGTGTTTTTATGTTTTTGGTCCCCAAGTGCAAAACCTTACACTTCTCCACATTAAACCTCATTTGCCATGTCGTTGCCCACTCCGTAATTTTGTCCAGGTCATTCTGTAGGATATCTGCTTCATGCTGTGCAGTTATTGCCCTGGCCAATTTTGTGTCATCTGCAAAAATTGATAACGAACTACTGATCCCGTCCTCAATGCTGTTTATGAATAAATTGAACAAGGTTGGTCCCAGGACTGAGCCCTGGGGCACCCCGCTTACTACCTCAGCCCAGTCTGAGTATGCGCTGTTTATTACCACCCTTTGGACACGGCCTTTTAGCCAGTTCCGTATCCAAGAGCAAACCCTGCTGTCGATACCTGCAGACTTTATTTTATAAATTAAGCGCTTGTGGGAAACTGTATCAAACGCCTTAGCGAAATCCAAGTACACCACATCCACTGGTCTGCCCCTATCTAGCTCACAGCTCACTTCCTCGTAGAATGCTAAGAGATTGGTTTGACAAGAACGCCCATTTGTAAACCCGTGTTGGTTACTACTGATGATGTTGTTGTCTTTAGCATACTCTACGATATAGTCCCTTATCATCCCCTCCAGAAGTTTACATACTATTGATGTCAAACTGACAGGCCTATAATTTCCCGGGATATGTCTCTGGCCCTTTTTGAATATCGGAATCACGTTAGCCTTCCTCCAATCCCCTGGTACATCTCCTGTCCTAATACTGTCAGCAAAGATTAGGAACAGTGGTCTAGATATAACCATACTGAGTTCCTTGAGCACTCTCGGATGTACGCCATCCGGGCCTGGTGATTTGTTTGTGTTAAGTTTATCCAGTCTTTCCCTGATTTCCCCCTCTGTTAGCCATAGTGGCAAGTCCTGTGTATTACTACTAACCATACAGTCATGGTCAGTGTACCCCTCCTTTTCCTGCGTAAAGACTGACGAGAAAAAAGCATTCAGCACGGTTGCTTTTTCAGTGTCCTCTGTAACCATCCTCCCATCATCGTTAATTATGTGTGCAATATGCTCTGCCCTAGTTTTTTTGCTGTTGATATATTTAAAGAATTCCTTTGGGTTTTTTTTACTATCCTCCGCTATTTGTCTCTCAAAGTTGATTTTAGCCATCTTGATTTCGTGTTTACACTTCTTATTTTCCTCCTTGTATTGCTGGAAGGCCGATACTGTGCCCTCTGATTTATATTTCTTGAAGGCCAATTTTTTTCCCCTAATAAGTTTTTTAACGCTACGGTTTAGCCAGCCAGGTTTGGCTTTGTCTCTTCTAAATTTATTCCCCATAGGAATGCACTGCAAGATGCCTTTGCTTAATATGTTCCTAAAGCATTCCCATTTTTCCTCAGTGGTCAGGGATCCCAGGGTTTGGTCCCAGTTTACCCTTTCCATTATTGAGTACAATTTTGGAAAGTCTGCCCTTCTGAAGTTTAGGGTTCTTATGTTCCCCACTTGCCTTTTTATATTGTTATTTATACTAAATGTGATCATCCTGTGATCGCTAGAGCCCAGATTGTCCTGGACTCCTACCTCCGAGATTATGTCTGGGTCATTAGTGATCAATAGATCCAGGATTGCATTCTCTCTAGTAGGGGAATCCACCAACTGTGACATGTAGTTATCCTGTAAGGTTTCCGTGAATAGACGGGCCTTATGCGAGTGTGCAGTCCCCTCTTCCCAGTCAATGTCGGGATAATTGAAGTCCCCCAATATGATGACTGATCCCAGTTTTGCCGCTTTACCTATTAGTGCTAAAAATTCCAGCTCTACCTCCTCCCCTTGGTTAGGTGGCCTATAGCAAACCCCCACAACTACTTTTCCCTTATCTTCTTCCCTATCGAGTTCAACCCACACAGATTCTAAATCCATGCTCATCCCATCCGTAATGTCACTCCTTTCTAGCACCTTTATATTGTTCTTGACATAGACATACCCCTCCCCCTCTTTTTCCTACCCTGTCCTTCCGGTACACAGAATACCCTTGGATATTTGCCAGCCAGTCATGTGAGGGGTCGAACCAAGTTTCTGTTATTCCCACAAGGTCTATGTCCTCCTCATGTACTAACATTTCCAACTCATCCATCTTATTGGCTAGGCTCCTGGCATTAGCATATACCCCTCTTAGTTTTACGGAAGTTAAACGTGATTGGCGGTTATGTTTATTTTTGTTTGGTCTGCTGTTTTCCCGCACAGACCCGCCAATTGATGTTGTTGACCTAATGTCGCTGCTGACCCTACAACTGCCTTCAGTCCTCTGCTCCCTCCTGACTGATTCTACTTCTGAGCCCTCCCCCCCCCGTCTCCTAGTTTAAAAGCCCCTCCAACTCGGTGGCCATCTTTCTCCCCAAAAGAGCTGTACCGTCCCCATTAAGGTGCAGCCCATCCTTACTAAAGAGCCGGTAGCCGACTGAGAAGTCAGCCCAGTTCTCCAGGAACCCAAACCCCTCCTTCCTACACCAATTCCTCAGCCACTTGTTAACTTCCCTAATCTCCTTCTGCCTCTCCTGTGTGGCTCGAGGTACAGGCAGTATTTCAGAGAAAACTACCTTGGAGGTCCTTTTCCTCAATCTATTACCTAAAGTCCCTGAAATCGTTCTTAAGGATCCTCCACCTACCTTTAACTTTGTCATTAGTGCCCACATGCACCATGACCGCTGGGTCATCCCCAGCCCCGCCCAACAATCTGTCTGCCAGATCTGTGATGTGCCGAACTCGGGCGCCCGGTAAACAACAAACTGTTCGGTTCACGAGATCTTTTTTACAGATTTCCCTCTCTGTCCTCTTGATAATTGAGTCCCCAACTACCACAACCTTTCTAACCTTTCCTGAGTTACGGCCCCCCTTCTTCCTGGAGCCGTCCCTCCCCTGGCAGCTGGGGGAGGGTGCATGCTCCAGCTCTGCCACCCCTGAGTTGATATCCCCCTCAACCTGCAACTCGGCAAACATGTTAGGGTGTACCAACTCAGGACTGGCCTCCCTGACTCTCCTCCCCCTAACATTCCTAACAGTCACCCAGCTGCGTACCTCTGCTGCTTGCGTCTCCTCTATTCCTTCCTCCTCTATGCTGACCCCTGCCAGCGCCTGATGGGTAAAGTCCAAGCTCCTTTCCAGGTTGTAGATGCCACGCAGTCTTGTCACTGTGCTCTCTAGATCCACGATGTGGGCTTCCAGAGCAACAAGTCGCTCACATCTTGCACAACAGTATTCGTCCTCGATTGTTTCATCAAGGAACGCATACATGCCGCAAGAAGTGCACTGAGTGGCATCCCCAATCCTGTCGGACATTATTACCCACTACTCTATGGGGATAATGTTAACGGCCTGCTCTTCCTTACCTACACTACCTCCTAACTTCCCTGGTACAAAACCTGGGGTACCCACCAGTCGCTAATGCCCTCACCAGTCACTAGATACTCACCAGTCGCAAGGATACTCACCAGTCGCAAGGATACTCACCAGTCGCAAGGATACTCACCAGTCGCAAAGATACTCACCAGTCGCAAAGATACTCACCAGTCGCAAGATACTCACCAGTCGCAAAGATACTCACCAGTCGCAAAGATACTCGCCAGTCGCAAAGATACTCACCAGTCGCAAAGATACTCACCAGTCGCAAGGATACTCACCAGTCGCAAAGATACTCACCAGTCGCAAAGCTGCTTACCAGTCGCAAAGCTGCTTACCAGTCGCAAAGCTGCTTACCAGTCGCAAAGATGCTCACCAGTCGCAAGGATGCTCACCCACCAGTCGCAAGATACTCACCAGTCGCAAGTCGCAGAGCACCTCTCAGTCTATAGTAACCCCTTAGTAGCCTGTATTGCCTGTAGTGTTTGTACTTGTATGTACTTGTATGTAGTTTGTACTTGTAGTCCCCCCACCAGCCCGCCCCCCTACCAGGAGATCAGATCAGATTGTTTCCAACTTACGTCCCTCGGTCTCAGTCTGGTCCCGGTCTTTGTCTCCCCCGCACTGGTTCCCTGGTCTGAGGCTCCGAGCTCCTGTCTCCTGCTTCCTAGTGCGGCTTCCCCCGCTCTCCTCCGCACGTGCGGCTCCTGCCGCACTGCTTCTGCTTCCTAGTGCGGCTTCCCCCGCTCTCCTCCGCACGTGCGTCTCCTGTCCCCGGCTGTCCCCCGCACTGGTTCCCTGGCCCGAGGCTCCGAGCTCCTGCCCCCAGCCCCCGGCTTCCTAGTGCGGCTTCCCCCGCTCTCCTCCGCATGTGCGGCGGCTCCTCCTCCTCTACACACACACACACAGCTCTCAGATCTCCTCGCTCTCCTCGCTGCGTGTCGTTTCCGTTTCCGGCCTCAGTCCTGCCTCAGTACAGATCCCCCCTCCATCAGTGCAGACCTCCCCCCTTCCATCAGTATAGACCCCCCCCCCCCTTCAGTGCAAAGCCTCCTCTCTGTACAGACCTCCATCCTCCATCCATCAGTGCAGACCCCCCCCCCCCCTCAGTACACACCCCCTCCACTAAGTACAGACCTCCCTCAATATAGACCTCCCCCTCAGTATAGACCCCCTCCATCAGTGCCGATCCCCCTGTCCTGTATAGACCCCCCCCTCCCATCAGTATAGACCCCTCTTCATCAGTGCAGACCCCCCTCTTCACTTGTGCTAGCAGGGAGGTAAGGGTTTGGATATGTTCTGGGGTCATATGACCTTCCTCTCCCCTCCCATAGTGCCCCCCAGCACATGTCCTCTTAACCTCCCCCCGCCCATCACTCCCCCATCCTTTTTTTTTTTTTTTTTTAAACTTGCCCCCCTTCCTGGTCACTGTCCTCCTCCTCTGTCCATCTACATTGCAATGTACATACCCCAGATCAGTGCAGAACATGCACAGTGGTGTCCCTCCTCCTGTGTAGATGTAATCCCCTAGGAGGGGGAGGCGGCTTTGGTCTGCTCCGCTGTGTGAGACAAGGGAGACAGCCAGCGAGAGACGCAATTCAGTGTAGGGGTACGGTGCCACTGCCCACAGGTGTCACCCCTCTGACGGGTGTCACCTGGGTGCGGTCCACACTCCACTAGTGATGCCACTGTAGAGGGCGAGTCACAGGCTTCTGTATAATTTTACTTTTTTCCTTGAAAATTCAAGGTAGGTACAGTGCATCCAGAAAGTATTCACATCGCTTCACTTTTTCCACATTATGTTATGTTATAGCTTTATTCCAAAATTTGTTAAATTCTTTATTTCCCTCAAAATTCTACAAACAATACCCCATAATGACAACGTGAAAGAAGTTTATCGAAATATTTGCAAATGTATTATCCCATGTACATAATTATTCACAGCCTTTGCTCAATACTTTGTTGAAGCACCTTTGGCACCAATTACAGCAGAAAGTCTATTTGAGTATGATGCTACAAGCTTGGCACACCTATTTTTGGGCAGTTTCTCCTATTCTTCTTTGCAGGACCACTCAAGCACCATCAGGTTGGATGGGTAGCGTCGATGCACAGCCATTTTTAGATCTCTCCAGAGATGTTCAATCGGGTTCAAGTCTGGGCCAGTCTGGGCCACACAAAGACATTCACAGTGTTGTACCATAGCCACTCCTTTGTTATCTTGGCTGTGTGTTTAGGGTCGTTTTCCTGTTGGAAGATTCACCTTCAACCCAGTCTGAGGTCCAGAGTGCTCTGGAGCAGGTTTCATCGAGGATGTCTCTGTACATTGTACATTGCTGTATTCATCTTTCCCTCCATCCTGACTAGTCTCCCAGTTCCTGCCGCTAAAAAACACCCCCCCACCACACTTCAGTGTTGGGATGGTATTGGCCAGGGGATGAGCGGTGCCTGGTTTCCTCCCAGACATGGCGCTTGCCGTTCAGGCCAAAAAGTTCAATCTTTGTTTCTCATGGTCTGAGAGTCCTTCGGGTGCCTTTTGGCAAACTCCAGGGGGGCTGTCATGTGTCTTTTACTGAGGAGTGGCTTCCATCTGGAAACTCTACCATATAACCCTGATTGATGGAGTGCTGCAGAGATGGTTGTTTTTTCTGGAAGGTTCTCCTCTTGCCACAGTGAAGCACTAGAGCTCTGTCAGAGTGACCATTGGTTTCTTGGTCACCTCCCTAAGCCCTTCTCCCCTGATTATTCAGTTTGGCTGGGCAGCCCGCTCTAGGAAGAGTCCTGGTGGTTCCTAACTTCTTCCATTTATGGATGATGGAGGCCACTGTGCTCATTGGGACTTTTAATGCTGCAGAAATTTTCTGTACCCTTCCCTAGATCTGTGCCTCGATACAATCCTATCTCTGAGGTCTATAGACAATTCCTTGGACTTCATGGTTTGGTTTGTGCTCTGACATATACTGTTAACTGTGGGACCTTTAAATAGACAGGTGTGTGCCTTTCCAAATCATGTCCAATCAACTGAAATTACCACAGGTGGACTCCAATCAAGTTATAGAAACAACTCAAGGATGATTGGTGGAAACAGGATGCACCTGAGCTCAATTTTGTGTCATGGCAAAGGCTGTGAATACTGCACATGTCCCAGAAGATTGCAGGAGGGGAGGGTGAGAAAAGAGCTTCCGCTTGGATTTCCTAGGTTTTCGCTTTAGGCACTCCTCCCGCCCACCCCCCCTTCCTATGCCATGTTTGACATGTTTTTTTTTTTGGAGGGGGGGGGAGGGGAGCAGGTACTTCGTTTTGACAGGTACCCCCCCCCCCCCAAACAAAAAAAAAAAGAAAAAAATTACATGCCAAATGTGGCATAGGAGGAGGGGAGTGCTTAAAGCGGAACTTTCCCTTTTCAGTGGAGCTGCGCTTTAAAGGAGATGTAAAGTCAGGAACGTTTTTTATTTTAATGCATTCTATGGAGCCATTAGCTCCTTCGGCTGTCAATCAGTCAGTGAGCCAATCAGGAGAGAAAGGGGGCGGGCCACACAGCAGCTCCGTATGTGAATGGATACACAGAGCTGCAGCTCGGCTCAGGTGTCCCCATAGCTAGCTGCTTGCTGTGGGGGCACTCAACAATAGGGAGTGGCCAGGAGCAGCAACAAGGGACTTGAGAAGAGGAGGATCCAGGCTGCTCTGTGCAAAACCGACTGCACAGAGGAGGTAAGTATAATATGTTTATTATTTATTTTATTTTTTTAAACGAGACTTTACAATCACGTTAATACTTTGCAGTTTAGGTTCTTGGATGTAGTATGTGCTTTTTTTTTTTTTTTTCAGGCTTTTATTTCCTAAATGTTCACCTGGTGATCCTGCAATTAACACACTTCCTGTCTGAAGGTGACAATACTCCCTTGCTATACTGTATCCATGGAGGAGCAGAAAGTGTTTGGATTCATCTTCCCCTCTTCTTGTATCATTACAAAATGGGGAGGTCTTCTGTAGCCCACACAAGAGAACAGAGCAGGGCTGATAGCACTGTTTAAGATTTCGGTGCAACAAAGGCATTGGGGTTGATTTACTAAAACTGGAGAGTGCAACTGTGTATGGTAGCCAATCACCTTTCAATTTCAGCTTGTTCAATCAAGCAGTGACAAAAAAAGAAGCCTGGAAGCTGATTGGTTGGTCTATGCAAAGCAGCACCAGATGTTGCACTCTCCAGGTTTTAGTAAATCAACCCCACTGTGTAAGCTCACTACAGGAAATTACAAGCTCCTTGAATTCCTGGCAGGTATTTGTTGCACTTATGGAACATAAACCAAACATTTTCAAATGTATATTTAACAGGCCAAAAGGGAGAGTAAGTTTGTAAGGTCTAAATAAATGTAAACCATCACCAGAGCACGGAGGACCACACCTACATAGTCCCCTAATTACAGCACTTTAAAGTATAAATAAAGGAAAAACTTTTTTTTTTTTTAGTTTTGGAGAGGGATTAGAACACCTGCCAATTTTTATTGTGGTCTGTGTCCCCGATAGGGAGATTCACCCTCTCTATTTGTCCTGTTTACCATTATCATTGAAAGTGAAAGTAGTAGAACAAAAAACCCAAATTTTGGCTTGTGCACAGAAAAGTAATAGATGGGAAATCTTCCAATAGGGACACTAGTTCTGGAGACCTGGGGGTCCCCAAGGAATTCCCCTCATTTGTAGGGATTTTGTCTTACTTCCTGTTTGGCTATGGGACAGGAAGTGAAGGGAAGTCTCCACAATGGGATACAAATGGAAAAAAAAATCTGACGGGTTATAATTTCCTCAGAAATTAAAAAAAAAAATGTTTTTCCTATAATTCTACTTTAGGAAAATCTATGAGCACAATGTATGCTTCCATTTTATAACCTCAGCATTGTAAAAAGAATACAAACAAATAGTTATGATTGACTATTATATAAGCTTACCTAAAAAAAATCTCTTCATGTTTAACTCCTTAGATCTCTTAAATACAGACATGCATTTCACATTTATTAAGCTTAGCTTAAAAAAAAAACATGTTTTCCTGTGCCTGGGATCATGGTGTGGAGTATAGCCTATCACTGAAATTAATGGCTGTGCGCCCCTGTTGTGTGAATGCCAGTACTTCATTGCATCAGCATTTACCCGTACAGGCGCATACAACATATTTTCCCGAACACGTAACTGTCACCCCCACCTGTGGCTTCCCAGCCAAGAGAAAACAACGTTTTCTATTCTAGGCTTGTTTTATGCCTATAAACATCTGTATTTTTCAAGGTTCTACAATCCCTGGAGTTCTTCTTTAACCACTTAAGGACCAGGCCTATTTCTGACACTTGTTGTTTACAAGTTAAAATCAGTCATTTTTGCTAAATTTGTAGCAGAGAAGAAAAAGGACATACTTTATTTCACACTGTATTTGCGCAGTGGTCTTACAAACGCAATTTGTTTTTGAAAGAAATACACTTTTTTAAATTGAAAAATAGTTAGCCCAATTTTTTTTTCTATATTGTTAAAGATAATGTTTTATGCCGAGTAAATAGATACCCAACATGTCATGCATCAAAATTGCCCACACTTGTGGAATGGCGACAAACATTAGTATTTAAAAATCTCTATAGGCAAGGTTTTAAAAATTTCTACTGGTTACCAGTTTAGAGTTACAGAGGAGGTCTAGGGCTCAAATTATTGCTCTCGCAGTGATACCTCACATGTGTGGTTTAAACACTATTTACATATGTGGGCGCGACTTGCGTATGCATTCGCTTCTGCGCACGAGCACGGAGGGACGGGGCGTTTAAATTTTTTTCTTTCTTTATTTTACCTTTTATTTTTTTTATTATTTTTACACTGTCCCTTTTAAAAAAAAAAAAAAAAAAATGTTGATCACTTTTATTGCTATTACAAGGAATGTAAACATCCCTTTGTAATAGCAATAAGCAGGACAGGTCCTCTTTTTAATATAATATATGGGGTCAAAAAGACCTCAGATCTCAAATCTACACTAAAAAGCGAAAAGTCTTTCTTTCTTCTTTTTTTTTCTTTTCATCATGAAAAAAATGAGCCCTTAAAGGTAATTGGGAGGAAGCGACGTATGACGTTGCTCCGGTCCTCCAAGGCCGTAGTCGAGTGGGGGCCAGCTTGCCCTCACTCGAATTCCTGCCTAGGAGGGGAAAGGACCGTATCGTTCTCCCCGCTACCGACCGCTCCTTTTATGTGAAAGAGGACCACCCGCCCAGTAAAAAAATACCGGGGTTATGGCAGCCATCTGCTGCCATAACCCCGGTATTTAACGTCAAAGTAGTAACATCAAACTGTGGCGGGCGGTCTGGAAGTGGTTATAGTTTTAGTAAAGGCAAAACTTTCTCTTTTATTTAAAGCTTTTGTTACAACAACACTTCATATTCCTGATATGTGCCCGCTGTACCATGTACTTGTATGAGAAGCTATCCTCTTTTCCTTGTATTGCTATCTCTGAGTGAAATCCCTGGTGTTCCTGCTATCCCTTGTTATCCTATTAAAATATATCCTATTAAAAACTGACCACACTAAGCAGGGGAGCACACTGTGGTCAGTTCTCTAGCTATGCTCGAAACTCAGTGTACTCTCCTCTGATTATCAGACTTGTCCTGCCCCCCCCCCCCCCCTCCCCAGCTGCACAGCTATTCACTGGGAAGCTCTGTGTGCTGCTGCTCTTAGACCCCGTTCACACTGGGGCGACGCTACTTGCCGGGGGCACTGCGACCTCGGAGCGGCCGGCTTGGACTTCATATCATTGAAGTCAATGCAGGTCGCTCCGGGTCGCCCCAAAGAAGCTCCGGACCCTTTTTCTAAGTCGGATCGACTTGTGTCGCTCCTATTAGAACGGGTCCACAGCTTCTCTATAGCAGGCGACCTTTCAGGCGACCAGGTCGCCTGACAGATCGCCCCAGTGTGAACGGGGTCTTATGCAGCTGAGAACAGAGGGAATGTGATCACTTATAAAAAAGGGTAGCCTTTATTTATAATGTTTTTATCTATACAAAAATGTTTTGCCTTTCATTTCTATTTTAAACTGAATGGGTTGTTTTACAAGGTGATCGTTTGGGTGCACTAGCACAGAGCTCAGTTATGTTCTCAGATTATAGTCTTAATTCATAAATTTAACACCCCAAGATAATGATTAGACTTGAGCGAACACCTAGAGGTCCAGATTCGGCCGAACTTGAAAAAAAAGTCCGGGTTTGTGACCCGAACTCAACCCGAACTTTACGCCGATCCCGAACCCCATTGAAGTCAATGGTGACCCGAAATTTTGAGCACTAAATGGCTCTAAAAAAAACATAGAGGGCTTCTTAAGAAAATCTTCTTAAGAGCAGTAAAGTATGAATGAAAAACTGAAAAATAATTTTCCCCTTAAATTGGTGCTTTTTGAATAGCAGATTAGAAAAGCAGTGTCTAAACACTGTAAGTCACAGTAAAATATGAAGGAAAAAACATTTTTTTTTTTTTTTTAATCCAGATTAAGCAGACACCTATGCACTGAGCTTGCATTACATGGCCGCTACACGCGGCACGCCGCCCACCTAACAGACTGATAAAAGTTTTTTTTTTTTTTTTTTCCTCCCTCCTCCTCACTGGGCTCAGGTCAGGGCAAAAAGATCGTGCACTGCACCCCTACACAATAAAATCGATGTAGATCGCTGTCTGAGTAAAGAAGATTCTTCCTATTATTTCCCTGAAAGCAATCTCCAGCCTGCCCATACAATAATCTCCTATCTCTCCCTCAGCAGCATCAGGAACCTCTCCCTATAGTGGTTAGAGCAGAGTGATGTGCGGCGCTATGTGACTCCAGTTTATATAGAGACTGGGTCACATGCTGCACTGGCCAATCACAGCCATGCCATTAGTAGGCATGGTTGTAATGGCTTCTAAGGGCACACTAGTTAAACGCTTGTTGATTGGCTGCCCTGCAGCTGTTGAAACCGCGCCATTAAAACCGTGCCAAAACATGAAATAAATTACCGAACAACGGACTGTATCCCAAACATACAGTAAAATGTTCGGGTCCGTGTCCGGGTACCGAATCCCCAAAAGTCCGGTACGATCCTGAACAATACAGTCCGTGTTTGCTCAACCCTAATAATGATCGTTTTTTTAAAAATAATATCCTAGGATATGTGAAAATCACAGGCACATGGCATATAATAGAGACCCTTATCTTTGTGAATTGAGTGTATGTTAAGAATTAAATATATTCTACAATAATGGGTATCTTGAGTAAAAGGGTTACAGATTGTAATCAATAGGTTGGCAGGTGCCCAATTGCAGCTTGACTGCCTGATCAAACCTGATTATAGATAAAGCGTTGCTGTGTGCCTGCTTCCAGCTCCCGTATTTTCTCATCCCTGTCCAGTTAATTAAGTTTAGACACTATCCTCTCTGAAATGGTTAATGGTGTCACAGAAGCACTAAAGTCTTGTGGTTTACAGGTTACATCAGCATGTTTCCTCTCAGATATCTTTTACTAGTGTAAGCATATTCTTGCACAAACTGGTCCTGCACATGAAACCTGAGCCTTGCCAACTTCCACATGCCGCATGAAAAAAAAAAAAAAAAAGCGAATACAACTCACCCCACATTTTGGAAATGCTAGACCAATTTTTATGGTTGTTTGGGCTGGGTATTGCTAGGTAAAAAAAACATTGGGAATTCCATGCTGCTGTTTGGCATTTATGACCTATATACAGCCCTCATGATCCTTTTGATTCTACTTAATAATTGCTTACAGGTCTGTTGATTTAAGCTGCGTAGGGGGGTTTTTCACTGTCAGGGCGATAAGGATGTGGAACTCACTTCCACAATTGGTGGTGTCAGTATTTGATGTTTTTCAAAGACTCTCGGATATGCATCTTAGCGAACGATTTTGGAAATGATTATCAACATTGACACACATACCCCTACACAGGTTGAACAGGATGGACTATTGTCTTTATTTAACCTTCCCTACTATGTAACTATGATTTGTGAAGAACCCTGCATTTTAGAAATTCAGGCAGTACTGATCAATAATCCCAATCTGAATGTGTATATTCTGATGAATGCAAAATTGCCCCACTTGTAAACAAACTTTAAAATATCTGGGTGTCCATACCTTCCACCCTTCTGAGATAGGAGGGAGGACACCTTTTAGCACAGAATATTTATTCAATATACCCATCCCTGGAACAACTACAATCATATCTTGATAAATTATGGTAAAGGCTGACCTCCCTTTGCCCTATGGTGGATAATTTGTACAGTGGACCCCAGGCTGTTTTTAATTTATGGGGCCCCCCCTCCAGTTCAGTGGGATGATGTATAACCTTCAGTGTACACAGGCATTCATGTTTTGGTGCTGACATCCATTGCAGAACTTTTCTGCTAAATTTGGAACGTGATGTTTGGATTTTGGATTGAACCTACCTTAGGAAGCAATATACTCCTTTGCAAATCAGGCCAACCATAAACTTTTTGAATTTTGGTTGGTTCAGCAGGAACCAGCTGAGATTCAAACCATGTATAGGTAGGCTGAATGTACCAAAGTTGATCTAATCTATTAATTTGGGACTACGAGCCTCCTGGATTTTACATGCGATTATTTCTAGCAGCTGTTGTAGCCACTAGCAATTATCACTAGTAAGCAGTGGGAGGTACTGTATATACTCGAGTATAAGCCGAGTTTTTCAGCATGTTTTTTCATGCTGAAAAAGCCCCCCTCGGCTTATACTCGAGTCACTGGCTCACTTACTTTTTAAAAATGGCGCCGCCCGGCACTGACATGTCACTGCACATGCGCCGCATGTCCAGTAGCCAAACGTGTACGAGGTTTCCTGAGCATTGGCAGCGCATGCACGGTGACGTGTTGGCGCCGGGCGGCGCCATTTTTAAATTGAAGGCGCCTCACCGACAGGTAAGTGAGACTCCTCTGCAGCCCCTGCATTTCCTCATGCAGTGCTGGGGGCATGGTACAGAACATTCTCCTGTACCATGCCCACAGCACTACATCTCCTGTGCCATGCCTGTACCTACTGTGCCATGCCTATTCCATCACCTGTGCCATGCCTATACCATCTCCTGTGCCATGCCTGTACCATCTCCTGTGCCATGACCTGTGCCATGCCTATACCATGATCTGTGCCATGTCTGTACCATCTACTGTACCATGCCCGCAGCCCCTGTTTTGTGTCTCATGGTGGTCCAGTTGGGTCCAGTAGCTGCTGCATTTCCCACCCTAGGCTTATACTCGAGTCAATACATTTTCCCACTTTTTTGTGGTAAAATATGGGGCCTCGGCTTATATTTGGGTCGGCTTATACTCGAGTATATACCGTATTCCCTTTTGAAACACTGTCTGTGTTGATGGGGGAATCAAGTGAATTTCTTTCCTGCAACCCGTGGCTGCAGGAAAGAAAAGAAATTTGCTCCATCTATGACCAGCCTTACTCGTATGATTGGTACATTCCAGGTGCAGGAAGCATATATAAATTGTTTATGATTGTTTGATAATCCTAAAGGGAAGTTTTACTGCAAGGAATATTAAGGATGCCAATGCTGATCACTTCTGAAGAAAAAGTCTAAAGACTTGAAAGCTAAAAAAAAAAAATGGGCGTGCTTAAGCATACACTCATGCAAGTGTTCTGTTACTTGCACTGGATACGCAGGTGTTCCATGATTCGGCATGCAGGCAGTCCCATTCATGTCTATTGGGATAGAGCAGTTGCACAGACAGTCGCTGCTTCCAATATAACATCTGTGCGGGAACACAACGTCAAATGAACACGGTTTGCGCATCCCATGCAGGCAGCGCTCAAACCGGTGTAAGTTTAAGTACGCCGTGTAAATAAGGCCTAAAAAGCACTGTAGAGCAGAACTTTCTCGGCATTCCCCATGGGCCCTCCTGGAGTTTGGGGTCCCCCAGTCATCCACTTGTTCTGTACTTGTTATAGTACACCATTGCCTTCTGCCTTTCCCCATTACTTTTCCTTTATATTGGCCTTATAAACAATGCAATAATCTGAATGACAGATGAAAGTTTTAGTGCAATGTAAACCACTTAAGCAGTTAAAGAGGTTGTAAAGTAGCATAACGCAATTACTTGTATCCTCTCTGTTTTAGCAAGAGGTAAAGTGCAGTGTGCGCATGTTTCTTTTACATTATAATCCTAAATACTCCTCTCATAGCTCCTCTGTGCAGTCATGTGATCTCCCTCTGCTCTCCTTCCTTGATCCAAGAACAGCAGCAGAACGGGGCTGAGATTTCCCCACTAATGCCAGCCAGCAGAGGGAGATCATGTAAACATACAGAGGAGATGTGCAAAAAGATATTTAGGATTATAATTAAAAAAAAAAAAAAAAAAAAACTGACGTACTGAATACTACAAGCGCTGTTTTAATAATTTTTTTTTTGCCTTCCCCTGTTGGGTGAAGAGCAGCTGCTTATTGTATTTTAGCGATCAACCAAGCGCGGGTTGTTATCATACTGTACTGAATATCTTGCTAAAACAGAGAGGATACAAGTAATTGTATTCTGTATTACATCGGAATAGAGGCAGAAGGAGAGGGGAGGGGAGGAGATCCGCTGGCACACAGACGACAGGCAGGAAGGGAGGGGGAGAGAGGAGAAGCTGTGTACATACAGTGGGATGATGCGGGCACGTAAACTGACCACGGTATCATGGATCAGCTACCTTGATTACCGTGATCAGCACACACAGGGGGACACAGGAACAGGCAGGATCAACCGGGTATTTTAGAACAAAGAAAGAGACAAGTTACAACAGCACTATGCTACGGATCATACTTAAAAAGAACAGGGACTTTTTTTTTTGTAGGGTTACAGCTGCTTTAGGTAGAATATTTATTGAAACTGATTACTACAACAGAGCTAAAAGCAAACATTTGAGGATGAATGGGAGACAGGGATTAACTTCCATGGCAGTGACAGTCCCTCTAATTTGGATGTTCCTCTTGGATGTCTATCCTGATCAGCTGGCTAACATGTATGATCAGCTTTTTTTTAAGCGTGTAAGCATTGCTCTTCTTCTTTTTTTTTTTTTTTTTCTTTTTTTTTGTTCCTTTTAATCATTTTTTCAGAAAAAAAGCTCTACAAATCAAAACCGATAGTGTTTGTAGCCCCATTGTTAGAAATCCTAGGCTCCAGCATGTTCTTGATATATGGGCCCTGCAGCTTTGGACAGATTGTTCTTCGTTATTCAGACTGTTTAATTACTCTCTGCGGAGCTGAGGTCTTTCTGCTCAGCATCTGTATTCTCTCTGCTATTAACACTCTGCTGACATGTAGACTTGTGCCAGAGATGTCAAGGTGCTTTTCTTCATGTTTCCCTCTAATCTGTTTAGCTTTCATAATACCATAATGTTTCATTTATTGCGGTGAATGATAAAATTCAGTTATAAATCCTAAAGGTAGAAAAGTGGAAAAGCTAGATTTTTTTTTCTTACAGTATTCTCTGTAGATTAAAAAAAAAAAAAAAAAAAAAATGCGGCGAAAAGTAGAAAATACTGCCTTTATGGCTGGACAGCATCTTCAGTGCTTCGGGACCCCAACAAAAACTTAGGGCACTCCTATACTTCCAAAAACTTTTTACCAAAACCATGGAAAAAAAAAATCATGGATGGCCCACGCCCACTGCAACTCCCTATTGGTTGGAAAAGTTGATATGCCGCCTAAATGTCCTATTGGGAGTTTGGCCAGGATCAGGCCAGTTCATTTGCTCAGTATAGCACCATGGCACTTGCATTGTAGTTGGACTACTACTGTATAATGTTAACTACTTTATTAACCTGTCTTATACTGTATGTGTATATATACTGTACATTTTAATATAAATACGCAAAACAATCAGTATGATAACACTATACAATACCAAGAAAAACGTAATAGAGGATAACTTTAGTAATAAACCCTTAGCATTTTTTTTTACTTAACACAATGAGTATAAAAAATAAATCTCCCCCAGTAAATTGTTTTTTAAAATTCTTACTCCAGCACTTGCAGTTTACAACTTTCAATGCTACTGGATCCTGCTCAGTGCTGCTTGCCTGAACTTCTGGTCTTTACACAAAAATGTTTTACAGTGGCCAGTGCAGTCTTATTAGAAGGTTAGGAGGAGGAAGGAGCAAATGCATGTCTAGCCATCCTTGGCTACGGCACTGTATTTCTATTGGTGTACACAGTGCTGTGCGGCACAAGTCTAGTCCCTGCATGCAAAAGTAGGGCCAAAGTAGGACCATAGGATTTTTCAAGAGAATGGAGCCATCCTGAAACAGGATTTCTAAGGGCAGCAGTCATGGCATCAGGCAAGGATTAAAAGATAAAGAAGCTGCATACTCCGTAAGTTAACAGTTTTCCGCCCATGCCATAGCTGAAAGACGGCTACAGCACATGCTTCCAATGCCGGGAGGATGTCCATAAATGTCCCCCTGTGATCACACTGAGCGGCGTGCTCTGTGATCGCCGAGTTCTTCAGATTTAGCTGATCACAAATTGGGGTAAAGGGTCGATCACAGCGGCCCTTTACCATGTGATCAGCTGTCAGCCAATGACAGCTGATCACAGGATATAAACACAAGCCAGCTATCAGCTTTTCTCTCCTCACGCTCACGGCTTGTGTTAGGAACGTGCACTGATAATCGGGGCACTGATTATCAGTGCCACCAATCCGTGCCTCCACATCATTGCTGCCTATCAATGCCACCTATCAGTGTCCATTAGTGCTACCAATCGTGCCACCTATCAGTGCCGCCCCATCAGAGCTGCCCATCAGTGCAGCCTCATCAGTGCACATTAGTGAAGAAGAAAAATTACCTGTTCTGTCAAACCGGCTGCAGTAAACACGGGCCAAATGTCGGCCAGTTTCTATTGAACCCGCCGATGCCGCCCAACATTTGTCCTTTGTGTACTAGGGTTTACCTTGGTAAATGTCACTGCCCCTTCCCATCTGACAGTTCAAACCTTGTAATTCCCCAAACAGGCTGGGCAGTGTAAGATGGGGGAGGTCACATATCCTTAAAGCCCCATTCTGTTAGTATAATAAAGAGGGATGGCAGTGAAGGAGCACAGATGGTTGAGAATGACTTGCCTCGGGTGGGGTGGAGATGGGTGGTTTGGGCAGTTAGAAGACACCGTCCCTTTACTCTGAGCTTTTCTTATTGACCGCGACCGCTTTTGTTACTCCCTGTTACATCACCAGGCTTGTAAAATTTTGGCGGGGTCAACCACTGGGAGGCCATTGTCTATTGATGTAGACGCGTCTCTCAGAACTACACCTCCCAAGAATGCTTTCCCTACATACATTGCATAGAAAGGCTCTTGGTGGTTAAGGCAGCAGATTTGCTTGTTGGGAAAGAAATTATGTATGCACATGGAGGGGGACAGCGAAAACTGTTTTGTCAGTCCAAACAAAGTTAAGAGCTTACTGGATATTGGGAAGATCAAACACGTATTTTTCAGTTTTTAAAGCATTTTAAAAGGGATAAAACATGTGGAAGTGTGCATGTGTTGCAAAGATGTGATATATATATATATATATATATACAATATAATTTTTTTTTTTTTTTTTCGGACATACACTTTAGATTCCAATGTTTTTATTGAGAATTTTCAGTTGAAAAAGTAGAACTCGACAGGCACATAGACTAAACATAAAGTATATTAGTTGTGCATCAAAATAAAAGCTTTTAACATAAGAACATCATATGGTCAATATGAATTTTGCTATGCACAGAACTCAGAGGTCCGGCCTGGTACACAACTAAAGTATACCCTCTCTTGCCCAATCGTTTTGAAGCTCTCCCCCAACAGCTTATCGCAGGGCAGAAGAAATGGGGATGATGCTGTAGTGTACTGACAAATAATAAGCCCCTCCACTAGGGCCCTATGAATGGGGGACCATTGGGGACGAACAGCGTCCCTGTCATCCTCATCTCACGCAGCCAAGTGGCCTTAGAGAGCAAGAAAGAAGAGAAAAAAAAAGGCATGGAAGAAAAAAGAGAGAGAGAGAGAGTGAAAGGCAATTTCATAATTTAAGACCGCCGAAAGGCGTTCATTTACCATGATCCAGGACAGTTTAAACTTAATTAGACCAAACTGGATCGAAGGTGACCTCCATGATCTGGTGATGGCAATTCTAGCCGCCATAAAGATAAATGTCACAAGTCGTCTCCTGTATCCCGGAGTCCCCTCCACCGGTCGCCCCAGAAGCGCCTGTATCGGTGACTTGACAAGGTTCACCTGGGTAAGCGAATCCGACATACACTTTAATCCTTAAATGCATACAGGGGATGTAGCCTACAAATTCAGTTTCTCATCACATATACACTATATTACCAAAAGTATTGGGACACCTGCCATTACACACACACACATGTCCTTTAATGGCATCCCAGTCTTAGTCCGTAGGATTCACCTTTACCCTTGTAATTGGCCCACCCTTTGCAGCTATAACAGCTTCAACTCTTCTGGGAAGGCTGTCCACAAGGTTAAGGAGTGTGTCTATGGGAATGTTTGACCATTCTTCCAGTAGCGCATTTGTGAGGTCAGGCACTAATGTTGAAGAGAAGGCCTGGCTTGTAGTCTGCGCTCTAATTCATCCCAAAGGTGTTCTATTGGGTTGAGGTCAGGACTCTGTGCAGGCCAGTCCAGTTCCTCCTCCACACACTTGCTCATCCATGCCTTTATGGACCTTGCTTCGTGCACTGATGCGCAGTCATGTTAGTACAGGAAGGGCCACCCCCAAACTGTTCCCACAAAGTTGGGATCATGAAATTGTCCAAAATGTCTTAGTATGTTGACACCTCAAGAGTTTCCATCACTGGAACTAAGGGGCCAAGCCCAACGCCTGAAAAACAACCCCACACCATAATTCCCCCCCCCCTCCACCAAATGATTTGGACTAATGCAAAAAAGAAAGGTCCATAAAGACATGATTAGTGAGTTTAGGGTGGATGAACTTGACTGGCCTGCTCAGAGTCCTGACCTCAACCTAGTAGAACACCTTTGGGATGAATTAGAGCAGAGACTGGGAGTCAGGCCTTCTCATCCACATCAGTGCCGGACCTCACAAATGGGCTTGTGGAAGGATGGTCAAACATTCCCATAGACACACTCCTAAACCTTGTGGACAGCCTTCCCAGAAGAGTTAAAGCTGTTATAGCTGCAAAGGATGCTCAATATTGGACCCTATGGACTAATGCTGGTCATACACAAAAAAATAGTTTGAACTCATTTTCGAAAAACGAACACTCAGCCGTGAGAGCAGACATTCGGGCCATCCTGTAATAACCGATAATTAATTCAATGGACATACATATATCTGTGTTTTGTTTGTTTTTCACATATACAGTATACATAGTGCAAACAGTTTGGATGGGAAACACATTAACCTCCCTGGCGGTATGATTCTTTTGGATTTTAGGTGCTGAAAGCGGTACCATTATGTTGCATGTAATTCTTGTGAATGAGCAGCCCAAACCAACTGTATACATTTATTATATATATGTATGTATGTGTGTGTGTGTGTGTGTGTGTGTGTATATGTATATATATATATATAATATATAATGTATACAGTTGGTTTGGGCTGCTCATTCACAAGAATTACGTGTGTGTGTGTATATATGTGTGTGTATATATATATATATATATATATATATATATATATATATATATAGTTACATAAAAAGTACAGTAAAACTGCAGGAAAGGGCACTGGGGGGCAATGTAATGTGAATTTTTTTTTATTTTGAATGGTATCAGTGTGTTTGGTGTGTTTTACATTTGAATTTGCCTCCGGTTCCACCCCCCTGCGGACGTCACGTCGCTGGAGACGGAAGCCAGGGCTCGCAGACGATCGGGAGGAAGCTCCGCCGCCGCATACCGCCCGCATACTTCGCTGGATCCCCGAGAAAAGGTAAGTAAAACCTCTACCAGGATCCAGCGATCTTCCTAGCGCTACCCCGAGTGTGGCTCGGGGTTACCACTTTTGGCTCTAAAATCTAACCCCGAGTCACTCTCGGGAATACCGCTAGGAAGGTTAACCTTTCAATTTATCGTTTGTTTGGCAGAACATTCCCAAACTTGTCCTTCATTTTTTTGGCTCAAAAACATCACAACGGATTACCGATTTGTGCCCATTACCAGCTTGCCCGTATAGGCAAACCGACGTAGGGCTACATCGCTCGCCTACGAGCCTCTAGGGGGCAAGCGCGCGCCACCGGAGGTGCGCTCCCGCCTCCGCTCGTTCACTAACGTCCATACGCGAGTGACCAGCGGCTCCGATGTCCGCCGGTCAATCACGATCTCCAGCTGAAGAGGGAGAAAGGCAGGCGGCTGATATAAACAAAGCCGCCTGTCATTCTCCCTGATGTAACTGCAGAGATTGTACGATCCTGCTATGTAGGATCGTATGTCTCTGTGGTTACATCACAAGCCACGCCCCCCCACAGTTAGAATCACGCCCCTAGGGATACATTTAACCCACTGATCACCAATAAAGTTAACCCTTCCCTGCCTGTGTCATTTTTACAGTAAAGTGCATATTTATAAAACTGATCACTGTTGTAATGTCACTGGTACCCCCTAAAGTGTCAAAAATGTCAGTCAAGGGTCTGATCTGTCCGCCGCAATGTCGCAAAATCGCAGATCGCCGCCATTACTAGTAAAAAAAAAAAAAGAGAAAATGACATAAATCTTTCCCGTAGTTAGTAGACGCAATAACTTTTGCGCAAACCAATCAAAATATGCTTATTGCAAATTTTTTTTTTTTTTTTTTTTTTTTACCAAACATATGTAGCAGAAAACAAATTGGCCTAAAATGTTAAATTTAGATTTTCATTTTTTTGGGGGGGAATTTCATATAAAAATAAATGTGGAAAATATTGTTTTTTTTTTTTTCAAAGTTGTCGCTCTTTTTTTGTTTATAGCGCAAAAAGTAAAAATCGCACAGGTAATCAAATGCCACCAAAATAAATCTCTGTTTGTGGGAAAAAAAATGTCAATTTCATTTGGGTACAGCGCCGCACGACCTCGCAATTGTCAGTCACGCAGTGCTGAATCGCAAAATAGGCCCTGGTCTTTGAGCAGGAAAATCCTCCGGGGCTTATGGGTCCATTCAGACTAGCGCGACTTGTCAGCCTGACAAGTCGTCGCGCTCGGTCGCTCGCCATTGATTAGCACAGGACCCGTTCTAATAGGAGCGACACAAGTCGCTCCGACTTAGAAAAAGGGTCCCGTACTACTTTGGGGCGACCTGGAGGCGACTTGCATTGACTTCAATTATATGAAGTCTGTGCAAGTCGCGCCAAAGTCTGTGCACGCTGTGCACCGCGACTTCACAGGTCGCCCCACAAAGTCGGATCGCGCCAGTCTGAATGGGCTGTAAGTGGTTAACTGGCCAAAAAACGAACAAACGAATTGTCTAAATGACCAATTTTTGGCCGATTTTTCATATTGTGTATGGTCACCATAAGACTGGGATGCCATTAAAGTTTCATGTGTGTGTAAAAGCAGGTGTCCCAATCCTTTTGGTAATGTAGCTCTATTACACCAGGTCACATCACTCACTTGTCAGCGATCTGGCAACCTCTTTTGCTTACCCTCAACCTTCAGATAAATGTGAGTTTGCCATTGCAGTACTCATGAAATACTAATTGGGCTTTACCAGGGGCACATCCTAAAATTAGACCATAATCGTAGTAGAGTTAGGAGCGGTTAGAATTTTATGACCCTATTTTTATTGCCGTACTTCAATTTTTTTCCCAGTGACCACCGCACCCCATTTGTGGTCCAGGGACAGGAATTGAGGCAACATCTCCCCAATGGCATCACGCTCTAATATAAATACCTGACAGACATTTCAAGTCTTATGGGAAGATTTAGACATTCCATTGTACATTGTGAAAGTGGGAACATGCTAGTGTTTAATACTCTGGTTTTACAGTAAAATTCCTATGTACTGTCTAAAGTACAACCAAACAGATACCCATGTGCTATAAGTCAGGCGAGCATGCAGAACATATGGCTGGCCGATTGTCTTGACTGTTTGACATCCATGCATGATGGTGGGCTGGCTGACATTATCTGTACTGAAGGGAACATGTGCCTCCCTTCCCCCCCAGGCCAAAGATCTGGTCAAGACATCACTGTGAAGATAATTAACTGAATCCAAAACAGATCCTTCACGGCAGTGTACACTAGGCCAGGAAATGCCTTAAATCCTCAGGATATCGATGGCAAAAGACCATTGAATCAGCATTTGTGAAGTCATCCACTTGGAAACATCACTTAGAGTTTGTAATTATATTGCTTTTTCTTGTACAGCGATGTACCGTGTTTTCACAGCCTGTTTGCTGTAAGATCTCTACTTGAATGATGTTCTAGCCTTCATCTAATCTTTATGGCATAATTTCAAGTCCAATAATAAAAGGGTGTATTTAAACTGATTCAAGGTTGGTTCAAGATTGATAACAGATTTGCTTTAAAGCCTCGTACACACGGGTCGAATGTTGGGAGACATCGGCCGGTTAAAAAAAAAAAACATGTCTTAGATTCGGCTCGAGTGTATGCCACCCTGACCAACAGAAACATGGGCGTTTGGCCAGCTTCTGTTGGATGAGCAGCTGGAAAACCAAAAGCCGACCAGCTCCTGATCAGAGCTCTCAGCCAACGCGCTGGGTTGAATGAAAAAAAAAAAAAACTGTGTATACCAGGCTTAAAACTGTATCCTATCCTAAAAAGAAAAGGAAAAAAATGGTTGTTTCAGCTAAAAAGAGCTGACACCATGGGGTTCCAGCAGCAGCCTGCCAAACCATCTGGTCACAGCCAAACATTGTGTTCTGACAGGTAAAACTTTGGCACATCCTGAAGGAGTCAAAGCTTGCCACCACTTCCTCCTGATGAGTGAAGGCAGGATTTCGTGAAATACTCTGACACAACCCAATGTGATGGGCTAGTAGGAATGTAGGGGCAGGATTTAGTGAAATACTATGACACAACCCAAGGTGATGGGCTAGTAGGAATGGGGGGGCAGGATTTAGTGAAATACTATGACACAACCCAATGTGATGGGCTAGTAGGAATGGGGGGGGGGGGGGTAGGATTTTGTGAAATACTCTGGCACAACCCAAAAGTGTTGAGAGTTTGTATGTCAGAACCCACTGAGATTCACCTCTGGCAGAAGGGTTTGGGAGGTTGCTGCAGGTACCTCTGGGTCTCTGTATTTTATAGCTGCATACCCCCAGCTTAGCAGTGCCATCCTAAGAGCCTTATAGGCCCCCGGGCAATGCAGTGCACTGGGGCCCTGCCTACACGATCACCCACGAGAATAAAAATGCAGATTATCGATAAGGCGATATTTATTGGTACCGCCAACAAAATCTGTGTTTAAACATTTAACACAACATTTGGACAATATAAGGATGTACAGGACTGATATAGCATGGCACACAGAGGATGTACATGGCAAGTATAGGATGGCACACAGAGGATGTACATGGCAAGTTTAGGGTGGCACACAGAGGATGTACATGGCAGGTATAGGATGGCACAGACAGAGGATGGCGCACAGAGGATGGACATGGCGCACAGAGGATGGACATGGCTCACAGAGGATGGACATGGCTCACAGAGGATGGACATGGCTCACAGAGGATGGACATGGCGCACAGAGGATGTACATGGCACACAGAGGATGTACTGTACATGGCACACATAGGATGGACATGGCACACAGAGGATGGACATGGCACACAGAGGATGGCACACAGAGGATGTACATGGCACACAGAGGATGGCACATAGAGGATTTACATGGAACACAGACGATGGGACACAGAGGATGGAGAGAGGGAGAGAGAAAAATCAAGCAGCCTGCAGCAGTCTGATTACCTTCCACAGCGGCACAGCTCATGAAGGGAGGAGGTGAGTGGAGCCGTTCTAGGGGCGGAGGAGGACTAACCGAGGAGGATCCTCTTCCGCTGTGCATGCTGGGTCTCCTCTCCTCAGGACGTCACTGGTTGCTAGATGCCAGTCGGCTGGCCTTCCTAGCAACCAGTGCAGCGGAGACTCAGTACTAGCTTGGTGAGAGCTGTGTGTTTGCAGAAAAGCATAGGTAAAAAAAGAATTTCATTTTTTTGTAAAATTGCCATATGTGCTGAGGTTTGTGTGTCTGTGAGACTTCACTTATGGCTTAGTAACAGAGGATCATTTTTGGATTAAACAAACTGGCATGTGTGCAGTGTACACTGTATTCAGGTGCAGACTCTATTTACCCATGCCCCATTTAAGTCAGAACTTCATCTGTAAAGGGAAGGTGCACTCATTCTCCTCCTTCCTCCCTCCTCTCTTATCATTGTGAACTTTTTTTCTTTCTAGGAATGGGTACCTATTTCTGACAGTTGCCCACTCCCATTCTGCTCGCCTAGGTGATCAGTGTGAGAGTTTGCCCTCCCCCAATGTGTGCTGAATGTATTGTTCTGAATAATGCAGAGCAACAAAACCGTCTAGTATGAGTAGCAGAATTATGCTCCCTCCCAAAGATCCTTCTGCTTTCATACAGCCCATACACCCTTCTCCCATTAGGGGTCATGTCACAGGCAGTTGGATGGACCGGTGCCAAATAGGCAAAATAGGCTTCATACAAAGTATATATTTGCATGGAATTAGTGCTGGGGATACAGAGGGTAGAGAAAATCTGGTGACCTCACTGGTGATCACTACGCATGCACGTTAAAAACCTTACTTGGCCACAGAGGCATTTCCAAAAAATTCCAGGTAGCAAGTGAAAAACCAGTTATTTCTAATGCTATCCATCCAACACAGGAACTATGGAAAATGAGTTCTTGTAATCCACTGTAGCCACAGAGTACACACTGTTTGCATGTTTATTGGGCCATGCTTCCTAAGCCATGAATTGTACAAATCTTTTTTTCTTCACTTGTAACAGAAAATAAATTCAATCACAGGCATGTTAGAATCAGATTGGTGGCTGTGAGTTCCTGCAATACACAGATGTTAGATCAGCCTTAGGATTTTATGCAAATGCTATTTTCATGGCGAGAAGCAAATGTTAGGGGAGTATAAAGGAACTAGAAGCATATGTCCGTTGTTCTGTGCTTTAGTGGTGACCTTCAGTCTTTGCAGCTGTGCAGGTCCATACACCTTTATATCAAACAACAAAGTCTAACTTCCTTCAATTTTTTTCTCTTTATTGGGTATTTATTTTTAGGAAAGAGACTACAGGAACAGCGCAAAGAGAGTACAAGTACATTGCAAGTCTAACAAAGTATAACTTCAATTGCAGAAATACAGATTCCTTGTTTCCTCCTTGCAGTTTTACTATAAAGTAAAAACTGTATTAAAGGATGATCAAACAAGGGCCAGCTTGGTAGCCCCCAAAACCTTGGTTTCCCATAGCTACTATACATTCTTCTTTATAAGTCCAGACTTCAATTTAATTGTTTTAATAAACTTTAGTAGAAACATTAAAACAAAAATTGAAATATAGGTCCTGTTGGAAGGCGACAAACATTATTCATTAAAAAGCAATTTAGACCCTCATCACCCGAGAGAGTAAAAGGGATAATAATAGACAAACTCGTACACTAGAGACACAGCTGGTTTAATTTTCAGTTGACACATAATCCATCAGCCTTTTAGCCTCGCCGCTTTTTGTCTTTCTGGAGAAGCAAGGATAGGCCTAAAGGGATCAAAACACAGGACCAAAATTCTGTTTTTTTTTGTTAGACAAATTATAGAACCTCCTGCATTAGAGCTATTTGTGTGTGATGAAAATGAGTTTATCTATAATAAGCCCCCATGCACACTAGACGTTTTTGGAGCTGCTGTTAGCAGCGTCAGGCGTTTTTTTTTTTTTTTGCAGCTGCAGAATACCCATCCATTTTATTCTATGGCCTCATGCACACATAGGGCTATTAGGAGCTCCAAGTGGCATAGGCATTTTACAGCTCCAATAAAAAACTTAGGACCTGTGCGTTCTGGAGCTGCAGTGTCAAGCTGTAAAAACGTCCGACACTGCTAAAGGCTGAATAACGTTGCTTAACGTGCGTTAGGCCACGTTTATACGTTTTTTTTCTTCCATTCAAAATCAATGGTTCCGTATGGGAGCCTATTGATTTGAATGGAAGGCGCACCCCAAGTCAGATCAGGATGATCTGACTTGCACTGTGAGAATCTTGAGGGGGAACTCCACGCCAAAATGGGGGAAAAAATCCACACCAAACCCTTATCCGAGCATGCAGCCCAGTAAAGGGGAGGGGATGAGCAAGCGGCCCCACCCCCCCTGGACCATACCAGGCCACACGCCCTCAACATGGGGGGGGAGTGTGGGTGCTTTGGGGCAGGGGGGCTCTGCACCCCCCCACCCCAAAGCACCTTGCCCCCATGTTGATGAGGACAAGGGCCTCTTCCCCACAACCCTGGCCGGTGGCTGTGGGGGTCTGCGGGCAGGGGCTCATCGGAATCTGGAAGCCCCCTTTAACAAGGGGGCCCACCCAGATCCCGGACACCCTCCCTATGTGAATGGGTATGGGGTACACTGTACCCTTACCCATTCACCCCATAAAAGGCAGTGTATGTAAATAATGACAGGAGATCTTTTGAAAAGTTTATTGAAAATCTTCATCCGGTCTTCTCCACTCTGGTCTTCTCCACTCTGGTCTTCTCCACTCTGGTCTTCTCCACTCTGGTCTTCTCCACTCTGGTCTTCTCCACTCTGGTCTTCTCCACTCTGGTCTTCTCTTCTCCGCTCTTCTGCCCTCTGCTCTTCTGCCCTCTGCTCTTCTGCCCTCTGCTCTTCTGCCCTCTGCTCTTCTGCTCTTCTGCCCTCTGCTCTTCTGCCCTCTGCTCTTCTGCCCTCTGCTCTTCTGCCCTCTGCTCTTCTGCCCTCTGCTCTTCTGCCCTCTGCCCTTCTGCCCTCTGCCCTTCTGCCCTTCTGCCCTTCTGCCCTTCTGCCCTCCGGTCTTCTGCCCTCTGCTCTTCTGCCTCCTCTGGTCTTCTTCCTCCGGTCCTCCTCCGACGCTCTCCCCGTTGATTATGCCGGTCTCCGGTCTCTGCAGCTTATTATATAGCAATTAGGGGCGTGGCCTCCCGGTGACGTCACCGAGAGGCCCCGTCCCCTTATGTTACGCGGTGCGCCTTCCATTCAAATCAATAGGCTCCCATACGGAACCATTGATTTTGAATGGAAGAAAAAAAACGTATAACGTGGCTTAACGCACGTTAAGCCACGTTATTCAGCCTTTAGCAGCATCAGACGTTTTTACAGCTTGATGCTGCAGCTCCAGAACGCACAGGTCCTGGGTTTTTTTTTGGAGCTGTAAAACGCCTATGCCACTTGGAGCTCCTAAAAGCTCTATGTGTGCATGAGGCCATAGAATAACATGGATGGGCGTTCTGCAGCTGCAAAAAAAAAAAAGTCTGACGCTGCTAACAGCAGCTCCAAAAACGTCCAGTGTGCATGGGGGCTAAATGTCTTTCCCTGGAACTGGACTGGACATGCATGCAGGGATAGGCCCTCCATTTGTGCAGACTGTACAATGGGGAAATTTATTGGGCCCATCGGCATACAATATTGGTTGGGAGAGTGCTGGGACCTCTCCTTATCATGCAGAAAACATTCAGGCAGGTGAGTATTGAAAGACAATTGTCATGGTGCCTTTTACTGTTCTTCCTAACTGAGTAAGTGGCTAATAAAGATTTTTTTTTACAAGGACCCTTTACTTAAAGTGTAACTACACTTTTGTGGGGGAAAATGCGCAAATAAAGGAAAAAAACAATATAGCATATACAATTGTGACACAAATCCTATTGAAATGTACTGTTTTTAAAAATTACCTTTCCTTTTCAATCTGCAGCTGTTGCAATTTTCTGAAAATGCAATGCAATATGGCTACCTGGAGCTGTTCTGTACACAGAATGTGTACTGACCACACCCCTTAAAATTAAATTCCTGCTTGTGATTGGCTCACCACTTTTTCCAGAAGTCTGCACTTAGATACAAGTCAGATTTCTTGCATCCCCTGCAACAAAAAAAATGAATTTTTTGGTGAGATACTCCCAATAGGAACACGTATGAAGGGATGCAGGCCCAGCAGCTTTCCTCATTAGAGCCCTGCAGCTGCCACAGCTGATAGATAATTATTAAACCACTCCCATTAAGATCCACAGTACAGAGGAACAAACAATGATTTCTTCAGAATAACAAAAGGTAAGAATCTGCAACAAAGTTTGTTAAAAATCCTTGTAATGTACATAGATCTCCCTGAGGGAAATGTATTTTTTTTCTCAACAAAAGTGGAAATATGCTTTAAATAGAGTAAAGATACTCAGACATTAAATAATCTTCCAATCTGGCTTTTTGCCTGGATTGTGTGACAATTCAGTGGCCAAAGCACCAAGTGCTTAGATCAGGGTTTCTCAACGAGGGTTCTGTTTGGGTTCACCTGGGGTGCTGTGAGCCATTTGTCCTGGTTCAGCATCATGAGTTGCCATAATGTGGGAAGGTTCGCCACCAGCAATATAACAGCCAATGATGCTCTTGGGCAGTACACTGCTTTGGTGCTGGCGGCCAGCCCTCCTGCACCATGGCAACTCATCACGCTGACCCAGGACGGGTGGTATGCAGGCTCACCCCCAGCATTCAGGAGATGAAGTTCTGGCTCCATTAGACCTCCCGCCCTCTGCCGCTCTGCTTGAGCCAAAAGGTAGGGCTCTGATTTTGATGGGGGGGGGGGGCCTCTGATGTGAAGTACATTTCATCCAGGAGGTAGGGCACATCGTCCCCAGGCTCAGGTTTCCCATTGATAAATAATATTTTTTTTTTTTACATTTTCGATTTGGGTGCTTTTGAGATTTTGCATACTTTTAAAGGGTGTCACAGTTGAAAAAAGGTTGAGAAATACTGGCTTAGGAAACCTTGCCCAACTGCTATTCTGTTCCTCCTCAATTCCTTTTAACAATACTCTAGCTGACCAAAAAGATATTGTTAACTAATGTCTATATCCAGCCAGTCTTTTTTGCTTTAACTGGCACCGGACCGCCCACCGCCGATTTACTGCGGCAGGGCGGCCCTCCTGCGCGAAACGACATAGGTCTCTGTCGAACGCGCGCCTGCAGCTAGGGGGCGAGTGTGCGCCGGCGGCGGCACGCTCCTGCCCCCACTTGAAAGTGGGGACTCTGATGCACGGGGCAGGCGGCTCCGATTGCCACCTGGCACCCGCAATCGCTCCCAGCTGAGAGAGAAGAACGTCAGCTGTTGTTGTTGTTGTTCTATATAGGATCACAGGTCTCTGTGATTATTATTATTATTATACAGGATTTATATAGCGCCAACAGTTTGCGCAGCGCTTTACAATGTGAAGGAAGACAATACAGTTCAAAACAGGAGGAACTAGAGGGCCCTGCTCATTAGAGCTTACAATCTAGAAGGGAGGGTCAAGTGAAACAAAATCATTTCAAAAGCCCAACCCCCATGCAGTTAGAAACAGGCCCAAAGGTACACATTTAACCCTTTGATCACTCAGTGTTAACCCCTTCCCTGCCAGTGTCATTATTACAGTAACAGTGCATATTTTTAGCACTGATTACTGTAGTAATGTCACTGGTCCCCCCAAAAGTGTCAAAAATGTTAGTTAGGGGTCTGATCTGTCCGCCGCAATGTTGCAGTCCCGCTAAAAATCCCAGATTGCTACCATTACTAGTAAAAATAAAAAAAAACGCTATTAGACACAATACATTTTGCGCAAACCAATCAGAATACGCTTATTGCGTTTTTTTTTTTTTTTTTATATATGTAAAAAAATATGTAGCAGAAAACAAATTGGCCTAAAATGTTTTAAAAAAAATTACATTTTTAAAGTTTTTTTTGTTTATAGTGCAAAAAATAAAAATCGCAGAGGTGATCAAAAACCTCCAAAAGAAAGCTCTATATGTGGGGGAAAAAGGGACATCCATTTTATTTGGGTACAGCGTTGCATGACCGCGCAATTGTCCGTTAAAATAACGCAGTGCCCAATCGCAAAATAGGGCCTGGTCATTAAAGGGAAAAATCTTCCGGTCCAAAAGTGGTTAAACAGTACCTTTTTTATTGGACTGTCAGTGCTCACCCACTGTAATTTATAAGCAGGAGGCGTCCATTCACATTAGTGCATTGCTGTAATGTATGTAATGTAATAGCTTTTTACCACACATTCGCTAAATGCATGCATGGAAGGAATCGCAGTGTGTTGTAGTGCCACTAATTTGGCTTCCAGAGTGCCTTTTCTTGCATTCAGGGTTTCTTCACATTGGATGAGTGGCCATGCATTTACCTACATTTTCAAATACAGTTAAATGCATGGACTAAAGAAATGACATTTATTTTATTTTTTTACATTGTTTTTCTGTAGATAGTGAAAAAAAAAAACCTGTAATCTACAGATTTGAGTATTGTTTTTTGTTTTTTATGATTTCACTCCTTTGGCTACTGAAGTCATTGGAATGAAAGACAACACAATGCACAGTATCACATGCTTTTCTATCGTCAGCCCAGCATCAATGTAGGGAGTGAATGGATTGATGGGGGAAGGGTGGATGTTAAGAGACAAAAAACAAAAAAAACTCATAGGATCTAGAAGCAATGCCCCAGGCAGGGAAATCTGGAAATGTACAGCACTTGTATCAAATATACTGTTGACAAAAAATATCGAAAATGTATTTTTCTTTAATTAAAAAAAATATATATATATATATATATATATATATATATATATATATATATATATATATATATATATGTCAGGTCCATAATAAATATTGGGACATGGACGCAATTCTAATCTTTTTGGCTCTATACACCACCACATCCTGTTTTTGAGGCTCACCAATGGTTTACTTCTTGTGGTGAACCCTCTGTATTCACTCGGGTGAAGTCTTCTCTTGATTGTTGACTTTGACACACATACACCTACCTGCTGGAGAGTGTTCTTGATCTGGCCAACTGTTGTGAAGGGTGTTTTCTTCACCAGGGAAAGAATTCTTCGGTCATCCACCACAGTTGTTTTCCGTGGTCTTCCAGGGTTTTTGGTGTTGCTGAGCTCACTGGTGCGTTCTTTCTTTTTAGGCTACATTCACACCTGAGCGTAGCGTTTTTCGCGCGTTTTTTACCGCGATTTTACCGCGATTTTTGCGGCGTTTTTTAACGCGATTTTACCGCGATTTTTACCGCGATTTTTGTGCAGGCGTTTTTAGATTGAATAGAGATCAATGGAAAACGCCTGTAATCTGCCCAAAAAGAAGCTCATGTACTTTTTTGAGCGTTGGGCGTTTTGTAAACAGCGTCAAAACGCTCAGATGTGAACAGGGGCCATTGAAATGAATAGGATTTGTCTTGTTGGGCGTTTTGAGAGCTGATCCTAGAGCAGAAAAATGCCCCAAAAACGCCCCAAAACGCCTAGATGTGAACGGAGCCTTAAGGATGTTCCAAACAGTTGATTTGCCCACAACTAATGTTTTTGTTTTGTTTTTTTTCAGCCATCTTGTTTGTTTCATTTCAAATCCATTGTGGTGGTTTATGTATGTATGTATGTATGTATATATATATGTGTGTGTGTGTGTGTGTGTATATGTATGTATGTGTGTGTATATATATATATATATATATATATATATATATATATATATATATTAAGCAAAAAAAGTTAACATGACAAAAAACATATACAAATACTTATCTATATTCATTATTATTACCAACCTTTAGACTGCTCAAAGATTCAGCAAAGCACTATATAGTATTTAACAGATGGCACCAAAGAGTTCTTTCAAAATCCCCTGTGAATTTGAGTATAGAACAAGTTGAAGTTTATCTAAATCCAAAAACAAGCATGTCATCTATTACCGTTTATCAACCCTTAGATATACAGTCTGTCAGAGCCGGTCCACATTTCTGTGATGCGGGAACGCTGCAAATATACAGCATGTTCCCACATCGCATCCGCACCCCTGGCAGTTCACACTGTCATATGCGATACGCTGGGGGTGTCAATTAAAAGTTAACGACACCCCCAGATCAGATTGCATATCGCAGTGCGATCTGAAAGCTCGCACAGAATCGGATTGCACTAGTGTGAACCACCATGGGATCCGATTCTGCTGCGGACCAAAAAAAAGGGTCCTGTGTGAGTTGGATGTGATTGCGGTGCGAATTTAGCCATACAAACTGTATGGCTGAATTTGAACCGCACAGAGATCGCATGTAATTTTAGGAGCAGTGCGCTCCGAATTACATGCGATCTGATCGCAGAAATGTGAACCGGCACTTATAGTGTTCTTTTTTACAATCGTATTCCTTTATTTTCCTCTAGTGATCCTGCCAGTAACCTACTTCCTGTCCTAGGGTGACCACATTCACTTACTGTATATGTATCTTCGGAGAAGCAGAATTGTAATTTTAGGACTGTGTGTAAAGCCCATCTCCATTGAAAGGAAAAATATCCCTTGCAGTGGGCGGAGGTCAAAGGGAAAAGATTTCCTTTACCTGGAGTTCAACTTTAAAGGAGAAGTACAGCTTATTTGGCCGTAATTCTCCTGTGGATCACAGGAGTGCAGTTTGTTCTGCAGTCCTGTGACCCGTTTACAGCCTGCTGTCTGCTGACATCATAGAGCCGGTCCAGGCTCGGGCACAATCGTGACAATGGAGTCGGGATCCGCCCACAAGCCAGATCCAGCCGCTCCCGCCCCATCTACAGCCCAGCACTCCAGTGAGCGTGGGGGGAGGGGGGGGGGGGGTGGTAGGCAGAGCAGGGAGCGCTGAATAACAGCAGCTCTTTTCTCGGGGAACTGTGAGAACCAAGCGATATGCTGTGTTAAGATCGCTCGGTTCTTGGTGTTAGAGGCGCCAGGGGGACAGATGCAGCATCGGACCAATGCTGCCTCCGCCTAGGTAAGTATGATACTTTAAAAAAAAAAACCCCATACTTCTCTTTTAAGATGTCAAAACATCCACTCACCTCTTCTCCATACCATAGGAAGCAGGGTTCTATAGTCTAAAGAGAGAACTAGGAACACTGCTAACTGATAGCTGTCGGCACAGGCAGAGGGCACAGGAAATTTTTAGCTCATTCGATTCTTGGCAGGATCGGTGGATATTTAATATTACAGCGGCAGTGCGGCTCCCCTGGGTCCAGCGACATAGACCATACGTCACTGGACTGCTAGTGATTCCGGTGGCGCGTGCGCCGCGGGGGCTCCGCTCCCACTGTGTGTATACACAGCAGGAGTCCGGCCACAGGAAGAGCGGCTCTGATTGCCGCTGCCCCCCCACGATCGTTGGGAAAACGGTGAGAAGACCCGCCTGCTTATGTAAACAAAGCAAGTGGATCTTCTCAGTGACAGACAGGAAGAAATCAGCAGATTCATCATAGCTGAAACTGCAATCTCTCCCCCACACGTCAGTAAGCATGAGGCATACATTTAACCCATTGATCACCCATAGGGTTAACCCCTTCCCTGCCAGTGTCATTATTACAGTAACAGTGAGTAGTAATTTCACTGGTCCCCCCAAAAGTGTCAAAAATGTCAGTTAGGGGTCAGACGTAAATTTTGTTTGGGTACAGCGTCGCACGACCGTGCAATTGTCCGTTA
>NC_138774.1:106856686-106881686 GCF_965119305.1 Pelophylax lessonae | reverse complement strand
ATACAAGGTACATATATTGGATTGCATTTGATATGTTTTGAACATTTAAAAGAAAAAAATAGTAATATTTGAAAATTCAATTGCTTTGTATTCACTTCATGTATAGTAGTTGATTAATATTGTATAAATGATTCACCACAATATCTGTTTCAATGAACTTGATCAGTGGGTGTTGGGAGTTTCAGTCTATCCTTGGGGTGTCCCTGCCACCCCAGGGTGGAGGACACTGGGAGTTGTCACTGAACTGACATGTACAGGTGTGGGAGATGAGTACCAGTGGAAGGAAGGGCGCAGTGTTGCAAGTCACTACTGAATACTGATTACCTGCCTAATGACATTGTGACATCGGTAATCTCTCACTGTGATCAACTTGGGGGAAGGGGGGAGGCACAATTCTACTGAAATATGAATGTGTAATATTTATACTGGCTTGGCGTAGAATTCAGCAGCAATGCTGGCTAGCTGAGTCATCTCCATTGTGCAGTAAAGTGTCACACCTCACTCTCACATCTAGCTGTCTAAACCCTTTTACAAGAGGTGAGTTATACAGGAAATGTAAAGTAATTACTTTAGATCTTTAGCTCTTAAGTGTGTTTTTTTGTGTATTTCCAGAAGCTAGTGCTGACCAGCAGTGCCAGTGTTGTCTTTGAAGGCATAGACATAAAGAATGGCACAGAGGATCTGCCGTATGCCAAGAAACCCATTGACTATTACACAGAGACCAAGATCCTTCAAGAAAAGGTGAGCGTTCATGCAAATGCATGGTTACTGCATGGTCATTTCCTGCCTAAAATGAACAATTATGTCGCATGCAGTTTGTGAATATTGCATTCTTTAAAGCTGAACTCCACTCCAGTGCAACAGACACAAATGAATGCAGCTCTGTATTCATTAATACGTTATTACATTTTTCCTTTTAAATGCATAAGTACCTCAATTTGATTTGACATCGGCTTCTTATAGTCACTGTACAGCAGAGCTCAGACTGGGAAAGAGAGAAGCAGTACCAGTCATTTGTGCTATAGTGCTCATGGCTAACAAGGGACATGCTGATATGAGGAGAGTGCAGCATGGCATAGAAATTACATAATTTGGTCTGTTTCTCCTTTCACTGTCCAGTCACAGGCTCAGATAGAAAAAGACCTGTAGACGTAATCTAAATGCAGCAGAAAACCAATCAGATTGCCTGCTCTGCTGGACAGGGCTGTGCTTTGTAAATCTCAGCACTGGATGGACAGAGATACAGATCCTTTGGCAGGTGAAACAGCTCACATAGATTTATTTTATCTGTTTGTCTGGTGTTCATCTTTATTTAAAATATTTGAAAGTTGTTTCCTCCAGTTGACGCATCAGGCCCACAACCATTTCTAAATTGATCTGTATTGTGAACCTGGGGTATGCTCATGCATGTTAAAGCAACAAGTTCAGTTAATTGGACCCCCTCTTTCCCTTTTCCTATGCTCACTTTCTGTGTATTATTCCGCCACCCGTTCTCTGGCTGGTGTAAAGTCACAAAGCCCCATGTACACCGCAACTTTATGTGGTTAAAACTCAAACAATGCAAAGGACTCTCTCTGTGCCCGTGTAAAGTTGACCACAGACAGTTTTTTTTTTTTCAGCCAGCAGACTGAACGGAAAAAAAAATTAAAGAATCTTCCCCCCAGGGGCATTGTGTTGGCTGCAGCGGTTAATCGATAAATGTTTTTCAGTATATCCCTTAAACAGAAGTTGATTAAATGATTGACTTTTCTCAAGCAAGGCTGGCCACACAGTGATTGAAATCCATCCAGCCCCTGCTGAACTGCCCAAATTTTGATCAGTTTCTGGTCAGCTTAAGACAACCCGGTAGATTAACCACTGAGGCACCCAGCACTTCATCATGGAAGAATTAAAGCTGATCTCCAGGTTTTCTGTGACTTTAAATAGTTAATTTGGTCCAAGCAAACTATTTCCTTCACTAAGTGCTGCATTGGTTCTAAGCACTGTATGTACTGCATGTAACTTCAACTACATACAGTACATAGTACTGGGTCCAGCTGTGAGACAGACTTCCCATCTGATACCCGGAGCAATGCAGAGTTGGTCTAAGCAGCACTAAACCATTCATAGGCAGCTTTGTAGTCTGAATAAAAAGGAAGCTTCCTCTGATTGGCTGAGGGGGAGACCATGATGTCATCTGCCCGCCTCTTGTGATGTTTCTTTAGGTAGCAGTTGTTCCTGTTACAACCAAGAGCTATAGTGGAACCTGCCAGATACCATGGACTTCAAAGTCTGGGCTTCAGGGAAGCAGCTTGTACCTCTGTAGCCAAGAAATTCTTCCAAGATGAGCCAGCATTTAGCATATTTTTCACTCTGTGTATTTTTTTACATACGATATACTAAAAACAGTCTTGCAAAATTAATATAATTGCTCCAATAAATTGAAAGGTTCCATGTAATGAACACATTAACAATGCTTGATGAACATAATTAACTTGCTTCTTTCAGGAAGTTTTGGCCGCAAATGACTCACCAAATAACTTCTTGACTGTGGCTATTCGACCTCATGGTATATTTGGCCCAAGAGACCCCCAGCTGGTTCCAATAATGGTGCAAACTGCCAAAAGTGGCAAAATGAAAATTATGATTGGGTAAGTCGGGATAGGGGTTTGACCCTGGCTTCATATTAAGTGTGAGCTCTGCATCATTTACATCTTTGCTGCTTGCCAAATTTTAATATTGTTTCGTTAAAAAAAAAAAAAAAAAAAAAATCATCACTTTCCATGAAGGAAAAACATTAACTAATCTGGAAGAGTTAAAAAAAAAATAGAACTTTAAACTCCTCCTCTTTGCCATTGCTGCAGTGGTGCAATTTTAATGAAGTAGAGGAAAGCTAGAACCCCTGTCAGCTTTTTATTGCTATCTGTGTCCCTGTTGTAGATTTTCCTCTACTTTCTCTATGTTGGAACCTTTGCAACTGTGACAGTAATTGATATATCTCTATAACAGTGCCCCAGCTAGCAGTAAAAATCCCACAAGGGTTATAATCCGTCCTTACTCCTATCCACAACTGTGCTTACACGTTATTCATATTTATAGTACCCTGCTCATTAAAAATTTTCAGTTTTATGTCTTCTAGGTTAATAACATAGATTATGCTACATATGTAGTGCCATGTCATACTGGACACTGGTCTAAACAATCTATCCGCTTCACTAACATATAGAGCGGTTGTCAATGCTGTATGAACTGTATGTAGCCTCAGCTTCATACATTTTTACAGTGCTAAGTTCTGGCAGTGGGACGGGAACTTCCCATCATGCTCCTGGAATAAAATCAAGTCCGGCTGAGCACTGGTCAGCCATTTACAGGAAACGTTGTTGTATTTTCTAACCTAAGACAAGGCTTTCTCTGATTGGCTGATGCGGAGAAGCAGGTGCATGATGTCACGATCTCTGTCTCAAATCAGAAATCAGAAGAAGCCTTGTACTTACTGGGAAAATACAAAGCTTTCTCTGAATGGCAGAGCAGTGCTCGGCCCATCTATATTTTAATTCAGGAGTGGGATGGGAATTCCCCGTCCCGCTGCCAGAACTCCATGCTGTATACTGTATTATGTAGCTGAGGCTACATAGAGTTCATACAGCTCTGACAGCTGCTGCATGTGTTAGTGAAGGAAATAGTTTATTTAAAGTATAGGTTCACCATTGGTAAGATATTAAACCTGTATTTAGGGTGCAACATGTCTGCACCCCTCCAGACAACTGCTGTCAGTTTAAAAAGAGCACGGCCTTGCAGGGTGAGGTCCACATGGCCGCACCATTTACTCACAGTAATCTGTAAATGAATGAACTGCAACTTCCGCCTGTCACTGCAACAGATGGCTTCTAGTTCTCAATGCACTGTGAGGATGAAGGTGAGTGCGCTCATAATCCATTGATTCTGTAGGATCCTGCCACTACACCCGTGATCGGCTGCTCTGCAGGCTCCAGAAAAAAATAAATAATAAATGCTAATCTTTTTACCTGCAAAAATATGCATTTATTATATATAGCCAATTCCAAAAAAGTTGGGACACTGTACAAATTGTGAGTAAAAAAAGGAATGGACCAATTTACAAATCTCATAAACTTCTATTTCATTCACAATATAATATAGATAACATATCAAATGTTGAAAGTGAGACATTTTGAAATGTCATGTCAAATATTTGCTCATTTTGGATTTCATGAGAGCTACACATTCCAAAAAAGTTGGGACAGGTAGCAATAAGAGGCCGGAAAAGTTAAATGTACATATAAGGAACAGCTGGCGGACCAATTTGTAACTTATTAGGTCAATTGGCAACATAATTGGGTATAAAAAGAGTCTTTCAGAGTGGCAGTGTCTCTCAGAAGTCAAGATGGGCAGAGGATCACCAATTCCCCCGATGCTGCGGCAAAAAATAGTGGAGCAATATCAGAAAGGAGTTTCTCTGAGAAAAATTGCAAAGAGTTTGAAGTTCTCATCATCTACAGTGCATAATATCATCCAAAGATTCAGAGAATCTGGAACAATCTCTGTGTGTAAAGGTCAAGGATGGAAAACCATACTGGATGGCGGTGATCTTCGGGCCCTTAGACGGCACTGCATCACATACAGGAATGCTACTGTAATGGAAATCACAACATGGGCTCAGGAATACTTCCAGAAAACATTGTCGTTGAACACAATCCACCGTGCCATTTGCCATTGCCGGCTAAAACTCTATAGTCCAAAAAAGAAGCCAAATCTAAACATGATACAGAAGCGCAGGCGTTTTCTCTGGGCAAATGCTCATTTAAAATGGACTGTGGCAAAGTGTAAAACTGTTCTGTGGTCAGACTAATCAAAATTTGAAGTTCTTTTTGGAAAACAGGGACACCATGTCATCCGGTCTAAAGAGGACAAGGACAACCCAAGTTGTTATCAGCGCTCAGTTCAGAAGCCTGCATCTCTGATGGTATGGGGTTGCATGAGTGCATGTGGCATGGGCAGCTTACACATCTGGAAAGGCACCATCAATGCTGAAAGGTATATCCAAGTTCTAGAACAACATATGCCCCCATCCAGACGTCATCTCTTTCAGGGAAGACCTTGCATTTTCCAACATGACAATGCCAGACCACATACTGCATCAATTACAACATCATGGCTGTGTAGAAGAGGGATCGGGGTACTGAAATGGCCAGCCTGACGTCCAGATCTTTCACCCATAGAGAACATTTGGCGCATCATAAAGCGGAACATGCGACAAAAAAGACCTAAGAGAGTTGAGCAACTAAAAGCCTGTATTAGACAAGAATGGGACAACATTCCTATTCCTAAAATTGAGCAGCTTGTCCCTTCAGTCCCCAGACATTTGCAGACTGTTATAAAATGAAGAGGGGATGCCACACAGTGGTAAACATGGCCTTGTCCCAACTTTTTTGAGATGTGTTGATGCCATGAATTTTAAAATCAACTTATTTTTCCCTTAAAATTATACATTTTCTCAGTTTAAACATTTGATATGTCATCTATGTTGTATTCTGATTAAATATTGAAATGTGAAACTTCCACATCATTGCATTCTGTTTTTATTCACAATTTGTACAGTGTCCCAACTTTTATGGAATCGGGTTTGTAGATATATATACAGTATCTCATGAAAGTGAGTACACCCTTCACATTTTTGTAAATATTTTATTATATCTTTTCATGTGACAACACTGAAGAAATGACACTTTGCTACAATGTAAAGTAGTGAATGTACAGCTTGTACAACAGTGCAAATTTGCTGTCCCCTCAAAATAACTCAACACACAGCCATTAATGTCTAAACCGCTGGCAACAAAAGTGAGTACACCCCTAAGTGAAAATGTCCAAATTGGGCCCAATTAGCCATTTTACCTCCTCTGTGTCATGTGACTCGTTAGTGTTACAAGGTCTCAGGTGTGAACGGGGAGCAGGTGTGTTATATTTGGTGTTATCGCTCTCACTCTCTCATACTGGTCACTGAAAGTTCAACATGGCACCTCATGGCAAAGAACTCTCTGAGGATCTAAAAAAAAAGAATTGTTGCTCTATATAAAGATAGCCTAAGAAGAGTGCCAAGACCCTGAAACTGAGCTGCAGCACAGGGTACAAGACCATACAGCGGTTTAACAGGACAGGTTCCACCAAGAACAGATCTCACCATGGTTGATCCAAGAAGTTGAGTGCACGTGCTCAGCGTCATATCCAGAGGTTTGTCTTTGGGAAATAGACGTGTGAGCGCTGCCAGCATTGCTGCAGAGGTTGAAGGGGTACACAGGGTTATACATTTCTTCAGTGTTGTCACATGAAAAGATATAATAAAATATTTACAAAAATGTGAGGGGTGTATTAACTTTTGTGAGATACTGTGTGTATGAATGTGTATATATTTATATATTCTTCTTCTTATTATATATATATTTATATTTTTTTTAAAGTTCACTAAAACATTCAGTTAGGCTTTATTACTAACCATAATTTTGTATGGAAAATGCCTATTTGCCTGTATTCACCCTATAATGTCAACATTCACACAATATTATTATTAAAACACAGAGGAATTGCATTTACAAACATTCTACTTCTAGGGACATGCTCCCTGCATCTACATTTAACTGTGTTTACATGTGTTTATGGTATCTAATCTGCCCCTGGGAACATTGATTTCTTTGCAAGTAACCTGAACACATTTAAACGCAGGTAAGGATTCCAAATCTTTACATGAGTTTATAAAAATCGAATAAATCACATGTATGTCACTGCCTGTGTGGATAACGATGAAACCATTGGTTCTAGATGTTCAGTTTGATCTAGAGCCACAAGGAATTTATTGTCATGTCCCCATTCTTTCACCTTTTAGTAAATAGGAGAGTTGGCCACATCGGCTAATGTATTCACAAAGAAAGCCTTGCTTATTGCTATTCATTTGTTTCCAGGAATGGTCAGAATTTGGTGGATTTTACATACGTGGAGAATGTAGTACATGGTCACATTTTGGCAGCAGAATATCTACAAAAAGACTCTCCTTTATGTGGAAAGGTAAGTATTGCAGCACTTGCCTATTGTATTAACTTTTGTATGTTTTTTACTTTTCAGTGTATCTTTAACATAGAACTCCAGTCAAAAAGTCTGTAAAGCTGGCCATAGATGGATCGAATTTCTGTCGATTCGGCGGGGGCAGAGATTTGACTCATCTATGGGTAGGTAGGCTGCTTGTACCCAAGTCCACAGTCAGCCTGTCAGACTTTTTACTTGGAAATACTGCTGGCGGCTGTGGCTTTTGGCATTGTGCTCTGCAGGCCCGGAAGGCTTTTTTCCGGCTGAAGACCATAGCGATGTAGTAGCGATCTCCCCCATCAACACTGACTGTGTTGATGGCAAATCGAGAGATTTTTCTTCCGTTGTGGAAGGAAAGAAAATCACATAATCTATAGGCTGCCTAAAGTCTTCATTGTCTGAGTTCCCAGTGGGGATATTTTTCATTCATTTCCTGTAGTGTTAGTGGGATAGGAAGTTTTCCAGTGGAAAGAAAAGCACTCCAATTAGAGTAGGTAATTATAACCTCTTTAGTAGGGTTATAACCTCTTCCAATTGTTTTTTTTTTTCTGTCTCTTTTTATCCCAATGCCCAGACTATGGGCAATAAAGTATTTAACAAGGAGTAAAAAGCTTCAAAACAAGTTGCCCTGATGTCTGCTTGTACGGTCAAAAAATGAATCCTCAAAGTTCACAACAGAAACCCTAAACTCAGGTTTTAGTCCATTTCTAACAGCTTACAAATCTTGGGTGTTTGTTACATTAGATGGCTGACAGGCCGCTAAGATTCTGCTTTTCATAGAAAATAAAGTTGTGATTTCCATCCCTCTGTTGGGAATTTTGAAGATCAATTTCTCAACAGCGCCTATAGATACAGAGGTAAATGAGGGCTTGTTTAAAGCACTTTTACAGCTTTTTCCAATATGTAATTCGTGTGCATTGTCTGAGCACAAGCTCACTTTAACCTAAAAAAGAGTTGTGACTGATGTTCTAATGTAAATCTTGTTATAGTTTTTTTTTTTCCAAGTTTTGTCCCCTCTCTTTTAATATAGTAGGAGGTTAGAAAGAAAGGCATTAAAGCCGTTTTCCATGATACAAATGCAACTGTGAAAAGGAAATTAAAATCTACAGCATGATAATGAAAATACTTAAATTTAAAATAAGCTTAGGAAAATTGAAATTGCATTTCCCAGCAGATATAGTACTATTTAATGTAAACAATGTGAGGGGAGTTTATTAAGACTGGAACAGCTGTGCATAGCAACCAATCAGCTTCTAGCTTTTATTTTGAAAGGTTAACTAAAGAGCCAGAAGCTAAAAGCTGAATGGTTAATATGCACGGTCGGTTACTATGTTTTTTGTTTTCTTTTCAAACTCTCTTTCTCTTTACTAGGCCTACCATATCACGAACGATGAACCCCTCCCATTTTGGACATTTATTTCCCGCGTTCTGACTGGCCTGAATTACGACGCCCCCAAGTACAAGATTCCTTATTGGCTAGCTTACTACCTTGCTTTGTTTTTGTCCTTTTTGGTGTTTATTCTTAGTCCAATCATCAAAATCAAACCAACATTTACACCAATGAGAGTGGCGCTAGCTGGGACCTACCACTATTACAGCTGTGAGCGGGCCAAGAAAGACATGGCATACAAACCGGTGGTCAGCCTGGACCAAGCCATTGAGAGAACCGTTCAGAGTTATCCACATTTGAGAAGAGCAAGCTAGATTTCAGTTACCTCCTGCCTTTGAGATTTTCTAATTTAATTCATCATATGGGGCATTTAGTTGTGCTTATCACTTTTTTATAGTTTCAGAGTACACGTGGTCACACACTGGCTGAATATTTAATGCAAAAAAGATTCCAAGTGCTGTTCACAGTCACTGAAATGAGGCTCTGTCAATGAACAGGTGCTAGATGAGAATAATCTGTACAATTTAGTGTAGGGTCGGTCGCCCTGATGGGTTGCTGTGGGGGGAAATCAAATATCACAGAAACCAGGGCATTTGGTATATTATTGATACTAGAGCGTAAAGCAACACTGTCTCCTTGCCCGGACAGAAAAGTGCCAGTGTCTGTGAAACGTTTCCCACCACCCACTCATTTATACTCCCCTTTCTAGTGATCCACCACCACTTCTTCCTCTTATACAGCTGCAACCACAATGCCCAGTGTTTTCTGGTGTTGGAGCTCAGATGCAGTGGTTATGTTACCCCCTCCTCTATGTGACAATACTTGTGTCTAGTAATTGTCCTCTAGGCCCTGGCACTGCATCATAGGAGGAGGTCACATGATCACTCATAAACAGACACAGTTGCTTTGCCCTGAACTGGCACAGTGACAGTCAGTGTCTCTTTACAGGATACCTTTTTTTTAAAATATGGAGGCCTGCTGCTTACCTCTCCAAGAATGCTAGCTGCCTGGCTGTTATACTAATCGATCCTCTTCTTTACTGCCTGACTCCCTAACCTAAAAAAAGGTGTGCCAGAGCTCTGACTTCGATTTATGATCCTAATCAGCAAGTACTGAAGTCTGAGAATTGTCATCGATGCAAGACAAGTAGCACTTTCAGAAAGGGGTCAACAAGGGCAGCTCACATGTTTCCCTCACCGTAAGTCATCCGGACTGAAAATTCTATCATTTCTAGTTGCAATATACAAAAACAGTGTAGCGCTGCCTGTCATATGATACAAAACCAAAAAGTCTTGTTAAATATAGTTAATAAATCAGAAATAGAAAATTGTATTGGTTTTACTCCAGTTAACCTAAATTTCACTCTGCTCTAAAAACCATTCATGTACATTTTAATCTAGCCTCAAAAACTCTTTTTGGCCTAAGCCTGGCTATACATTATACAATTTACTTGTAGATTTACCAAAACCATATAATATAAGGTCAAACCTAAACACTTTAAATTTGTATGCAATCAGGCAGGCCCTTGCATTACATCATTAAACGTATACTTAAGTAAATTGAATAAGAAAATTGTATAATGCAGGGCCAGCTTAAAGAGGTTGTAAACCCTCTCTTATCATTTTTACCTATAGGAAAGCCTTTAATAAGGCTTACCTATAGGTATTGTAAATATCTCCTAAACTTTCACCGTTAAGAGATATTTACTTTTAATGCAGCCAATGACGTTATCGGCGCATGCGCGCTAAAGGAACGGCCACCCATGCCATTCCTTCAGAGCCCTGTGCTGTGAACGGAGGCTCCCACGCACATGCGCGGGAGTGATGTCATCGCACCTCTGGCCAATCAGATGGCCGGAGGACGCGAACTAGGAAGCAGGACAGCCGAACATGTCGGCCGTGTCTCTGCTGAGCGGGAGGCACTGCGGGGGCTTCATTCCAAGGTAAGTATTTTTTACAATGAGTTAGTACTAGCTCATTATGCCTTTGTCTTACAGGGGTTTTTTGGGGGCGGTTTACAACCTCTTTAAGACAAATATAACTATTAGATTTCACTCCATCCCCAGCACAATGTTGGACATAAAGATCTATGGTCACAATATTGAAGTGGAATTAATTTAAGAATGTCATTTGGGAATACACTGGTCGATTTCTCCTAAAGAGCGCAAATTGGAACCCTAAGAAAGATGCTAATATATAATTTAATCCAGACTGCGTTACATAAGAAAAATAGTGAATGAGCATTAACTACCACTTTAAACACTGCATACTGACACTGATAAATTTGGCCTGGGGCATTTAAGCTTTAGTGAGCTCTGGTTATGAAGGGCTTAAAAGCTACTGCTGCTTTAACAAACAGAAAACAAACTCATTTTGTTTCAAACTCAAACATATTTTGCACACCTTGATGAATTAGGGTGAACAAACGATGAAAAGCAAAGTTCTAAAGTAACAAAATAGTTGGCACCCCTTGCAGAAATCTATCAATTTGGAATAGATGAGTCCTTTAATAAAAAGAGGTTTGAACAGTGGGGTTGAGTCATTAAACATTCCTTTCACCATATGAGCATTCCAAAATACATATATAGACTTGCCTAATACAGTTAACCTGTCAGGAAAACTTTTGAGGGTGTCATTCTATTAGAACATTCAATTACTTTTATCAATCCGATATGAAGTTTCAAAAGAGGAAGGTGATCCCTTACTGGGCAAAGCACCAAGTGTGCTGAAAGGAAAACTGTACTGAAAGATTATGAAGGTCGCTATTTCTGAATTCTGAAAATTCCAGTTGCCTGGCTGTCATTCTGGTCTAATATCTTCAATGCTTTCTCAGTCATTGATTTAAAACCATGCAAATGAGATCTGTCTTCACTGGCTGCATGCTTTTACAAGGTCATACTCAGAAGCCACTTAATGCCCACCTATAGGTTCCTGTTTGTTTGTCATCTGTGTAATAATACCACATTGTCAAGGCAAAACCAGGCAGGCTGAACCATGAAAAATCAAACAGATCCTTCATCCATGCCAAACAGCGTGGATGATGGAATCTCAACTCCCAGTTGTAGAATGCAAACAGCCACAGCACATACAACTGGCTGAATATCCGAATGGTGACTACATCTGATAGGATGCAGCCACTGGGGGCGATTTATTATGACTGGTGCACACAGAATCTGATGCAGCTGTGGCTAGTAACCAATCAGCTTCTACTTGCTTTGACAATAAGCCCTCATTCACAGTGAGATGAACTCAGATGATTTCAAAGCCGCATTTCAGACTTGAAAGACATCTGTGTGGGTTCATACACAGATGTCTATTGAAATCACCCCCGAAATCGCCAAAAATAGTGCAGGAACTACTTTTGGAAATTAGTGCCCCAAAGTCGGTGTCTCACCGATTGGGACGCTCCCATTGCTGGCAATAGGCTGGGATTTGACCTGTCAAATCGCATGTTATATCGTGCCGATGTGAATGGGAGATTAAACCTGAAAGCTGATTGGCTACTTTTCACACCTGCATCAGTTTTAATAAATCTTCCCCACTGTTCAGACTATAATTTTCAAGTGGCACCTTCAATTTATCAATGAAATTTTGTATGGCAAACTTAAACCTGTTACTTTGCTTGGTAAGGAAAAAGTTCATAAAAGAAAGGAAAAGGAGGCGCAAACACCTAGTGCATTACCCGTGGTACTGTTTAAAAGAATTTAATAAAATGCTGAATGCATACTCACAAACATGAAGAATTAAAATCGCATTGCAAATTCCCGTCACCCGTGTGTTTGGACCATGTCCTGGAAATTGAGACCGCTAAAGCATATCGGGAGTCAAGCTCCCTTCCTCTGAGCTCTGAGGAAGGGAGCTTGACTCCTGAAACACCCGAAACGCGTTAGAGGTCGCAATTTCCAGGACATGGTCCAAACACACGGGTGACGGGAATTTGCAATGTGATTTTAATTTTTCATGTTTGTGAGTATGCATTCAGCATTTTATTAAATTATTTTAAACAGTACCACGGGTAATGCACTAGGTGTTTACGCCTCCTTTTCCTTTCTTTTATGCATTCGTTTGGAGTTCCCTGCCTGAGGAGAGCAGCACGCCAGTCTTCCCCTTCGGAGTGAGCGCTTGGCTAATATATCTGTAAGGAAAAAGTTCACTTTAAGTGTAAATAACGCTTCAATGTTCCTGCATCATCCATTGACTGTTCACGTTCAGTATTAGATTTCCTATTATACAGAAGGCGACTACTGTTGTGTTACCATTCCTCAGCTGTATATGTTCATACTGATTATTTGTCTTAATTATTGTAAAGGAAATAATTGTAATTAAACAGTTTCTTGAAAATGTAATTGAAGTATTATTTAACCTTGTGCCGCTAGCATATTGTTTATCTGTGGCAGCAGGATGGGTGGCCCCTAATGACCAGTAGCCACACAAATACATCCACCAGGCTTCTGTCACTGTTTGCAATCCAGCTGGACATGGCTTCTGGTTATGTGAACTCTGACTGCCAATCAGCTTCCGATTCCCAGCGTTCACACCCAGTTTTAGGGCTGCCAGGAGTGGCAAGTTTTATGAAAATATTCCAACATATTTGCACAGTTCATTCTGTGAAAAAACATATTTCTATATTGATATACAGGGAAATTGCTGATTTGACTATTCAGATACAAGTCTAGCGTGAGTACTTGCCTTTGTTGAAAAGTAAAGCCTCATGCACACTGAGCATTTGAATTCCTCCAATGAATGCCTTTTACTCCTGGCTGGAAAAAGGAGCTTAAAAAAATACATGCCTTAGGCTGGGTTCACACTTGTGCGATGCGGAAACCAACATGATTCCTGTGCAGGTTCCCGCATCGCACCTGAATCGCCAGCGGTTCACACTGACATCTGCGAACCGATATGGGGGTCAATGTAAAGGTAATGACACCCCCAGACCGGTTCGCAGATCGAACTGTGAAATGGTGCAGATATCAGATCACATAGGTGTGAACACCCATGCAATCCAATTCCAGTGTGGGCCAATAAAAAGGGGCTTGCACCATTTTGGTGTGAATGCAATGTGATTTTGAATTCACATCGCACAAATATCGCATGTGATCTGAACAGCAATGCAGTGCGAATCACATGCGATGTCTGTGATTGCACAAACGTGAACCCTGCCTAAAGTTACCTATTGCACACGTGGTTTGACATGTCAAGCTTTTGAGCATTTATGGAATCCACTGGTCAGAATATTCATTTTATTCTGGCCATCGGCATTATTTAGCTGTCAGTCGCTAAACCGGTGCCTATGTGTGCAAAAACACCTAGGCTAACATAGAGGTGTATTTACAGGCAGAAATAAAAAAAAAATCCAAACGCCTGTAAAAGTGGTGCTTTTTAAGCCTTGTGTACATGAGCCCTAAAGTGTATCTAAAACAAAGAATAAAAATGTAATATGTTGCAGCTTACCAGTCCTTTTTTGTGGTGGCTGCATTCATTTCAGGCTTCTTTTCTTTTTATCTTTTTTCACCTGATCTTGCCAGCAGTTTTTTTGTGCTATAAATAAAAAAAGACCAAAAGTTTTGTGAAAAAACACCTTTTTCTTTGTTTTTGTGCCATAACATTGTGCAAACTAGTCATTTTTCTTCATAAATTTTGGCCAAAATTTATACTGCTACGTATCTTTAGTAAAAAAAAAAAAAAAAAATCCCTGTATATTATTTGGTCTTTGTGAAGCTTATAGAGTCTACAAGCTATGGTGCCAATCATTGAAAATTGATCACACCTGATGCCTATCTCATTTTTTGAGACACTAACAAGCCAGGAAAGTACAAATACCCCCCAAATGACCCCTTTTTGAAAATTAGACATTCCCAAGGTATTTAGTAAGTTGCATGGTGAGTTTTTTTAAGTTGTAATTTCTTCCCACAATTTTTTGCAAAATTAAGATTGTTTTTTTCCTTACAAAACTGTTGTATTAACAGGGTATTCCTCTTACACAACATAGGCATACTTGCAACTACACCCCAAAACATATTCTGCTACTCCTCCTGAGTATGGCGATACCACATGTGTGAGACTTTTACAGCCTGGCCACATAGAGAGGCCTAACATGCAGGGAGCACCATCAGGTGTTCTAGGGACATAAATTACACATCTAATGTCATGATGACCTATCGCACTTTTGAAGGCCCTGGAGCACCAGGACAATGGAAACGCCACAAATTGACCCAATTTTGGAAAACAAACACCCCAACGTATAATCTATGAGGCATAATGAGTCTTTTGAACGTGTCATTTTTTTTCCACAAGTTTTTGGAAAATGTGGAAAGAAAATGAAAACGCATTTTTATTACACAAAGTTGTCCATTTATACAATATTTCTAACCCATAGCATGTACATAGCAACAATTGCACCCCAAAAATCATTCTGCTACTCCATGTGTGAAACTTTTACACAGCCTGGCCACATCCAGAGCCCCAACATTCAAGCAGCACCGCCAGGTGTTCTAGAAGCAAAAAATACACATCTAATTTCCTGACAACCTATCATTTTTGAAGGTCCCTCATATTTCTAACACATAGCATGTACATACCAAGAATTACACTCCAAAATAAATTCTATTGAGGAAAGGGTAAAAAAAAAAAAAAAAGTATTACCTGTGGTTTTAGCAGTGCAGTTGTCCATAGTGAAGACCATTCGGTCCAGGCAGCAGTCAGGGACATGCTTGGCAACAACAATAGTAATTATCCAGGCAGCAGGCAGGAATATTGTCAATTGCCAGTACAGGGATATTGTCAGCATAGCCAAAGCATTTGTCCAAAGGAATGGTCCAGGCAGAGACATGGTCAGCACAGCCATAATATTGGTCCTGGTACACTGTTACCAGCAGACACTCATTATCGTACCGCTGTCCAGCCCTTCATAAACATACTGCCTCTTGCTACAGCTAATTATTCCCATAGTGCAGGTAGCAGGCCGAGGTGTGGTCAGTTCATGCGGCAGGCATGATGGCAGTAAGTCAGCAGCAGGCTGAGGGCCTTGGTCAGGTAAGACCTGGGCACAGGGGTAGAGGCTTCTCCCACCCAAATCTCTTTGAGGACTCCAGACCCTAATCCGAACATTACAAAACCTGGAGAAAACCAAAAAATTAGTTTTCTCCATTCAGAAAAACAATTCCGGAGCCCATCACATATCTGAGACCCCTGTGTTCTACAGTAGCAGGACAACAAGTCAGTCCAAGTGGTAGACAGAAGCATAGTCGATAAAACAAGCCCGGGTCAGTTCACGTGGAAGCAGTCCAAATGGTAGGCAGAAGCGTAATCGATAAAACAGGCCAGGGTCAGTTCACATGGAAGCAGTGCAAACAGTAAGCAGAGGCATAGTCGAAAAACAGGTCAGTTCACGTGGAAGGCAGTGGCATGGTTATTTGAGGAAACATGGAAAATGGTCAGCACAGATGATAAAAATGGGGAAATGATTAAAAAGATGGGCTAATATTTTAGGAATGTGTGATAAAGTCGAATGCATTCTCCAATGCATAGGCCGCGTTGGGAGGGACACTGGGGACAATGATAGCTGGTATCTCTTTGAAATCCTCTTTTGCTGCATACGCGACATCTTTTTGGTGTCTTCAGCCTGCTTCAGATGGTGGAATGTTGTCTGGGAAGTGGAGCTCATGAAGTCGGCTAACAGTATCAGAGCAAAGGTTTTCTGGAGGGGGTCTTTGTTGATAGATGAGGGACGTGGCGATTTCTTTGATGAATTTTAGGAAGGGGGTGGGGCTTTTCATGGATTTTTTCTAGAAATATATTGTTTTATTCCTAGCTGGCCTGTAAAGTGTACCAGGGACTCATCCACACATATGTTCTGATCAGGGACATATAGTTCTTCAAATCTTTGGGGGGGGGAAATTGAGTGGGCGAATTTTACATAATTTGTCATAATTTGGATGGTTTCAGGGAGGGCACTGGGTGTTGTCGTTGAAGTGAAAGAAGCGCATAATCATCTCATATCGGAACTTGGACATTACGGCAGAATACATGGGCATGTGGTGGATGGGGTTTGTGGCCCAGTAGGCATTTCCTTCATTTTTTTTTTGTAAGCCCCATGTTTTAGGTAATGCTCATAAACTATTTGAACTCCTCCCAAGTCAAATCTCTCCACTCAAACGGACGGGCATAGGATGAATGGGGGTTGTTTGCAATATACAGTAAATCCCCCTCCATCGCAGGGGTTACGTTCCAGACCAACCCGCAATAAGTGAAAATCCACAAAATAGAAATACCCTATTCAAATACACTCTAGGCATGTTTTTATAACTGTCACTGTACTATTAAAAGCATTTTAAGGCCTTTAAACACACTTTTAAAACAATAGAAACACATTTAAACACATAAAAGATACTGAGAGACAGAGCAAGAGCAATAAAAAACACAAAAATATTTAATTAACAATGATTTAATTAGTAAAATAATATAAATAGGTCTTACAGAAAAAAACGTGAAATACTGGGATGGCAAAAACTGAACCGCGATATAACAGGGGTTTACTGTACTGCTGGGCATATAGATCGGTCTGGTTCACAATAAATTCCAGCAAAGTGTTGGGCAAAAATAAATAAAGAATCACAGCGGAAGTGGTCATGGGAGGTCGTGCCCCGTGAGCCTCGTGTGAGACTCCCTCCCTTGTCAGCAACCCAGCCGAAAAATGCTCCGAGAGAGCCGCATGTAATCCGCGGCGTGAGGACGGCGCGCCGCAGGGACATCCCCTCGTCCAACTCGCCTACCCTTGCCTACCCCGGTTAGCCGTGAGCGGTAAGAGCGCAGAGTCAGAACTCAGGCGCCAGCCGCGGACAGCCTGCCAAGCAAAGGACCGGAGCCAAAAGCAGGACGCACACGGCGTGGCCCCACACACCCGAAGCCCTGCACTAAGAGAAGGGAGAGATCGGGAGTGAGGCAAGTGCGGTGGTGGGAGAGAACGTCACAAACCCAGGTGGAGTGGAAGCCCCCGCAATTGAACCCCGAATCCCTGGGTACAGATTGCGTGAGAGCCCTACAATATATGCCCCACTCAACTTTCTGGGCTGTATGATCGAATACAGGCAATTGGAGAAGAACATAATCCCAGATGCACAGGATACACCCAAAGACAGAGAACTGGAGAACGGAGCCCCCCTTCTTCAAACCGTGAGTGAAACCCCCTGACATCTATTGAGAATATATGAATAAATTAAACTGCCAGAGTTCTCAACAGTGTAGCATAAATATACGGCTACGTGGGAGACAGACCTGGAAGGGGATAGAAGAGGACGTGAATTGTAAAACTAGAAATAAAGTTAACTGCCCCTTATTACCAGTGGACTGATAGAAAGCAAAGGGGAGAGGCTAACACAGGTCTGGAACATTGGGAGGAACCGGTAAATGCTGAAGTTGTGATGAGGGGTACATAAACCTGGGAACACACACGGTTTGATAAAGTACTCCAGAAAACGGAAGGGTGCCCCTGATTGCTACATCACTGAACTATTTCCCGTAAGATAAAGAACTAGTATGACACTTACAAAAAAACGCACACTGGGAAAACCCCTGGGAAACCAGAAGGAGAGATAAGGAAATTTCTTTCTACTAGCCTAAACACCACAACAGCAGGCAATATGGCGGAGATGGGGGACACACAGACAGAGTGGGAATCTAGTGATATTACAGACTCTAGAGCCACGTCACCCCTAGAGGAAAGGGACCTGCGGCCAGACCCCAAATTCCAAAAAGAGCAAACTCTACCCTCCCCGAACGCCCAGTGGTCAGCGCAAATGGCGGAATTTAGAGCCATGATTAGCTCGCTTCCGACCAAAAAGGATATGGAACTGCTAGTGAATCGGGTGGAGGAGTCACATAAAAAGGAAATTCAGCTCATTAAAATAGAGCTTCAAGTAATGTCCTCTAACCAAAGAAAGGAAGACGCAGAAATTGCTGCAATAAAAGAACGGCTAGCAGTATTGGAGAGAAAGGTAGATCACCAGAGTGAAAATGAGGCTAGGGTACAACTTCAGATGGAAGATATGGAGAATCGAAGCCGTTGCAATAATTTAAGAATTCGAGGCCTGGCAGAGTCACTGAAAGACACACAGTTGGAAGACACAGTGAACAACTTATGGAAGGAGATTATGGGGGCAAGCTGCCCGGGTAAAATAGAGTTCGACAGAATTCATAGGGCTCTCGGCCCACTGAAGAGAGACCAGGAAAGACCAAGAGACGTAATATGCAAATTGCATTATTATGCCCAGAAAGAACTGATACTGAGGTTGGCCCGGAACACTAGAGAGTGGAAAATGGAGGGAATGACCATTCAGGTTTTCTCAGATATCTCTAAAGGAACTCTAAAGAGAAGAGCTATGCTGAAACCCATTTTGGAATTAGCTAAACGTGAGGGATGCATATATAGATGGGGGTTCCCGTTTACAGCAACATTTAACAGAGATGGCCGTTTCTTTACGTTGCGCAATTTTCAAGATCGGACTGCTTTGTTTGACTTCCTAGGGGTCCCAGCGATAGAGATCCCTAATTGGTTAGGGAAAATCAATGGGAACCCGCTTAGAGACCTTCCGCAAACCCGAGAGAAGGAGGGGAGGAGGGTGGGAAGGGATTAGAGTTTTAGAGACACCAGTCTAGGGGCCATGAGGGACCAGACTTCTGGGGGGTACCGGAGATCAGTAAGGTTGAGAATGGACGCAACCCTGTTAGTGGTGAGAGGGGAGGGGTCTAAGATGAAGGGGATAGATCCCCTCGGCTACACCCCCCCCCTGTTTACTATATGGAGGAGATTTGGGGGTGTTATAAGTTTTTTTCCTTTTTCTTTTTTTTTTTGTTTTTGTTGGTTTTTTGTTTTTTTGTTTTTTTTTTTTGTTTTTTGTTTTTTTTTTTTTTTTTTTTGTCTTTCGCACCCAAGAATATATGGAAATAAGGGGAGTTTCCGCACTAATGTAATAACTCTGAATAGGAGTGTTTTTCTAATATTTTTTTTTTTTTTTGCACTAAGATTATATGAAATTTAGGGGTATATTTTTTTTTCACTATATTAACTGTCAAGAGTACTGTTGTGGTTATGTTTTTGGGTTTTTTTTTTTTTTTTTTGGTTATGCACCAAGAGTACACAGAAACTAGAGAAATATTTTTCACTAACGTATAAAAATTATAATTGAAGTGTTGTTGCAACCTCTTGCGGGTTTTTTTTTTTTTTCCCCTTCTTGCTCACTTATTGCACTAAGAGGAGATGGAAATTAAGGGGTAGATTAGTTTTCACTGCATTAACTTTCAATATATTTTTTTTTGCACAGGACGGATTTGGGGCACACCAGCCCTTATTAAGTAGAGCTACAAGGGATTTGAGAAAATGGGAAATCTACGTTTTATTGAGTTACTGTTATTCAGGGAGTGGGTGTTTTTTTTTTTTTTTTTTTTTTTTTTTTGGGTTGTCTTATGTAGCAGTATATAATAGAGCTCAGAATTGAACATAGAATATGCCAACAGAGGGTATGGTAAGCTTGGGTGACTAGACCCCCCAGACCCCCGCTCTAAATTAATAGACTTCTGAAACTCAATTGGAAAAGGGAGATAGAGAGATTTAGTATCACAAGAGGAAAAAAGAGCGGATTAGGATGATTAAATATGAAAGCTGCATTTGGTATAGGCCCTGTTTTAGCGTTGCTGACCTCCTAATCCCCCAGGTTTTTAATATTATATGCTCCTTTTTTTTTTTTTTTTTTTCTTTGTCTCATGATGAATTCAGGGTACAATACCCCATATTAGGATACATAGTCGGGTAGTAATTATTAGGTGCACTTAAGGGTTTCCTTTTTTTTTTTTTTTTTTGCACAGGATTAACTAGGGGCATACTAGCCCCTACCAAATAGAATATAAGGGATTTGAGAGAATGGGAGAGTCACGTGTTATTGAGTTATTGATATTTAGGGGGTGGGGTTTTTTTCTTTCTTTTTTTTTTTTCTTTCTTTCGTAGCTGTTTAGGGGGAAGGTATGGTTAGACATCAAGGCTCTAAGATAAACTAAGACAATATAGAGGTATAAGAGGGCAATAATTGAGAGACATAGGAACAAGGGGGATGAGTGGGGAGAGAGGCCCGGAAGAGGGGAAAGAAATTTTTGGTGGGTAGACATAAAGAAATAAAAGTAAACAAGCATATAAATAAGTATAGGGAGGGAGAAACGGGGACAGAGGGAATTGCCTTAGGTATTTCCTTTAAAAGTTAGAACACACAGGGTGCGGTAAAACGCTGTGTGTTAGAAGGATTCAATAATCCGACCTGGGATCTGACCGGGAAGAGCTACTAGCCAACCCGTGAGGGTAAAGATCCACAGGGAAGGGCACGAGAGTGAATGAAATAGTGTGAGGTGATCGAATAAAAGATTGAGTGAGTGGTTGTGTTGTGAGATTCTTTTTTTTTTTTTTTTTTTTTTTTTTTTTCTTCTCTCTCTCTATCTCTTCCCCCCCCCCCTCTTACCTACCGGCCCCTCAGTTTCTGTTTAAGCACTACAGCTCGTCAGGTAGAATGGAAAATATAAAAATTGTCTCAATCAATGCAAAGGGTCTAAACACACCCGAAAAAAGGCGAATATTATTCGCAGAACTCAAAAGAGTGAAGGCAAATATAGCATTCATACAAGAGACGCATTTTAGATTGGGGAACTTACCATATCTAAAAAGCAATGCATTCCCATACATATATCACTCAATCTTCCCACAATCAAAATCAAGAGGGGTATCAATATTAATTGATAGTAAGGTGCCATGGCAGCTGGAGGAGAAACTATGCGACGACAGCGGTAGATATCTCTTCCTAAAAGGGAAAATAGGAGAACTGCAAATGACATTTGCAACACTATATTCTCCTAACAAGCAACAGGACAGATTTGTCGCTAAAATATTGAATGTACTCAGAGAATTTACTCAAGGCCAATTGATTCTGGGAGGAGATTTCAATACACCCCTGTCTCCCATGGTTGATGCCTCCAGAACCAAATCTACTTCATCGGCTGAGATGTGTCGGCGGATGAGGAAGAATATACATAAAGAACAATTGATAGATGTATGGCGCCTCCAACACCCAACTGAAAAGGAGTATACTTTTTTTTCGCACCCACATGGCACCTACTCGAGAATAGATTTTTTTCTAGTGCCGCATGCCCATCTCTTAGCGGTAAAACACACGGACATCGACAGCATTTCATGGTCAGACCATGCAATGGTGTCGATGATCTATAACATTTCTTCAGTCAAATCAACTAAACAAAGATTCTGGAAACTAAATGAAAGTTTACTACAGATAGAGGAAGTAAGATCAGAGGTACAAAAAGAACTTAAGGATTACTTTGATCGTAATGATATACCGGGCTGTGCGATAGGTACATTATGGGAGGCACATAAATCAGTGATAAGGGGAATCTTAATTAAACATGGGGCAAGATTAAAAAGGGAAAGGAATAAACAATTACTAGCATTATTGGACAAGCTTAAAATATTAGAAACAGAACACAAACAAAAAAAGGAAAATATAACAATAGGGGAATTGACCCTCGTAAGAAAGCAAATACTCGACTTAATGCATTATAAAGCTAAAGCAGCAATACAAGTATCAAAGAAAATTATGTACGAGTCAGGGAACAAATGCGGAAAAACGTTAGCAAGATCAGTGCATAATCAAAAAGTAAGATCCTATATCCCACAAATTGTCTCCCCGGAAGGAGTTAAAAAAATATTGCCGGGTCAAATAACGGAGGAATTTAGGAATTTTTATTCAGTGCTGTATAACCTGCCGGAAATAGGAAAAGAGCAAAAGGAAATAGATGACTATTTGGTACAATCAGGAATACCAAAACTCTCCGAGGAAGATAAAGAGGATCTAGAAAGACATATTTCACAAAAAGAAATAGAACAAACCATAAAAAGTATGAAAAATGGTAAAGCGCCAGGCCCAGACGGCCTGTCTCCACAGTACTTCCATGTATTGGCCCCCATTTTGGGACCATACATGGAGAGACTGTTTAATGAGAGAGGCCCAGAGGGAACACTTTCTAGGGATACATTAACGGCTTATTTGACGTTAATATTGAAAGAGGGTAAGGACCCTTCGAATTGCGGAAGCTATAGGCCCATTTCGCTCCTGAACCTGGATTTAAAAATCTATACAAAAATTATAGCGGCAAGACTGGCAAAGGCACTTCCCAAAATAATACATTTAGACCAAGTAGGCTTCATGGCGGCGAGGGAAGCAAAGGATAGTACCACTAGAGTCCTTAATCTAATTCATATAGCTACCAAAACAGAAACACTGTGTATCGTATTGAGCACCGACGCAGAAAAGGCCTTCGACAGAGTTGAATGGACCTTCATGCAGTCGGTGCTCAAGTATATAGGAGTAGGAGAAATAATGCGCGAGAGAATAGCTAGGGTATATTCTAACCCAACTGCAAGAGTAAAGGCAAATGGGGTGCTATCGGAACCCCTGAGCATAAAAAATGGCATGAGACAGGGGTGCCCACTGTCCCCCCTGTTATTTGTGCTGACATTAGAGCCTCTTTTGAACAAAGTCTGATTAAACCAGGATATAAAAGGAGTTAAGGTAGGTAAGGAACATTATAAGACTGCAGCTTATGCTGATGATTTGCTGTTTACGTTGACGGAGCCAGAAATGTCGCTTCTAGTTCTCCTGGAGGAAGTCAAACAATATGGAGAATTATCAAACTTCAAAATAAATTATAAGAAATCTGAAGCAATGGGTGTGGGAGTATCAAAAGCAAGTAAGGACAGATTAAAGAGCAATTTCGGATTTGCATTGGTAGAGAAAGCAGTGAAATATCTAGGGACTCACATACCCGCAAAGCTAGCCCAGATATATGAACTAAATTTCACCCCCCTGATTGGAGAGACAAAGAAAATCCTGGAACAATGGAGGGGAGGCCTCCACTCATGGTTTGGAAGAAGCAACCTGATTAAAATGAATGTTTTGCCAAAATATTTATACATTATGAGAGCTCTCCCAGTTAATATTCCTAACAGTTTTTTCAGAATTATGCAGGGTGTGTTTGGAGGATATATCTGGGCGGGTAAAAAACCACGTATAGTGCGTAACATTATAACACTTCCCAAAAATATGGGTGGGTTAGCCATACCTGATCTGCGTAGATACTACCATGCCATCCATTTAAACAGAATAATGGACTGGTGGCATCATCAGGAAACGAAAAGGTGGGTCCAAATGGAACAAGCTCAAACGACGATCTCATTAAAAAGAGCAATTTGGTGCTATAAGACACTTCCCAAATCCTTGAAAACACATCCTCTGTTGGGAAATACAATAAAAATAGGATATCTGCAGACCCTGAGACAAAACCTAACTTCATTCGAATCTCCTTTATACCCGATTTTGGGAAATCCCGAATTCCCCCCAGGCTTAGAGAGACAACATTTTAAAAAACTGTGGGAAACAGGACAAGATGGCATCAAAACTTTTACGACTCACCAGATGTGGCCCCCAATTAGTAGATTAACAGATGTGGAGGGACCATATAAGTTACTTTTATGGGAAGCATTCCAAGTGCGACATTTTTTAGAGTCGTTGCCGGAACCGGAAAAATGTAAGAAACCACTGACACATTTTGAGAAACTATGGGCCTGATTCATAGTACGGCGAATTGGCGTTTCGGCGTGATTTTGCGAAGCGGCGATTATTTAAGTCTGAAATTGGCATTCAAAGAACGGCGGGCGGAAAATAGCGCCTAGTGTGAGATTCATTAAGATGCAATATGGTCAGAGCGCGACTTAAAACCACGCCAGCTAAAAGCTCGACTAAAGTTTAGCCAAATTTTCCCCTGTACCCCCAAAAATCCCAAATCACTGTGGAAGGTGTGGAAGTCAATTTGGAGATGACTTGCGTTTAAAAAATCTCAAAAACTGACTTAGAAAGAGAGATATCTGCGAAAGTGTGGAAAGGTTAAACAGCTCCTCCAGCCGCGAGCTGCGAACTCGCGAATGTGCGCATGCGCAACGCCAAATTGGCTCAAAAAATTTCGCCAGCGCGATTTTGGGTCAATTTTTTTTTTGAATACCGCTTGCAAATCCGCTGTCTCGCCCATAGAAAATGGCAAAAACCGGCGGAATTGGAAAAACATGCACACTTCCAACAAGGGATCCTTTAGTAAACACCATCACATTCCATACACCTTTCCTGCTAACTCCGAAATCATAGCAGTCAAATCTACAGTGTTTATATAGAACCTCCACATTCTCTGAAAAAACCCACAAAATATTACATTGGGGAATTGGTCGTCAGATAGAAAAAAAATAGATGTAAAACATATTTCAAAGAAAGATTATTAGCATTTCACACATATCAAGGAAATGTCACAATTTTGACAATATTTTATGTGTTTCCAAAGAATGTTTTTAGAAATATATTGCAAATACTACCTTTTCTTCCATATGGGTATGGCCAAGTGTTACCATTTTACTACACATTTAACTGAAGGTATATATATATATATA
>NC_138774.1:106674186-106851686 GCF_965119305.1 Pelophylax lessonae | reverse complement strand
AAATGGACAGCAATAAGGTTGTAAATACAGTGACTGCCTGTCCCCCCCTGATGGCGGCCCTGGGTGTGTCATGAAAGGCCAATTGAGAAAATGGCTATATCATGTAGAGGAAATCACCAGTGTGGGGCAACCTATGTCATGGAGGTAGATTTGGACATCGATGTATATGTATCACCAGAAATGGAATTCTTTGTTCTACAATATCTCAAAGACGACCTAGCATGTTATTTGAAGACTGTACTATTTTGGACATACTTGGACTCAAACATACACTGCTCTTTCCACAGCTCCTCCTCCTCTGGGGGTATGATAATGTATATACGCATCTTCACCAAAAGCACAAGATGATGTGTCGTCTCCGGATGAGGCTGCAGCGGAGATTTCAGTTTCTGCCTGAGATAGTGGATCTGCAGCGGGCCTGGAGTGATGCCAAAAGGCGCTCACCCAGGCTCCTGCTAAAGGCTGTGGAGCAAATCTCCGGTAAGTAAAAATATACATTACATGTGACCAGATAGGTTACAATTTTTTGGGTAGGTGGACATGTGTTTAGCTATGCAACAACACTAATACCAACACCCCCCCCCCCTCCCTCTCGCTCCTACCTTTCCTACCTCCATCAAGTGTCTCTTCACAACCTTTAATACTACTATGTACATTCGTATTTTTTATGTTTTTTTTTTTTCTTCTGCTTCTAGCCAAAGCGGACGGACGGCACCCTCTTGTGCTTTTGGTGAAGAAGGGGAGGAGGAGGACGGCCACACTCCAATACGCAATCAGAGGCAGCGAGCCATTTGAGCAGCTGAAAATTGTGGATCGTAAGTAGAAAATAAAAATGTTAGAAATTTCTAATCTCTAATCACATTTTACAGAGCCCCCTTTACATCGGAGTCTCCAGACTTACTACACTGTAAGAGGGAAGTGTGAAGACTCTGATATAAGGAGAGTTTGGGAACCATTATTTGAGGGGGGAAGCTGGGGACTCTGGTGTAAAAGGGAACTCTGTGTTCCCCAAAGCTCCCCCATACATCTGAGCTTACAGAGACCCTCTTACACTTCCCTTCCTCAGTCCACCACAGTCAAGGGCACAACAAGTCCCACTGCAGAAGGCTACCTGCTTGGACTTGTAATCCTCTCTGTAGGGGAATGAGGAAATACTGCCTGCTATGCTAAGACTTGTAGTGCCCTCTGTTAGGGACTAAGGATTCCTCAGTCCTCAACATTCTAGGGCACTATAAGTCTCAGCATAGTGGGCTGTCATACCTCAGTCCCTCACAGCTCGGGTCAAAAGCAACACAGTTAAACATCTAAAGGACAACTCCAAACAAAACTACCAATAATGGACAGAGTCCATATGCTCTATAATGTCAAAGACCCGCTACCACTCACCTTCCACCTCTGGTGCTGTCATTGTGTAGGGCAAAGGGCTCCATCTACACCATGTTTGGCTTTCAGGTCAGATAGGCAGGACTTGCTCAGCTCCACTCTCTTCCTTGGCAATTGACTCTGGCGTCATTGTGGATCTTTCCTCCTCTAGAAAACACCCAGGGGCCCTCTCCTTGTCCCCCAGCCACCCAGGGCCTTCTTCTCCTCCTCCTCCACCAACCATTTTCAGACTCTTCCAACTTCCCTTGGGCAACTCAACCCCTTTGCATAGTGGACACAACAAATCTATGACCAGCCTGCAAAATATCAAGTCTGGGCCTGGTTACCTGTATGTTCCGGGTCCAGGGCGGAGCTCTCCTCCCAGAGCAACAAATGATGATAGCAGAGTGAGTTGACCGGCCAGTCACTTCCTACTGGTGCAGGTACACACCTACCGATTCCTCCACATCTTAGGATAACATGATCAGACGGCCAATCCCCAGGCAGAGAAGGAGGAGTAAGTGTCAGCGGACAACAGACACCTGGCAGACGCAGTGAAGGGACTGCAGCACACTGCTGCAACTTTTTGATCCGAGGATTGAAAGCAATCTTTTACTTGGGAGATTTCCCTGACTGCGCCCTTCGAAATGTTGGTGCTCCGCCACTGGCCGCAAGGCCCCTGTAGGTGCGAGGCCTTAGGCGCCCGCTTAATTTGCATGGTGCCCTCCTGTTTTAAAACATGGTCAATGCATCTCATTGGTGTAAGTGCACTTCTATGTTCTGAATTGTAGGGGCATTGAGTATGGTGCTAGCATGATGAGAGGTTACTGCCTATTTGTGTCCATAAATAATATATAATGTTTTTCTTTTATTTTAGAAACCAGTGATCAGGATGTTGCGGCTCAGCCTTCTCAGGCCCCCTGTAAGTAATGTGGATGTGCTGGTGTGTTGTGTATTAGGTCGAACTTGGAGGAATGATTGTTTGTTTTGTTTTCTTTTGTGGTTGATGTAACTTCAGCAAGAGAGGAGCCTCAGGCAGGGCCAAGTCGCCTGGATCCGGGCCAGGAACACATTGGTGCCCAAGAAGAGGCCAATTGGTCTCAAGCGGATGAGGACCTGGGCTCTCCTCAAATGGGAAGTAAGTATTCTACATGTGTTTGTGTGTTCAATGTGTCCTGGGAAATCTAAGGGCTGTAATATCTATATTTTGCCATTGGGGTTATGTAGCAGCTGACATTGAGGATGTTAGTTGTGGAGGACTGGGGAAGAGGGGCTGCTGCTTACCCAGTCCAAAGTAACTACTACCTTCAATGTTTCCCAACTACTTTCTGTGTGCCTTTATCAAATAGCTTTGGTTAAAGGATTGTATTTGTGTCTTTGTGTTTCTAGGAGATACGACGCCATCCCCCCATGAAGGGACACCATCCCCCCATGTAGGGTCTCCCCCATCCTCCCCCACTCCAGGCTCCCCTGAACTAGTCTGTAAGTACCTAAAATTAGATTCTCACATGAATTGTGTGTGCTAGGATGATGTGTATCTAGGATAATCTAAGTTGGAGTCTAAGCAAGTGTAGTTTTGCTATATGTGACAGGAAGGTTGGTCATGAAACACTCTTGCTTAACCTTCATGTTTGCAAGGTGGTTTTGGGGAGCTTTACAGGACATGTTATCTTTTGTAAGTTATCTCAAGCCACCCTATTCTAAATTGGTGTTAGTTTCTCTACATTGGAAATGGTGTGCTTTGTACTTGTCAATTTTTTGTGGACATTGTAATTTAATCATGTCCTGATTTAGTCAACACTGAAAATGTGTGTTTGTCAATCTTTCATAAATACTCTTCCTCGGTAATGTACCACATTCCAGTTCACAATTTGTGTTCTTTTTGTGCAGTTTCTCCCGAGCCAGCCACGCCATCAACTTCGGGGGCCCAAAAAAAAACTGATGATGGTAAGTTGTGTGCTTTTCCAGGAATGTGTCTACTTAGTAAGTGGAGAAATGCTAACTGTGTATGTCCCCGCTCAGGCTTCAAGTACCTCTAAAGGCAGCAGGTTCTTTATGTGAATGCATTCTATGCATTAGTATTCCAAGTGATAGGTGTGCATATTCCCCCTCAGACTTACTGGGACCATTTTTTACTGTCCACATTTTTGCACTAATACTTGTCTGGAACAGACTCCCCCTCCTCCTTAACTGAGGTGACAGCATGCCAATATTGCCTCCTGATGCTGTCACTCCTAATCATTGAGACCATCGGAAGGGAGGGGGGCAAGGCTGGCTCACAGTTAGGTGCCTGAACAGGCACAGGGTGCTTGGCTTCATCTCATGTGCCTCCATAGCAAGCTGCCTGCTGTGGGGTCAACCAACAGGAGGGAGGTGCCTAGAGGTGTGTACAGGGGCCATGTAAAAAGGAGGATTGTTATTTATCTTGTCCCCAAAAACCTAGAGAGTGTAAGTCTAACCTGATTAGTTTTCCACAGCCCTCCCAAAATATGTTTCCAACACTTAGAACAGGCAGGGCTGAGGCACCAAAAACATCCGAAAAACACAATCAGCACAAAAGCAGGGAGTACGTATCCTTAACGCTACAAGCTTCACCCAGTAGAATGACGCTTGCACTGTACAAATCTGCATCACCACCATATCAAAGTCTAAATAAAACTTTCAGGGAAATGTGGAGGGGTAATGAGTGGGTGTTAGAGCGTTTTCATGACTGCCTAACCTACAGTTAGCGTGAGTCCATTTGTTGATAAACTTTTTCTTCTCTCTTAACACAGCTGGGATGGCGGAAAGGAGATCAGGGGAGCAGACACATCTGCTCCGTCCACAACTGGCCCTCCGAATTCCAAAGGGTAAGTCTCTACTATGTGTCAGGTTCAATCTATAGACAGTAAGAGGGAGAGAGAACGCTACACAAACTCCAATGGTGATAGAGATAAATGTGTGCACATGTATCGTGTTGACCAATTGAACCCAAAACACCTTACATTCTTCTAAATGATTGCTTGTGTTGACATGAAGAAAAGCCTTTTACTTAGCTTTGGTGAAACTGCTACTAACATTCCAAGCCATCTTATGTAACCTTTTGAACAATTTGCTGTGAAAGTTTGAGTTTAAGGTTTACACCAGCAATTTAGCATATTTGCTTCAGAGTGTTGATAAAAGCCAACCAATAGACTCCTAAGCATATTTGTTGAGGCACATTAATTACAATCGTTGTTTGGATCATTTTGCATAAAACTAATTGTCATGTCTTTTTCTACCCAGGACACACGCACCTCACCTATGAGGTCCTTTTGGAATACATAACATGGTGCATCGACAGAATCTTGGTTTTGGAAGAAACTTATGGGGCCGATCCAGCCCCTCAGGAGCCATTTGTCAGGAATGTTTCCCCCTTAAAAAGATTATAGTTTTTATTTTTTAATTTGTTTGGTTAATTTTACAATGTTTTTTAACTGTCACATTTCGACATTCGAAAAAAAAATATAACAAAAAAATTAAAAAATTAAAAACCCTTTTTTTTGGGACCAAAAAAAAAAAAAAATAAAAAAACCCTCGTTTTTGGGAAACAAAAAAATTAAAAAATTAAAAACCCTTTTTTTTGGGACCCAAAAAAAAAAAAAAAATAACAAAAAAGCCTTGTTTTTGGCAACCAAAAAAAATATAAAAATTTAAAAAAAAACCCTTTTTTTGGGACCCAAAAAAAAAAAAAATAACAAAAAAGCCTTGTTTTTGGCAACCAAAAAAAATATAAAAATTTTAAAAAAACCCTTTTTTTGGGACCCAAAAAAAAAAAAAATAACAAAAAAGCCTTGTTTTTGGCAACCAAAAAAAATATAAAAATTTAAAAAAAACCCTTTTTTTGGGACCCAAAAAAAAAAAAAAAATAACAAAAAAGCCTTGTTTTTGGCAACCAAAAAAAAAATGTTTACAAAAAAGCCTTGTTGTTTTTGGTAACAAACTAAACCAAAAATGTTTACAAAAAAGCCTTGTTGTTTTTATGGCAACCGACAAAACCACAAATGTTTACAAAAAAGCCTTGTTGTTTTTGGTAACAAACTAAACCAAAAATGTTTACAAAAAAGCCTTGTTGTTTTTATGGCAACCGACAAAACCACAAATGTTTACAAAAAAGCCTTGTTGTTTTTGGTAACAAACTAAACCAAAAATGTTTACAAAAAAGCCTTGTTGTTTTTATGGCAACCGACAAAACCACAAATGTTTACAAAAAAGCCTTGTTGTTTTTGGTAACAAACTAAACCAAAAATGTTTACAAAAAAGCCTTGTTGTTTTTATGGCAACCGACAAAACCACAAATGTTTACAAAAAAGCCTTGTTGTTTTTGGTAACAAACTAAACCAAAAATGTTTACAAAAAAGCCTTGTTGTTTTTATGGCAACCGACAAAACCACAAATGTTTACAAAAAAGCCTTGTTGTTTTTGGTAACAAACTAAACCAAAAATGTTTACAAAAAAGCCTTGTTGTTTTTATGGCAACCGACAAAACCACAAATGTTTACAAAAAAGCCTTGTTGTTTTTGGTAACAAACTAAACCAAAAATGTTTACAAAAAAGCCTTGTTGTTTTTATGGCAACCGACAAAACCACAAATGTTTACAAAAAAGCCTTGTTGTTTTTGGTAACAAACTAAACCAAAAATGTTTACAAAAAAGCCTTGTTGTTTTTATGGCAACCGACAAAACCACAAATGTTTACAAAAAAGCCTTGTTGTTTTTGGTAACAAACTAAACCAAAAATGTTTACAAAAAAGCCTTGTTGTTTTTATGGCAACCGACAAAACCAAAAATGTTTACAAATAAGCCTTGTTGTTTTTATGGCAACCGACAAAACCACAAATGTTTACAAAAAAGCCTTGTTGTTTTTGGTAACAAACTAAACCAAAAATGTTTACAAATAAGCCTTGTTGTTTTTATGGCAACCGACAAAACCACAAATGTTTACAAAAAAGCCTTGTTGTTTTTGGTAACAAACTAAACCAAAAATGTTTACAAAAAAGCCTTGTTGTTTTTATGGCAACCGACAAAACCACAAATGTTTACAAAAAAGCCTTGTTGTTTTTGGTAACAAACTAAACCAAAAATGTTTACAAAAAAGCCTTGTTGTTTTTATGGCAACCGACAAAACCACAAATGTTTACAAAAAAGCCTTGTTGTTTTTGGTAACAAACTAAACCAAAAATGTTTACAAAAAAGCCTTGTTGTTTTTATGGCAACCGACAAAACCACAAATGTTTACAAAAAAGCCTTGTTGTTTTTGGTAACAAACTAAACCAAAAATGTTTACAAAAAAGCCTTGTTGTTTTTATGGCAACCGACAAAACCAAAAATGTTTACAAATAAGCCTTGTTGTTTTTATGGCAACCGACAAAACCACAAATGTTTACAAAAAAGCCTTGTTGTTTTTGGTAACAAACTAAACCAAAAATGTTTACAAATAAGCCTTGTTGTTTTTATGGCAACCGACAAAACCACAAATGTTTACAAAAAAGCCTTGTTGTTTTTGGTAACAAACTAAACCAAAAATGTTTACAAAAAAGCCTTGTTGTTTTTATGGCAACCGACAAAACCAAAAATGTTTACAAATAAGCCTTGTTGTTTTTATGGCAACCGACAAAACCACAAATGTTTACAAAAAAGCCTTGTTGTTTTTGGTAACAAACTAAACCAAAAATGTTTACAAAAAAGCCTTGTTGTTTTTATGGCAACCGACAAAACCACAAATGTTTACAAATAAGCCTTGTTGTTTTTATGGCAACCGACAAAACCACAAATGTTTACAAAAAAGCCTTGTTGTTTTTGGTAACAAACTAAACCAAAAATGTTTACAAAAAAGCCTTGTTGTTTTTATGGCAACCGACAAAACCACAAATGTTTACAAATAAGCCTTGTTGTTTTTATGGCAACCGACAAAACCACAAATGTTTACAAAAAAGCCTTGTTGTTTTTGGTAACAAACTAAACCAAAAATGTTTACAAAAAAGCCTTGTTGTTTTTATGGCAACCGACAAAACCACAAATGTTTACAAATAAGCCTTGTTGTTTTTATGGCAACGGAAAAAACCACAAATGTTTACAAAAAAGCCTTGTTGTTTTTATGGCAACCGACAAAACCACAAATGTTTACAAATAAGCCTTGTTGTTTTTATGGCAACGGAAAAAACCACAAATGTTTACAAAAAAGAATTGTTTTTGTGAAAACCTTCCAAAAAATGATGTCAAAACATAAAAAATGTTTAAAATGTTTATCTAAATTAAATTTAAGTATGTTGCTCTTTGCAACACAAATGTTACATTGGCAATTTAGTTCATTCTATTATATATTGTAATATATTTTTTGTACGCTACAGTTGGTAGACACCCACATGTGTTATTAAAACATTTATTTTATTACCCAAGTTTTCTTTTTGGTGTACACATCGAATGTCTTTTGTGTTGTATTTGTTTACTTGAGTGGTGTGGTCTGTAATTGTTAGTATGTTGGCTTTGGTTTATGTTAGCCTTGAGACTTGTTTTGAAGCTACATTTGAAGGGAGACCTTTTCTTGGGTCGTTATGTGAACATTGAGTTATCTAAATTTACATGAAATCATATGTTTGGAGATAGAGAAGCACGTGTGTATAAATGCCTACATTAACCAGGGCCATTACTTGGCCACCAACACTCCTAAAAAACCAAAGAGCAAACACAAACTAATCATTTTGCATAAAATTTTATTTCATCCCCAAAAGAAGCACTATAATAAATCATATTGTGCCACCCTCAAATTAAAAAAAAAAAATGGCCCAAAAAATTGGCCAATGTAAATCATTAACAAAACTAAACCAAATTAAACAAAAAAACAAAAAATCAAGTTGGTGGTCGTGCCTGAAGCAGTGTGGTGAGCACTGTTAAGTTTCCTGCCATCAAATGGTGTGCCAAGAGTTCCATCTGGTCTGGGGTTAACTGTAGAGTTGTGCTCAAGTGGCCCATTAGGATCATATCTTCTGTCTGAGGCTGCTGATGATGCAGGGTGTTGAACGTTGGAAATGTCCCAGACAGAAGATGTTCGGCCAATAGTGTCATCTGCTCTGGGGTCAGCCTAAGCATTTGGGCAACGTGTGCCATTACCATGAGATGGGATCGTTGCTGCTCCAAGGCTATTTGATGCTGCTGGTGGTGCAAGGGTTGTGAAGATGTGTGGGGAGTGGTGGTTGATTGTTTGTTGTGGTCCACGGTGCGGGGGCAAACGACATGTCGCATTGGTGACAAAAAAGAAGAACGGCCTGGGGAGGAGTGAAGTGATAAAGGTGTGGAGGGAATGTAGTCAGGTGGAAGGGGTACTGTGGAACCAGTGCGCATTGAGGTTGTGCAGGAGGATTGCTCATTGAGGGGTGTGGGAGTCCGAACGGAGTGTGAAGTGCTAGGAGTGGCTACAGGAGGAATTGTCCCATCCCCAGCTGCCTGACAAGTGGCCAACACTGGCATTACCCTCCCACTACCACAACCTGCAGTGGCAGGTGAGTGAGATGTTTGGGAGGGCTCTGCCAATGGGGCATCTTCAGATCCAAACAGGCATTGGCGTGTGGCCAGCACCTGAGTGTCAACACTTTGCCGATCCCGTTGATGCTGGTCTGCTAAACTTACCAAGCTGTTACGCATATCCTGTTGAACCTGTAACATATCCTGGTGAACCTGTACCATTGTTGCTACAGATTCCTGTATGAGCCCGAGCAGACGTACTGCCTCAGTAGATTGCTGAGTACGCCTCCTTAACTCATTTTGGACCTGATACTCATCAAGCAGCCTCTCGGCTACATCCAGCATAGATGGACGAAGTTGGGTAGGTGACAATCCCTCTGCATCTAAGGCTACCTGAAAGCAGAAGAAATAGACCAAATCATTATCAAACATCATGACTAAATATTTCAGATTAGTTTGACAACTTAACACCCCAAGCAGAACGTTGAAAAGTTTGATGTGCTTCTAATGAGTACTTGTTCATTGTAAGATTATCCAAGCTAGCAACACTTCTGATAATGGGTACATATTATATTGGTGTGACTAATATGACAAAGGCAAAAAAGATTCAACATGAAGGTGTTCCCAATTAACCCTGGTGTGGTAGGTTGTTTATGCTTTTGGTAAATCTGTTACTACACCAATGACTTTATACATCTACGTATGTTGTCTAAAATCTTGCCATCAATCGGCTACAGGACAACCCAACCAAACGATACCCATGAATTTGGACCTGGAAAATCAAAGACGGGCCGGACTTTAAAGATCCTGGATGTTTTTGGAACATTAGTGGCACACCAAATTATAACATAATTCCCTGATGTTCAAGATAGAACTCTTGTTGTGCTGGTGCATCGTCAGAATGTCATAGCACTAATTTAACACACACAATGTAAGCCACATCTAGTCCAAAATCAATGCTACCATTGAAATGTTACATGTGCACCTTGTTCCCTTATATCACATACCACAGCACTGGATGCAGAATCGTCGCCAGCTCCTGATCCAACTCCAGCTGCAACGTCAAGAGGGGCCTGATGTTCTTTTAAAAACAAAAAAAAAAAAACATGTTTAGTACATAACCTTAGTCAGTAATGATTATGGCCAGATTGCCCTCCTAGCTTCATGAATGAAGCATTGAGGCCAAACATTCAAAAGTGCTTTCCTGGGCTCATAGGACACTTGCTAAACCCTCCCAAAGGTTAAGAAGGCTTGGTCTGCCTACTAATGACGGCACCCATTAATGCTGTCAACTGTGTTTTGCAGGGTAAACATCTAAAAGGCAACACTCTTTCCTAAGAAAAAACATGTGTGTTAATGGGGTTAATAAGATTCAAAAAAACATTATTTGACTAGACATACCAACACCTTCCTCCAGGCCTAGCTGCACTGGGTGTGTTCCCTGCTGCGGATCTTCTGTAAAGGACATAGCAATATGAGCTATCTTGGAAAAAAAAAAACATCTACATTGTTTGGCACAGTATGATATTGGACCTACCAGGAGGAGGGTCAGCACTGATGTCAACACCTGTGAGTCCGTCTGGTTCGCCAAGCTGCATGGGCTGTGGAGGGGCTGAGATCCGTGCTACAGATGAACAAATTGCAGGTTGGGGAAAACAAAAAAAGGACAATTGGAAGGGCAAGTATCACATTCTCTTAATGTCACACATAGGATAGTAGTTAATCTTTTCCAAACAACTCACACAATTGACATCCAAGATAATATCCTACCTCGGTGCAAAGCATCCGAATCTAAGTCCTCTCTGGGAAAGATGGTATCGGGTCCTATGATGTTCAAGAAAGGTAATTGATAATCCCAGAGAGAACTTCGTGCACGTTCATCCAGCCGACCTTGACGGTCATAAAGACCCTCCGCAGCCCATGCAATTAGCTTCTTCCGAACGGACCCACAGATGTCGTTGACCTTCTTCCGCACACTGTCACGGTGGCGAGGTGCTTCACCCAGTGCATTTACAGCATCCCGGATTTCATCCCACAATCTGTTCTTCTCTGTTACTGAGTAAGACGCGGCCCTGGTCCCATGTATCGCCTGATATCTGGCCATATAGGCGTGGACCAGGGCACAGCACTGATTGTGGGTGAAACGGGGAAGCCGGGGTAATGTGGACAAGCTGACTCTGGTGGACGGACCCGCTCCAGGACTACTGTCAGAAGAGCCAGCTTGTCCACTTGGTGTGTTAACACCTCCCCCGGCTTCCTCCTCCGGGATGGGGATGGTGGACTCCCTCATGGATACAGCTGGAGCCTCCCTCACACCAGAGCCAGATGATCTGCCCACCCTGCCCCCCCTGCCCCCCCTGGCCCCCCTGGCCCCCCTGGCCACCCTGCCCCTTCTCATCCTTCCAGTGGGTGGGGCCATGGGAGCACGAGGTGGGCAGAGAATCTGGCTGTCCAGCAGCAGCAAAGAGCCCCAAACTCCTAAATCTGAAATGACAAAAGAGAAAACAGAAAAAACAGGATTTGCAGATTGCTCTTCATATACAGTATAATTAGTGAACAGTTACAGAACACACTTACCTAATGGCACAAACAGACTTGGTGGTGGTGGTGGTGGTAGTAGTGGGCAAAGAGCAGAAGAGGCTGCAAAGAAAAGGAAAAAAAAAACACATAAGAAAACGCATATGGGTACAAATCACACGAGGCCCTCCAAACACTTACCTAATGGCACAAACACGGTGGTGGTGGTGGTGGTGGTGGTGGTGGCAAAGAGCAGAAGAGGCTGCAAAGAAATGGAAAAAAAAAAAACATAAGAAAACGCATAGGGGTACAAATCACACGAGGCCCTCCAAACACTTACCTAATGGCACAAACACAGTGGTGGTGGTGGTGGTGGTGGTGGTGGTGGCAAAGAGCAGAAGAGGCTGCAAAGAAATGGAAAAAAAAAACACATAAGAAAACGCATAGGGGTACAAATCACACGAGGCCCTCCAAACACTTACCTAATGGCACAAACACAGTGGTGGTGGTGGCAAAGAGCAGAAGAGGCTGCAAAGAAATGGAAAAAAAAAAAACATAAGAAAACTCATAGGGGTACAAATCACACGAGGCCCTCCAAACACTTACCTAATGGCACAAACACAGTGGTGGTGGTGGTGGTGGTGGTGGTGGTGGCAAAGAGCAGAAGAGGCTGCAAAGAAATGGAAAAAAAAAACACATAAGAAAACGCATAGGGGTACAAATCACACGAGGCCCTCCAAACACTTACCTAATGGCACAAACACAGTGGTGGTGGTGGTGGTGGCAAAGAGCAGAAGAGGCTGCAAAGAAATGGAAAAAAAAAAAACATAAGAAAACGCATAGGGGTACAAATCACACGAGGCCCTCCAAACACTTACCTAATGGCACAAACACAGTGGTGGTGGTGGTGGTGGTGGTGGTGGTGGTGGCAAAGAGCAGAAGAGGCTGCAAAGAAATGGAAAAAAAAAACACATAAGAAAACGCATAGGGGTACAAATCACACGAGGCCCTCCAAACACTTACCTAATGGCACAAACACAGTGGTGGTGGTGGTGGTGGTGGTGGCAAAGAGCAGAAGAGGCTGCAAAGAAATGGAAAAAAAAAAAACATAAGAAAACGCATAGGGGTACAAATCACACGAGGCCCTCCAAACACTTACCTAATGGCACAAACACAGTGGTGGTGGTGGTGGTGGTGGTGGTGGTGGCAAAGAGCAGAAGAGGCTGCAAAGAAATGGAAAAAAAAAACACATAAGAAAACGCATAGGGGTACAAATCACACGAGGCCCTCCAAACACTTACCTAATGGCACAAACACAGTGGTGGTGGTGGCAAAGAGCAGAAGAGGCGGCAAAGAAATGGAAAAAAAAAACACATAAGAAAACTCATAGGGGTACAAATCACACGAGGCCCTCCAAACACTTACCTAATGGCACAAACACAGTGGTGGTGGTGGTGGTGGTGTAATCCTTTATAGGCAAAAGGAGGCTGCAAACATTAAACATACATGAGAAATCGCATGACCTACATACGTGCACATAATAAATTACAGTTATCAGGAAAGCAAAAATGGTGTCTTTGGAAGCTGGGAAGGTAAGGGGGCAGGTTTAGATGCCAAATCTAGACTGCACACCTTTAACAAACATGAGAAAACACATGTCCAAACCACATGCACATGGGGCCAACTGCCAATGATTAAAAGACACTTGAGGGGTTCCCAAGCTATTGTGGGTTGGAGGGGATTCACCATAGACAACTTAAGCACACCCAAGATAAGTACAAATTGTCTCCTTCCTTTTTTTTGGGAGAGAGAGATACAATTGTCTTACCTCCAGATAATGTAGGTTGTGGGTCACAGGGTCTTGCTAGCACATAAGAAACATCGATCTATAACATCCAGCAGCCATATTGGCCATGTGCTCCTTTTATAGCTGGCTCACAGGTGTGATAATTAGCGGCCGTTTCTATATATATCTGCGCATTCGCGAATTTGCGCGTTCAAAATGGAGGACGATATCCCAGACGCATTAGATGGTGCAATGCTGGCATTTATTGGTGCCTTGTTTGAGGAGGCCCTGGCACAGGAGGCAGCAGAAGGTGGGGAAGCTGCAGCAGCAGCAGCAGCAGCACCTCCAGCAGCAGCACCTCCAGTCCGTGTGCCCTTACCTCGCCAGCCACGCATTTTTGCTCCAAGGATCTATTTGGACAAGCTGCGGGATTCTGATGTCAGGAGGAAGTTCCGGCTCGAGCGAGGAACTATTTTACACCTCTACCAGCTCATAGCAGAGAAAATTGACCCGGACACACAGCGCGGCCATGCGGTGCCCGGCATGGCCAGATTGCTGGCCACTTTGTATATTTTAGGGCGTGGCAGCTTCCAAGCCACTTCGGGAAGTATCATGGGCATTAGCCAGCCCACAGTTTCAAGGGTGTTCATGTTGGTCATTAATGCCATAGTGGATATAGTGCCCAATTTTATCCACTGGCCACAGAATGAAAATGAGTGGAATGAAGTCAAGTTGGGTTTCTACCGGCGGGCACACATGCCGCAAATCCTAGGGGCAATCGATGGCACCCACATAGCCATTAGGCCCCCAAGGAGCCACGAAAGTGAATACCGGAACCGCAAGCAGTACCACTCCGTGAACGTCCAATTAGTGTGTGACGCCAAACAGCGCATCATGAGTGTCAACACTGGTCACCCAGGGTCGTGCCATGATTCCAGTATGTTAAGAACAAGTACTCTGTACGAGGTGTTTGAAAGTGGACAAATGCCCGAAGGGTGGCTTATTGGTAAAGTATTTTGTCTTAACAACATAAACTGTAAGATTACATAGACATAGGAATAAGCTACATCGGTGTACACCCTGATTTAAGCAAAGCCTACCTAAAATGGATGTGTTAGGAGTTGTCAGGCTGTTCACACACAACCAGATCAGCAGCTTAGCAGCTCACAAAAGAAAGATTTGCAAAGTTGTCTTTGAGTCCAATGAAGGTGGTTAACCAATGTGTAAATGGTGTCCTCTAGCCACCCAAAGAAAACCGACAAATGATTCCAATGGTATTGCCATATCCCCAAAGTACTTTGCATAAGTGAGTCAATATTGGTTTCCTCACTCTAGTTGCAGATATATTCCAGAAGTAAGACCTAGGCTAATGTAATAGGAACAAAATAGGGGCCAAGTTGTAACTTGCAAGAGAAACCCACCACTTTGTGTGTCCTTTTTCCCATTTGTATTAGTGATTTAGGCAGTTAGACAGAGTTGAGATGTTTCATATGATTTTTTGCAAACAGACGAGCAGGTTGTTTAGTAAAATGCCTAATTGTCTCCCATTTTGAGGAGTCATCTAAAGTCACATGATATGAATAACTAATGTATATTTTTCTTATTTTTCAGGGGATGCTGGTTACCCGCAGCTGACGTGGCTGATGGCTCCAATCAGGTACCCCCAGGGCCCAGCAGAGAGGAATTACAACAGGGCCTTGCGGAGAAGCCGGAGTATCATTGAGTTGACCATAGGTCTTCTCAAGTCCCGGTTTCTCTGCTTGGCCCGGCCTGGGGGTGAACTCCTGTACTCTCCTACAAAGGCTTCCAAGATCATCCTGGCGTGCTGCGTGTTGCACAACATGTGCGTTGCCCGGGATGATTCTTGGGAGCTGACGGAGGAGAGGGAGCCAGAGGTCCATCAGCCAGCGGCCCCCAGGCGGCGGAGCACCGCTGCCGGTATGGCCACCCGGAATACCCTGGTTGCTAGCCACTTTACATGTAAGTACTGTAACCGGTCAAGATAGGGCATGTGTATTAATTAGCTAGTTAGCAGAGGTGCCACTCACAGGGAGACAGAGGGTGATTATCATCTGCCAATGACACTTGCCATTGTAGATAAAGTGTAGTCAACATTGGTAAAATTGTGTTACTTGAGCAAAAACATGCACCTCTAACCATAAACATGTTGGTATTGTGAATAGTGTAAAGGGCTGAGAAGAGCTGGCAGGTGTTTATTTGTGTCTATGCCACCTGTGTAGTTATTGATAACATGAACGGCTGCTTGGTATCTTATGGTGTTGTAATTTTCCAGAACATCAACATCTTGGAATCATGGCACGTACCATGGGAAGCCTGTGGTGATGGGCTGTCTGGCGTCACAGGTGTGTATTCAAATGTTTACATTAATGATTTCTGGTTTGTGTAAGTTGGCATAAAATGTGTTATTTCACTCGTGATGTCGAAATTAAATGAAGTTCAGAATGAAGCAAACAGGCATTAAGATGTGATTTTCATTATGAAATGTCTTATCCTTTGTTTTATTTTTCCAGGAGTGGTACTGCTTGCGGGTGTAGGTGGTAGAAACCCACCTTGATGGACTCCACTCATTTTCTTTTGTGGTCAGTGGATATTTGGTAAGGCACATGGCCAATGACCAACATGAACACCCTGGAACTTCGAAAGTGGCTTGGAAGCTGCCCAGCAACCTTGCCATGCCTGTCCCCTATGAGCTGGTAGAGGTGCAGAATGGATTCTGAACTCTGCCGGAAGTTGTGGAAGACATCAGAATCCCGTAGCCATGGAGCAAAGATCGTGGTCTGGCGCTGTAAAGGCACACGGACTGGAGAGTGACAATATTCTTTTGCTGCATCCCTCCTTCTGCTGTCATTCTCAAATAAATTAATACATTAGAATTGAACATGTGTTTTTTTGTTTTGTGTGGGTGCCTACAGACAAAAGGGCCATCCACACTGTAAGATTTAGAGAAGACTTTATCCTTCAGATTGACATTTTCTATGTAGTGCAAGGGCCTGCCTGATTGCATCCAAATTGAAAGTGTTGAGGTTTGAGCTTCTATTATATGGTTTGGTTAAGTCTACAGGAAAAAGTCTAGACAAATTGTTAGTGTATGGCCCATTAAGCTGCCAAGGCCGGAGTTTTGCACTTTGCATGCTGCTTGTACTGGTGATGTGAGGGGTTGTAATGTAGAGTAGGGATGTGACAGTGTTGTGTTGAGGTGTGAGGCAAATGTAGTGTTGGACTATGAGGGTCTGTGTTGTTGAAATATGGAGAGAGTCCAATATCAGACACCTATGTTTATTGGTCAAGAAATTGTAAGAACCATGGTAAATATGTAAAGAATTGCATCTCGATAAAACTAGGACCACACTCATAAAATCAAAATTGTGTTGTTTCCATTGATGTGCTTGAAATTTGGGTAGGACACCCCCCTCCCCCCCCAAATTCAAGATAGTTTAAAAAAACTGTTTAAAAAAATGAGAGTGAAAAGAGATCCCAAGTGTAGTGATGTGATTTGAACCCATGACGTTGTGAACTGCAGTGAAGTTGCAAAGCACTTAGCTATTGTGCAGAATAAAGCTGTATGGTGGAAAAAATGGAGTGTGTTAAGGCTAAAAAGCACATATAGCTAAAGAACTAAACATTGTATGGAATGTGGGAAGAAGACCATGGTAAAATTGTGAGGTTTCATCTTGCCCTGAAGTAGGGTAGGGGTTTGGTCACTTGCCTTTGGTACTTTCCTTCATAAGATCGATTCGACACACAGACAAGATCAAAAAAACACTTAAAATGGTGTAAGCTTGCAAGCGCTTCTGAGTGTAACATTATTTAGCAATATATATGATGTAATCCGTTACATTTTAGCAATATAAACAAAAAAAGAAAATAAAAAAAGTAGGTGGAGATGGTAAGCCTCGAACCTACAGCAGAGGGAGATGAATTACAGACATGTGATGTGTGCACTAATCCACTAGCCCACATCGCTATGTGAAACTGCTATAAGCACGAAGACATAAGTTTGCGAATTGGCGAAGCCGCGATCATAAGTGAATCCCGCTGACGGCGGAATTCATTATTGCTGTTTTACTCGCCAATTCGCCGCAGCGCCAGTTAATTGATTTGAACGCGGCGAAACTGAAACACGTCATAGATGTTTGAAGCTGCAGTTTCTTTAAATCCGGCCCTATGTGAGAAAATAGGAGGTATAGATCGCCCATTATCTATTCTATATAAAATGCTGAACACTCCATTAGACCATCCGAAGCTGAAATGGTTGGAAAAATGGAAAGCGGATCTAAATATAGAAATAACAGACTCACAGAAACAGAACATGTTCAGGGCAATATTTAGACCAACTAAATGTACTAAAATTCAGGAAATAAACTACAAAATCCTGACGAGGTGGTATCACACACCAGTCAAAATGCACAGGTGGTACACCCAAGAATCAGACAGGTGTTGGAGATGTGGAGAAGGAGAAGGCACCTTATACCACATCTTTTGGAATTGCCCAGAGATAAAGAAGTTTTGGTCAGAGATTGGAGACATAGTTCAAGAAGTAACAGACTTCAAAATTGAGGGAAAAGCCGCTTTTTGCCTCCTACAGATACCAGGGCAGATAGAGAGGAAATACACAAAATCAGTATTACCACACATGATGAATGCGGCAAGAGCATGCATCCCCCAACATTGGAGAAAAAAACAAGCCCCTTCATTGCTTGAATGGGTAAGAAAATTAGAACACATTAATAAAATGGAGGATCTATTGCTTTCTTCACAACACAAACAGGAGCAATATAAAAAGACATGGAGAATATGGAACTCATTTATAGCTTCGGATAGAGGCAAACAATTGGTGGCACCACCACTGCAAAACACAGAAGGAGTCCCTAGTCCCAGTAGAGGGGGAGGGGAGTCGTAGGGAAGAGGAGGAGAATTAGCTTGTAATTATTTTTATTTATTTTTTTTCTTATGTTGCGGTCACTGTAAGTATGGGAATGTGAGTTGAATGATAGGGGGTATGAATGGGGGGATTGAGGTTGAGAGATGGGGGAGTAATTAGGGGGAAAAAAAGGGAAAGAAGAAAAGGGGCCGGTAATGAAGAGTATGAATGGATAGAAAGAAGAACAGGGAAACAAGGACAAGAGTAGAGACCTAGGGTCATTTAAAGCACAACGTAGCAAACAAAAGGCAAGGAGCGAACGAGTAGGTACAGAAAAGGAGACTTGATGTTTTAACAATATCTTGCCTTGGCTGACTATGACTATTTGATAAAGGCCTATATATTATTGAGTTGGAAATCTCGGGAGGATGTTATTAGATCCTGGAGATGAGAAAATTAGTATGGATAATGTCTTTGTAACCCATTAATTTAATATGGTATTATATATTCTGTAATTGACTTCTTTGAAAATTCAAATAAAATGATAAATAAAAAAAAAAAAAAAAAAAGAAATAAAGAAAATAAATTTCTGAGAAATTCTCGGTATTGGCCTGCATACCTGGCTGTGCAGTGAAAGGGGGAATGCTTGCAGATCCCAATTTGGAAGGCAGCCATGTTGGATTGGCAAGAGCATCTGGGGGGTATGTGGTGGCCCTGACTCTTGTGGCCTTTGACACTCCAGTTTTGGTAGTTGGGGGATTTGAAATTCCTGTGCTGGCATTTGGGGGGGATACCGCAGCGCTGGCGCTGGGCCTGGGTATTTGATCCTGGGGTCTATCGCTGGTGGCAGCGCTGGTGCTGAGCCTGGGCATTTGATCCTGGGGTCTATCACTGGTGGCAGCGCTGGTGCTGAGCCTGGACATTTAATCCTGGGTTCTATTGCTAGCGGCTGCCTGGTTTCCAGAGGGCCGTGCCCTTCTAGGAGGGACCCTTTCTTCCTCCGATTCCGTTGCCGATCCACTGCTATCAATTGGTTCAAATTCAGAATTGGTTAGGAATTGGAATCTGATGAGAACTCCCTGCTGCTCTCATCAGTCATGGAGAGGATCTGAAATGCCTCCTCACTGCTGTACACTTTTTTGCATATGCTGCTGATGGTGGCTGTGTGACGGGTACTTTGGTGATGGGTTGTGCGACGGGTGACAAATGACTGCTGACGGTCACTGATGGGTGGCAGGTGATGGTGACTGATGGGTGACTGATGATGGTCACTGATGGATGACAGGTCACAGTCATTGATGGGTGATAGGTGACTTATGACGGTCACTGATGGGTGACAGACGACGCCACTGATGGGTGATAGGCAACGGTCACTGGTGGGTAACCGGTGCACTGCTAAGGGTACTGATAGCAGTCTCTGATAGTGACAGGTGCGCTTTATGGGCACTGATGGGTGACAGGTGCACTTTATGGCCACTGATGAGGTGACTGTTGAGTGACAGGTGCAATGGGGGGGCAACAGAAACACTGCTGGGCACTGATGAGGACTGTACACTGCTGATGGTGCGATGTGACAGGTTCTCTTTATTGTGTACTTTGTGCAGTAAAATACAGATACACAGAACCATAACTCACTGCTCCTGGCTCTTCTCTCCTCACACTGGAAACGGTGTGGAAGGAGAGAAGAACTGGTAACAGCCAGTTACTGCTCTGTGTTTACATTTGTGATCGGCTGTGAATGGATCACAGCCGATCACATGGTAAACCGCCATGGTCTTTGGCTGTTTACCACTGTCTGTGACGAGCTGTGTTCCTAGGAACACGCCGTCACCAACATGACTGTGCAGCACACTCCCAATTGCGCGCATGCGCAGTTTACACAGGGGCAGAGCTATGTGATCAGCTGTGAAGGGATCAGAGCCTATCGCATGTTAAACAGCCGTTATCATTGGCTGTTTACCCCGTCGGTGACGAGCTGTGTCTCGGGGACACACCACCACCGACAATACCGGGCTGTGCGCACTCGATCGCACGCATGTCCAGTTTGAATGGGTTGACGTCGGGCCAGAACAAGAGCCGCACCGATCTGCCATCATTTGACGGTGGGCGGGCAGCAATGGTTACATAGGTTGAGCATGTCCTGGTCATTCCAGTTGCAGGAATCTGCTGATTCTTGCTGCTGGAATCCGGTGGTGGCATGGAAATGGCCCTATTTTGTGCACGTGATTGTGCTGAAGTGCGTCAATCATCCGTGATGATTTGGGGAGCCATGTCATCTGCTGGTGTTGGTACACTGTGTTTTATCAAGTCCAAAGTCAGCACAACCCTCTACCAGGAAATTCTAGAGCACTTCATGCTTCCCTCTGCTGACCAGCTTTCTGGAGATGCTGATTTAATTTTCCAGCAGGACTTGGCACCTGCCCACAATGCCAAAAGTACCAATAACTGGTTTAATGATCATGGTATCACTGTGCTTGATTCTCCAGCAAACTCGTCTGACCTAAACTCCATAGGGAATCTGTGGGGTATTGTCAAGAGGAAGATGAGAGACACCAAACCCAACAATGCAGATGAGCTGAAAGCCGCCGCTATCAAAAAAACCTGGGTTTCCATAGCAGTACCACAGGCTGATCGCCTCAATGCCACCCCGCATTGATGCAGTAATTCATACAAAAGGAGCCCGACTAAGTATTGAGTGCATACTATACTGTACATGGACATACTTTTTAGTAAGCCAACATTTCAGTATTAAAAATCCTTTTTTTTTTTATTGGTCTTATGTAATATTCTAATTTTCTGAGATAATGCATTTTGGGTTTTCACTAGCTGTAAGCCATAATCATCAAAATTAAAAGAAAGAAATGCTTTAAATATATCACCCTGTGTGTAACACATCTATATAAAATAAGAGTTTTATTTTTTTAATTGAATTACTGAAATAAATTACATTTTTGATTATATTCTAATTTAATGAGATGCACCTATATGTTGTATTGTCATGCTCATTTGGAGTAGTGGAATTTATTTATGGTTGTTTTTGTGTGGTAGGTAGCGGTAATGGAATGTCACATACAACTACAATTTAAATAATAATATTATTTGTTTACCATTTTAGGCAGATTTTACTTTAATAATAATAATAAAAAAAAAAAAAAAGAGTAGATGTCCATTAGCATTAACCACCAAATGAAGACATCATTTACCTAGGATACACTAAGTAGTTGCAAAGAAATGTACAGTTTAAAGCGGTTGTAAACCCTAAAACATAAAAAAAAAAAAAAAAACCTGCAAGACAAAGGCATAATGAGCTAGTATGCATCGCATACTAGCCCATTATGTATTACTTACCTTAGAACGAAGCCCCGACACGGACCCCCGGACATCGCTGCGGGCGCTGCCATGATCCCTCGCCGTCTCTTCCGGGTTCGGCGGCTCCGGCGCGGTGATTGGCCAGAAGAGACGGCTCCGGCGCGATGATTGGCCGGAGCCGCGATGACGTCACTCCCGCGCATGCGCGCGGTAGTGATTTTTCCGGCAAGCTCCCGGCAAGTTAATTGAAGGTCCCCCCGGACCTTCAGAGCGAATGCGCCGCTCGCGCGAGCGGCTGCATGCACTGTAAATATCTCCTAAACCGTGCAGGTTTAGGAGATATTATTTGTACCTACAGGTAAGCCTTATTATAGGCTTACCTGTAGGTTAAAGTGCCAAAAAGCGGGATACTACCGCTTTAACTAATACATGCCAAAGTTGCCAAACTGTGTTTAACCGCTTGCCAACAGTATACAGTACATATACGGTGGCAAGGCGGTTCTCCTGCGCCCGATCACATACCTAGTATGCGATCTCGGCGCCCCCGCCGCCCCAGCTGTGCTGCGATTGGCTGCAGCAAAAACCAATCAGCAGTTGCCAAATGATCGGCTCCAGATATTACCGAAGAGAGCCCTGTGTAGGTAACCAAACACAGGGCTCTCTTCTGACAGCAGCAATACTGAAAGAAAAAACAGAACACACAGTAACACGTTGGCTACACATTTAACCCATTGATCGCCCCTGATGTTAACTCCTTCCCTGCCAGTGTCAGTACAGTGACAGTGCATATTTTTAGCACTGATCACTGTATTGGTGTCACTGGTTTCCAAAAAAGTGTCAGTTAGGTGTCTGATTTGTCCGCCACAATATAGCAGTCCTGCTATACGTCACTGATCGCCACAATTACTAGTAAAAAAACATAAATAAATAAAAATTCCATAAATATATCTCATAGTTTTTGGACGCTATAACTTTTGCGCAAACCAATCGATATACACTTATTGGGAAATATGTAACAGAATACATTTTGTTCTAAATTGATTACATTTTTGAAATTTTTTTTATTCGATGTGTTTTAAACAAGAAAGTAAAAAATACTGTTTTTTTTGTTTTTGTTTCTTTCAAAATTGCTGCTTTTTTTTTGTATATAGCACAAAAAATAAAAAAACACAGAGGTGATCAAATAGCACCAAAAGAAAGCTCTATTTGTGGGAAAAAAAAAAAAGACATCCATTTTTTTTGTATATATTTTAGTACAACCGTGCAATTGTCAGTTAAAATAATGAAGTGCCATATTGCAAAAAAAATGGGCTGGTCATGAAGGGGGAAAAAACCTTCTGAAGGTCAAGTACTAGGGGTTAAAGGTTTGTTTTACCTTCATCATTAAGAGGTTAACATGCTTTTTAGAATTGCAAACCAAATAGAACTTGTAAACTCACTATTGGATCAATTGTTCTCTATAGTAGTGTGTCCAATGGCTGATAGCCTTATCACTGTCTCTTGTAGTGAAAGATGTGTTTTCCTAGCAATGTTGGTCCTATTTAGCAGAGCAATCTCAGAGTAGAAGGATTGATCAGATAGATCAAGTGTCCAGCCACTCCTCTTCACTCCCCATGTGTAAATGATTATGAGACTCACAAGCTTAGAGTTGTCAGATCATGACTGCACATCTAACTACTCTCATGGGCCTATGACCAGCAATTTTATAAGGTAAAATCAGGTAAGTGTACAATCCAACATCAGTCCTTACCCTAGAATAGTTAAAGTATAACTAAAGGCAAAACTTTTTTTTCTAGTTTCGGATAGAGTGGAAAAGGATTAGAACATCTGTCAGGTTTTTTTTTGCTGTCTGTTCTCATTTAGGAGATTCCCCCCTCTCTATTTGTCCTGTTTACCATTATCATTGAAAGTAAAAGAAAATCCCACATTTTGGGTAGGGATGATCGAACTTTTGAAAAGTTCGGTTCGACCAGAACACCCGAACTTCACGAAAGTTCGGTTCGGATTTCAGAACCCCATTGAAATCAATGGGACCCGAACTTCTGTAATCAAAAAACACCATTTTTAAGCCCTAAAACCCAATAAATGCCCCTAAAAAGTGCCTAGGGTTCTGGGTCATGCCCCAGGGACTATTAATCACACAAAAAAAAGTTCTTAAAAATTGTCATTTTTGATAAAAAAGCCAATTATTGAAAAATTAAAAAAAAAAAAAAAAGAGATTTTTTTTGATTTTTACTTTGGATTTAGTATCTGGGGGGTCTAAAAGGTGTGCATGTGAAGTTTCAGCTCTGTAGCATGTCCAGAACCATGAAAAAAAAAAAGATAATTTTTCAGTAGAACAGGGATGTGGTTCGGGAGCCTCCTTTAACTTTAACACCTATATGATCTTTTTTTCTGGTTCTGGACATGCTACAGAGCTGAAACTTCACAGGTACACCTTTTAGACCCCCCAGACACAAAATCACACAAAAAAAGTTCTTAAAAATTGTCATTTTTGATAAAAAAGCCAATTATTGAAAAATTAAAAAAAAAAAAAAAAAAAGAGATTTTTTGATTTTTACTTTGGATTTAGTATCTGGGGGGTCTAAAAGGTGTGCATGTGAAGTTTCAGGTCTGTAGCATGTCCAGAACCCCCCAAAAATTAGCATTTTCTTATCATTTTTATTAGAACAGGAATACGGCTTCTCTACGGCGCTTTTTCTTGCATTTATCGGGCATTTTTGGAGGCAGGCATGACTTTTTTTGGATTTAGTGTCTGGGGGGTCTAAAAAGTGTACCTGTGAAGTTTCAGCTCTGTAGCATGTCCAGAACCAGAAAAAAAGATAATTTTTCAGTAGAGCAGGGATGGTGGGACCCCTCTTTTACACTTATATGATCTTTTTTTGGGGTTCTGGACATGCTACAGAGCTGAAACTTCACAGGTACACCTTTTAGACCCCCCAGACACAAAATCACACAAAAAAAGTTCTTAAAAATTGTCATTTTTGATAAAAAAGCCAATTATTGAAAAATTAAAAAAAAAAAAAAAAAAAAAAAAAGAGATTTTTTGATTTTTACTTTGGATTTAGTATCTGGGGGGTCTAAAAGGTGTGCATGTGAAGTTTCAGGTCTGTAGCATGTCCAGAACCAGAAAAAAAAAGATCGTTTGTATTAGAAAACTTTAAGCACAGGAATATGGCTTCTCTGCTGTAACACCTTGCCGGTTTAATAGCAGGCATTTTTTTGGGTTCTTTGCAGTCAGGAAAAACATCTGAACTTGTGTATAGTAGTACTGTGCACAAGTTCTGATGTTTTGCCTGCCTCCAAAATTCCCCAAAAAATGCCAGCAAAAACACACCTGGGCATTTTTTTTTTTGACGCTAGCGTTTTTTTTTGGCATTTTTTGGGGTTCTTTTGAGGCAGGCAAAACATCTGAACATGTGTATAGGGGGGATATATAGACATATATGTCTGAATATATACCCCTAGACATATATAGGTGTGATAGTAGCAGAAATAAATGCTTGCGCTAATGAAATCATTTACAGTAATATATTTCTGCTACTATCACACCTATATATGTCTCGGGGTATATATTCAGACATATATGCCTATATATACACCCTATACACATGTTCAGATGTTTTGCCTGCCTCAAAAGAACCCCAAAAAATGCCAAAAAAAACGCTAGCGTCAAAAAAAAAATGCCCAGGTGTGTTTTTGCTGGCATTTTTTGGGGGGTTTTGGAGGCAGGCAAAACATCAGAACTTGTGCACAGTACCACTATACACAAGTTCAGATGTTTTTCCTGACTGCAAAGAACCCAAAAAAATGCCTGCTATTAAACCGGCAAGGTGTTACAGCAGAGAAGCCATATTCCTGTGCTTAAAGTTTTCTAATACAAACGATCTTTTTTTTTCTGGTTCTGGACATGCTACAGACCTGAAACTTCACATGCACACCTTTTAGACCCCCCAGATACTAAATCCAAAGTAAAAATCAAAAAATCTCTTTTTTTTTTTTTTTTTTTTTTTTTAATTTTTCAATAATTGGCTTTTTTATCAAAAATGACAATTTTTAAGAACTTTTTTTGTGTGATTTTGTGTCTGGGGGGTCTAAAAGGTGTACCTGTGAAGTTTCAGCTCTGTAGCATGTCCAGAACCCCAAAAAAAGATCATATAAGTGTAAAAGAGGGGTCCCACCATCCCTGCTCTACTGAAAAATTATCTTTTTTTTCTGGTTCTGGACATGCTACAGAGCTGAAACTTCACAGGTACACTTTTTAGACCCCCCAGACACTAAATCCAAAAAAAGTCATGCCTGCCTCCAAAAATGCCCGATAAATGCAAGAAAAAGCGCCGTAGAGAAGCCGTATTCCTGTTCTAATAAAAATTATAAGAAAATGCTAATTTTTGGGGGGTTCTGGACATGCTACAGAGCTGAAACTTCACATGTACACTTATTAGACCCCCCAGATACTAAATCCAAAGTAAAAATCAAAAAATCTCTTTTTTTTTTTTTTTTTTTTTTTTTTTTTTAATTTTTCAATAATTGGCTTTTTTATCAAAAATGACAATTTTTAAGAACTTTTTTTTGTGTGATTTTGTGTCTGGGGGGTCTAAAAGGTGTACCTGTGAAGTTTCAGCTCTGTAGCATGTCCAGAACCATAAAAAAAAAGATCGTTTGTATTAGAAAACTTTAAGCACAGGAATATGGCTTCTCTGCTGTAACACCTTGCCGGTTTAATAGCAGGCATTTTTTTGGGTTCTTTGCAGTCAGGAAAAACATCTGAACTTGTGTATAGTGGTACTGTGCACAAGTTCTGATGTTTTGCCTGCCTCCAAAACCCCCCAAAAAATGCCAGCAAAAACACACCTGGGCATTTTTTTTTTTGACGCTAGCGTTTTTTTTGGCATTTTTTGGGGTTCTTTTGAGGCAGGCAAAACATCTGAACTTGTGTATAGTGGTACTGTGCACAAGTTCTGATGTTTTGCCTGCCTCCAAAACCCCCCAAGAAATGCCAGCAAAAACACACCTGGGCATTTTTTTTTTAACGCTAGCGTTTTTTTTGGCATTTTTTGGGGTTCTTTTGAGGCAGGCAAAACATCTGAACTTGTGTATAGTGGTACTGTGCACAAGTTCTGATGTTTTGCCTGCCTCCAAAACCCCCCAAGAAATGCCAGCAAAAACACACCTGGGCATTTTTTTTTTAACGCTAGCGTTTTTTTTGGCATTTTTTGGGGTTCTTTTGAGGCAGGCAAAACATCTGAACTTGTGTATAGTGGTACTGTGCACAAGTTCTGATGTTTTGCCTGCCTCCAAAACCCCCCAAAAAATGCCAGCAAAAACACACCTGGGCATTTTTTTTTTTGACACTAGCGTTTTTTTGGCATTTTTTGGGGTTCTTTTGAGGCAGGCAAAACATCTGAACATGTGTATAGGGGGTATATATAGGCATATATGTCTGAATATATACCCCTAGACATATATAGGTGTGATAGTAGCAGAAATATATTACTGTAAATGATTTCATTAGCGCAAGCATTTATTTCTGCTACTATCACACCTATATATGTCTAGGGGTATATATTCAGACATATATGTCTATATATACCCCCTATACACATATTCAGATGTCATGTCTGACATCAAACATGTCCTCAAAAAAGCACTGGCAGTGGCAGCCCCTGCAGCATTAAAAAATGCTTGCTGGTGAGAAGCCACATTCCTGTTCCGAAGCAGAGAAATGATCATTTCTCTATAGCGGTCACCCTGCTATGGAAGGGTTTTGTCACCCTGCCATAGCAGTCACTGTCAGTTAACCCTACACTACACTACGGTCCCCTGACACTTAACACTTTCCCTACAGAAACTAAATTTTTGAAGCTAACTTAAGTGTAAAGGAGCACTCTAACTACACTAGATATCCCTTTCCTCACACTAAAAATAGCTAAATGACACTTTTAAAGTAAAATTAACAGAACTGCTTCCACTCTCTTCCATGTCCAGTATAACAATGCTGGGAATATGGCGGGGGCGATCTTATATACTGGGGGGCGTATTCACTAATGATTGGTCTAGGGACCCCCTAGTCACTCCAATCACATTCCTAGCATTCTTCTGCCCCCTCAATTGGCTTTTGCTAATGGTTCTGGTCCAATCACGGGCTTTTAAAGCCCATTTCCTGAAGCATTGCATTTTGGGCGGTTCTGGTTGCCGAATTCCGAACTTTTTGGGCAAAAAGTTCTAAATTCGGCCGAACCTCGAACACCCAATGTTCGGGCCGAACCGATGGTGGACCCGAACCGTTCGATCATCCCTAATTTTGGGTTGTCCCCAGAAAAGTAATAGAGGGGAAATCTTCCAAACGGGATACTACTTCTGGTGACCTGGGGGGTCCTCTCACTTCCTGTTTGACTATGGGACAGGAAATGAAGGGATATCTTCCAAATGGGACACAGATGGTGAAAAAAAAAAAATCTCACAGGGGGTTATAACTTATAACTAGTGATCGACCGATATCGGTTTTTCGTTGCTGATACCGATATTTTGGTCAATTTATATAGTTTTTGGTCGATATTTTCGTACATTTAAAAAAAAAATGTTTATTTATTTTCTTTGACAGGTACTCTTGTGGAGGGATCTTAGGGTCTAAAAGACCCCAAACCCCTCCTCTGCACTTAAAAGCATTAAAAACGCCAAGTTTGGCTGTTTTGAATGCTGTCATTTTTTTAATCTGGCGCCAATACCCAGAAGTGATGTCATGACATCACTTCTGGGTTTTTGCATGGAGACCCGATCAGAGCCGAATGCGGCTTTGATTCGGTCTTCAGCGGCCATGCAGGCTGGTTGCCCAGGTCTCCCGGTGGGACGGGAGACCCGGGGTGAGCTACGGGAGGGGGGTACATCCCCTCCCGCTCCTTGTAATGATAGTCGACCCGCTTCTCAGCCGCATCGGTTGTCATTACAAGACAGCCAACTGTCGGCTATGGACGCCGGTACCAGGGTGATGCCTCTAGCTGCAGGCATCACTCCGGTACAAGCACTTTCAGGAAATATCTGCAATATCGGTCACTTTGGTGGCCGATTCTGATATATCGGGGAAAGCGCAGATCGGCCCTCGATATATCAGCTTTGCCGATAAATCGGTCGATCCCTAGTTATAACCCTCCCTTACCCTATCCAAAATGGAAAAAAAAAAGTTTTGCCTATAGTTCTACTTTAACACTCAAATTTTTCTACCACACTTGTTTTTTTGGATCAAGGGAAAAGCCAGAGAACAATCACACAAGCGTCGAAAACAAAAACGGCCTCAGTACTAAAAAGCAGGAACGCCAACCACCTAGTGACTGTATTGCTAGTGATTCCATTTATTTCATGGATGCTTTGGGAACTGGGCATACATTAAAAGTTTATGTAAAGAAATTTTTTTTTTATGTTTTGGATAAAGTAGGAAAAGGTTCAAACCCTTGTCAGTTTATTTTTTGCTGTGTCCCATTGGAAGATTTCCTTTCACCTCTTTGTTTTGGTGACAATGATTGGACAAACTGAGAGTATTTATGAATCTCCCAGCCAGGAACACAGACCGTTATAGAAACCTGAAAACAAAAGAACAAATAGAAATTGGCCCAAGGGACTTTAAAGAGAGAAACCGCAGACCACAGGGTATATATAAAAATACAAAAGAATTAATCCGAATACGAAAAGTATTAATCCGAATACGAAAGTATTAATCCAATACAGTCATATTGACATACATTAAAAGCACAAACATAGATAAAAATACCTGACAGGGGTTCTGGTCCTTTTATCTCTCTACCCAAAACAACAACATAAAAAGGTTTTGGCTATACTAATATTTTTTGAGTTTCTAAAAATAGTTTCTAGCTGTTTTTTATGAAACCGGAAGCTTTATGCAGCAAACAATTATTTCCCGATGAACGCACGCTTAGTGTGAATAGCATCAATTATGACACATTCTTAGACCCATTGCAAGAAGATTTGTCAAAGCACTTCAACAGTGGCTGATCATAATGACAAGTTTTACAAAAAATCAGGTCTGTGTTTCTCTCTTAAAAGCCGTAGAACAGGTTCATGGAAAAACCAATAGTTGATGATAAATGAACAATTCAATGACAATTCAACCTAACCATGGAAGAAAATGGACAAAATAGAAGTGATGGGTGTTTGTTTCCAGGATACCAGGCTTGCGATGACGCCTTTAGTGAGAATTTGAAGAATGTAGAAATAATGCCCACTTAGAAACAGAGAAAGACGAGGACAGAGGAATTTGGAGGACAAACCTGTTTAGTGCCCTAAAGGGCACAGCACGCTCTGCTCCGCCTCGTCTTCAAACCTGGGCTTGGCCTTTTTTTTTCCAGCAACAATTTCAGTCAGTACTTGCACAGGTAGAACTGAGTCACATTTTGCTGACAGCTCTGGAGGCAGGTAATACGGACACACCTGTACTTAGGAAAACAAGTTCTGAATTTTAACACAGAGAGCTTCCAAGCCCACAAAGCACAGGTAGGAACTCCTTTATAAATTATACTTTTTTTTTTTTTTTTTTTACCTTCCATGGAATTTTTGTTGGTTTTTGGGTATATTTCTCTGTATATTGAGTGTTTCTTTCTAAAGCTAATCCTTTAATAAAGTCTGAAGGTACCCATGCATTAGGGCAACAATAATTAGGTGCCCATCGGTTGTTACATGACTGATGCTTCATATAAATAGGAGTGACAGTCAGCTGCTTTTATTGTTACCAACAATGAACAACATTGTAGATTCTGTTCTTTCTACACTGCCCTGTGCATGCGTATTTCAGCAAACCATTAAATACTGGTAGATCGCACAATACACTGTGTGTTCTAATCTGACAATTATTGAACAAATGTTGAGTTATAAATTTATCTGGTCTTTGTCCAAGTACAGTATATACAGTTGTCTGAAAGAGATGGAATTGTCTCCTTCTGGGTTAAGTTGGCCTTAGATTGCTGTTTGTTTGTTTTTCTCAACCAGCAATTGACTTCTGTTGAGTGGGAACGTCCATACACTGAGCCCTCGTTCACGTTGGAGCGATTTGTCATGCGATTTGACAGGTTAAATTGCATGACAAGTCGCAGCCGGCAATGGCACCATTCCAATTGGTGTGACTCCGACTTTGCAGTGTCGCACTGAAGTAATTTCTGCACTACTTTTGCCGATTTCAGGTGCAACTTCAATAGACATCTGTGCAGGAAGCCCCACAGATGTCTTTCAAGTAGTAGCACCTGATATCGCTCTGACCTGCTACTTTGAAATCGTGCTACATCAAGTGAAGTAGCCCGATTTCAAAGTAGCATCAGTGTGAACCAGAGCTAATTGAAATTTAGCCAGTCTCTGCTGAACCAGCTGAATTTCGAATCATGGACAGCCAGCTTAAGGCCCCTTTCACACATATACGGTCCGTTCAGTTCATCAGATCTTGTAAGGGGGAATTCTTTCCAATGGCCACAAATAAAAGGAGCATTATGCTCAGTGATCATCCAGAAAGGAGCCATACATGGATCAAATTTGGCTGGTCCAACAGGAACAGAGATGAATTTTGATCAATGTATGGTCAGCTTTATGCACTATGCAGATATAATACTTATAAGAAAACATTTCCAGACTCATGCTTCGTACACACACAACGATTATCGGCCGAACCGATCGGCCGTCTTTTGTCCAGTGTTTTTGTGTTGGTTGAAATGTGCTCTAGACTGCACATGAATTTTCTCATCCAACAAAAACCAACTTCAGAAGTGATGTCATGTGCTGGTTTACTTTCCGTGTGTTTTTTCTTCTCTGAGCATGCCCAGTCTGGCTCATCCGATTTTTGTCTGCCGAAATCTGTACTGACTGACGGAAAATCGGCCGTTCTGTTGACGGCCAACAAAAATTTTATAGCCTGCACACCAGATTTTGTTCGGCCGAAAAGTCGGAGTCGGTTGTCGAAAGCATCATACTAACAAGCCGAAAATCGGCCGATCGGACGTTGGCCGAAAATTCACGGCCAACTATCGATGCGTGTGTACAAGGCATCAGGAAATCCTATTGCATATTTCAAGGGTTCCTCCAAGTTGAAAAGATTGACAAAGGCTAGTGTTGTTAGATTTCCTTTAGATTTACCTTCAACTATGTAGTGCAGGGGCCTGCCTGATTGCATACAAATTGAAAGTGTTTAGATTTGACCTCATGTTATATGGTTTTGGTAAATCTAAAGGAAAAAAATCTAAAGACAATTGTATAGTGTGTATGGCCCATAAGACTTTAAGTAATTGTGTTTCAATGGCTTTGCAGCAAGCCTGAGTAGCATTGCTAAGCCAGTCTGTTTTCCCTTCTCAATATTTTCTTTGCAAAGTTCTATTTGTTGCTAGGGGCTTCTGCACTTTTAACATTTTAATTGTGATTATTTACAGTTAGCCTTGCTGGTATTAGTAATTTAGTTCCTTCATATAAAATAAAATAAAATAAAAACATATCCTCCTCAATCTTTTGTCATACTAATGACATTGCCTATATTACCGTGAGATCTTTCGAAACACAGCCTATTTAGTTGGGTGTTGTTTTTGCATATCTGGGATTTGCTATCCATTGTGTCAAATTATGTGTCAGATCATCTATATGTAAGCTATTTTAGGTCCCAGAAATCTTAGGTATGATAGAATTTGGAGTAGTTACTCTTTTGCGTGAATTAATATTTTTATGACTCATAGCCATTGTAATTTGTTAAGAATAAAAAAGTGCGGCTGTTTTTTTTTTTCACTTGAAGAGAAATCAAAATTCCATTTTATTCTCTGTTTTTCCAGACAATGTGTACTTGATTATCACATGTACTAGTTTAATTGCTGATATCATATTTTCTTTTTTGTTGAAACGCTGTTTGTGTTGCTTAGTTTTATTGCCCTGTAACTTTGGCTTGTCAACACATCTCCTTTGTCTTTTTTGGCATTGAGAAGAGATAGTATCTGAAGGATACACTTCAGAACCTCAGACACAATTGTCACATTTACATAGTGGCCTTCAGTGACAGAAGTGTTTTTGTAGGCCTCCTACACATGGTTGGAATTTTCCAAGTGATTCAACCAGTCTGAGCATGGAGTGTGATTATCTGGCCATATATTAAGTGGGGTACACACTAGTAGAAAATCTGCCAAAAATTCCCGTCCGATGTAAAATCGTACGAATCGTCGGCTATTGTGTACACAACGTTAAGCAGCCGATGCCGACATTTTCAACGAAAAAAAACGGAGGGACAAACACCAAAATTTTTATCGTCCGTCCCCAGCACGACCAAATTTCGTTTAACCACTTTACCACTAGAGCATTTTGCTGTCTTACGTCCAGGCCACTTTTTGCGATTCGGCACTGTGCGGCTTTAACTGACAATTGCGCGGTCGTGCGACGCCGTACCAAAACAAAATTTACGTCCTTTTTTTTCCCTTAAACAGAGCTTTCTTTTGGTGGTATTTGATCACCTGTGCGATTTTTACTTTTTGCGCTATAAACAAAAAAAGAGCGTTTATTTTGAAAAAATAACAATATTTTTAACTTTTTTTTTTTATATAAAATTCCCCCCAAAAAAGATGTAAAAACCAATTTTTAAATTTTTGGCCAATTTGTTTTCTGCTACCCATGTTTGGTAAAAAAAAATCGCAATAAGCGTATTTTGATTGATTTGCGCAAAAGTTATTGCGTTTACTAACTAAGGGAAAGATTTATGTCATTTTTGGTGTTTTTTTTTTTTTTAACGAGTAATGGCGGTGATCTGCATTTTTTTTTTTTTTTTTTGCGGGACTGCGACATTGCGGCGGACAGATCGGACCCTTGACTGACATTTTTGACACTTTTGGGGGTACCAGTGACATTACTGCAGTAATCAGTGCTGTAAATATGCACTGTTACTGTAAAAATGACACTGGCAGGGAAGGGGTTAATTTTATTGGAGAGGGAGGGGTTAATGTATGCCTGGTGCTTACTGACGTGTGGGGGGGGAGGTGACTGTGTGAGCCAGGGACAGATCGGATGTTCAGCTATGCTGAACACTCCGATCTGTCACTTAGGAGATCCGCCCGCTCTGTTTACACAGGCGGGCGGATCTCCAAACTGGATTCCCCGACGATCGGGGCAGAGCAGCGGCGATCGCCGCCGCTCCTCCCCTGGCCCGACTCCCGCTGTGAATGAAAACAGCGGGAGCGCGCCTCTGGCGGCGCACGAGCGCCGCCTACAGGGGAGGAGTCTAGCGACGTAGGTCTACGTCGCTCGACGATAACGAGCCACTGTGCCGCAGTAGCAGCACAGTGGCTAGTGGGGAAATGGTTAATGTGTATGCGGTACGTCCGCGAAAAATCGGATACGAAAGCCCGCGCATGATCTGAAGTTGCTGATGATCTGGAAGTCTAGGTACAAATGTCCCAAAAAACAAATAAATAAATCAGACGAGAAATTTCGTGAACATTATGCACTGTCAAATAAAAACGGTTATGACCGCTGAGCATGAGAGAGAAAAATCGGAGGATATTTTGTCAGATTTTCGTCAAGTGTGTACGAGCCTTTAGGTTGCAAAACATGAAATAGCAATTTATTATTAACAGAGATTCCCCAGATTTCTAGAATAATAATTCTCCTCTTTTCTATCAGTGATAATTCTCATTTATCCAGCTGTTTTATGCTATGATAATAGTAACAAACACCATTAACCCCTCGGAGGCTAAGCCTTTTTCTAACACTTCTTGCTTACAAGTTAAAATCTGTATTTTATGCTAGAAAATACTTAGAACCACATATATATATAATGTCTATACCGCTGGCAACAATAGTGGGTACACCCATAAGTGAAAATGTCCAAATTGGGCCCAATTAGCCATTTTCCCTCTCTGCTGTAATGTGACTCGTTAAGTGTTACAAGGTCTCAGGTGTGAATGGGGAGCAGGTGTGATAAATTTGGTGCTCTCTCATACTGGTCACTGGAAGTTCAACATGGCACCTCATGGCAAAGAACTCTGAGGATCTGGAAAAAAAATGTTGCTATACATAAAGATGGCCAAGGCTATAAGAAGATTGCCAAGACCCTGAAACTGAGCTGCAGCACGGTGGCCAAGACCATACAGCGGTTTAACAGGACAGGTTGAACTCAGAACAGGCCTCGCCATGGTCGACCAAAGAAGTTGAGTGCACCTGTTCAGCGTCATATCAAGTTGTCTTTGGGAAATAGACGTATGAGTGCTGCCAGCATTGCTGCAGAGGTTGAAAGGGTGGGGGGTCAGCCTGTCGGTGCTCAGACCATATGCCAGCACACTGCATCAAACTGGTAATCATGGCTGTCGTCCCAGAAGAAGGCCTCTTCTAAAGATGATGCACAAGAAAGCCTGAAAACAGTTTGCTGAAGACAAGCAGACTAAGGACATGGATTACTGGAACCATGTCCAGTGGTCTGATGAGACCAAGATAAACTTTATTTGGTTCAGATGGGATCAAGCGTGTGTGGCAGCAACCAGGTGAGGAGTACAAAGACAAGTGTGTCTTCCCTACAGTCATGCATGGTGGTGGGAGTGTCATGGTCTGGGGCTGCATGATTGCTGCCGGCACTGGGGAGCTACAGTTCATTGAGGGACCCATGAATGCCAACATGTACTGTGACATACTGAAGCAGAGAACAATCCTCCCCTTTGGAGACTGAGCTGCAGGGCAGTATTCCAACATGATAACAGCCCAAAAAAACACCTCCAAGATGACCACTGCCTTTCTAAAGAAGCTGAGGGTAAAGGTAATGGACTGGCCAAGCATGTCTTCACACCTAAACCCTATTGAGCATCTGTGGGGCATCCTCAAATATAAGGTGGAGGAGCACAAGGTCTCCAGCATCCACCAGCTCCGTGATGTCATCATGGAGGAGTGGAATTGGACTCCAGTGGCAAGCTGTGAAGCTCTGGTGAACTCCATGCCCAAGAGGGTTAAGGCAGTGCTGGAGAATAATGATGGCCACACAAAATATTGACACTTTGGGCCCAATTTAGACATTCTCACTTAGGGGTGTACTCACTTTTGTTGCCAGCGGTTTAGACATTAGTGTGTGTGTGTTATTTTGAGGGGAACAGCAAACTTTATACTGTTATACAAGCTGTACATTGAAGCAAAGTGTCATTTCTTCAGTGGTGTCACATGAAAAGATATATAATATATTTACAAAAATTTGTGAGATACTGTGTGTGTGTATGTATATATGTATATATAAATATATTATTAGCAGAGACCCATAAAATGGCGGTTGTTGCAAAATATTATGGCAATATTTTATGTCACACTATTTGCACAGCGATCGCAATTTTTCAAATTTCAAACGCAATTTTTTTTGAAAAAAAAAAACCCAGTAAAGTTAGCCCAATTGTTTTGTAAAATGTGAAAGATGATGTTATACTGAGTAAATAAATACCTAACGTCATGCTTTAAAATTGCTCACATTGGTGGAATGGCAAGCAACTACAGTAGTTAAAAATCTCCATAGGTGACGCTTTAAAATGTTTTCATGGTTACCAGTTTAAAGTTCCAGAGAAGGTCTAGTACTAGAATTATTGCTCCTGCTCTACCCAATCGTGGCGATACCTCACGTGTGGTTTGAACACTGTTAACATTTGCGGGCACGACTTATGTATCGTTCTATTTTGCATGCAAGCACGGAAGGATGTGGCACTTTAAAAAAAAATGTTTTCTTATTTATTTTGTTTTTTTTTTTTTTAATTTTTTTTTTTTTTTTTTTACACTGTCCATTTTTAATTTTTTTTTAATCACTTTTATGTAAACATTCCTTGTGACAGCAATAGTCAAGTGTCAGGTATTTTTTTTTTTTTTTTTGGAGGGATCTGTGGTCTATAAGATCCCTCCTTTGCACTTAAAAGCATTCAAAATGCCAAGTTTGGCTGTTTTGAATACTCACATTTTTTTATTTTTTTTTTTTTATTATATCTGGCACCTTTTTAAGGCTCCAGTCAACTGGAAGTGATGCCATGACATCGCTGCTGGGTTACTAGATCTAAAACCTGATCAAAGTCGATTCCGGCTTTGTTCGGGTCTCCGGCCAGCCAGCTGGTCGCTCGGGCCTCCCGGTGGGATAAGAGAGCCTGGATAAGCCACAGAAAGTGGCGGGACTGGGAGACATCCCCTCCCGCTGCTTGTAACAGCCGAGTGGTTGATTAGCCGCATCGGTTGTTATTACAAGAAAGCCAACCGTCTGGTCTAAAAGAAATGATAGCTGCAGGCAGCATCCCTGTACAACCCCTTGAAGCAAAGGCCGCATATTTGCGTTACGTCTGCGTGAGAGGGTTAATAAAAAAATAAAAAAATAGCTGCCTGTTAGTGCCCCCATTCCTTTGCATGTTATGATTTAGCTGATTACGGCAACAATGAATTGCCATTGAGCACTCTTTGCTATGATCTGAGTTCACACCATGGGTGGCCAATCTGGGGGAAAGAATCAATCGTTTGTTTCCCCATTTAATTTATTACTCCTATATATGATGCATAAATATTTTCTTTGGGAGGCTGTTGGTGATTGCAAGACTGATATTAGAGACGATTAGCAATTGGGTAAGCTGGAATTTTCCATGATCTTCCGTTGTGATAAATGGATGGAATCTGAGGATTCTCGTTTACTACTTTATTGGAAATCATGGACAATAATAGATGTGTATCTAAAGTGAAAGGAAGGTCATTTATCAGATTTTATAATGTATGGCAGGCATGTCCAACCTGCGGCCCGGTACCTCAGGCAATGCGGCCCACTGCCCCCTGGTGATTTATTTTTTTTTTGCTGGGGAGGAAGGAAGTCAGGTAGGGGGCACGGCCACAGCAGTTGCCAACTAACGGTAGGCAGAGGCTGCCTCAGAGGGGAGGGGGGAGGGGAGCATGTGCAGTGTTTCTGACTCCTACCACCATGACCACTTCAAATCACTGAAGTGGTTAGAGTGTTCCTTTAATATCGCTCATAAGAAGTAAACCTCTGTATACTGTTTGCATTTCATTTGATCATCCTCTAGTTGTGTTAAATTAGTGCGGGGGGGGGCGTGGCGGTGCCGAAAGGGAGCAGCGGCATTTTATTACTTATATACCTTAAATATAGTATATATTTTATATGCGGCCCAAGAAAATTTCTCTACACTCAATGTGGCCCAGAGAAGCCAAAAGGTTGGACACCCATGATGTATGGTCAGCCTTAGTACAGCTATACACAAGAAGAAAGTCGCTGCTATTTTATTACTAGAATTGCTAATATCTACTGCATTTCTAGCAAAAAGTCTCAACCCAGACTGGATGAAACTGTAAATGGGCATCATCAGTATATGTATCCCTGTTCAGTTTTAAGAGTTAACTGAAAGTATAAGCCTACAATGAACTAGGATAATAATCCTCCCCCCCCCCCCTTCCCTAGTGGTCCTCACCAATTCTCACTGGTTCAGACGGTTGACCTTCACCTCAAAGCAAGAGAGAGTAATGATGTGGAGGTCAGCAGGAGGAACTGGTGAGAACTGTGAGGGACCACAGAGACTGACACCCCCAAAAGTGTCAGTTTCACAGCAGCATTCAGAAGACCAGTATTCCTCCTGCAAGTATTCGATTTCTTCTTTTAGATATGTCCTTAGCTTAAAGTGGTTGAAAACCACTGGATTTTTTTTTTCGGACCTGCAAGGTAAAGGCATAATATGCTGGTATGCATCGCATACCAGAACATAATGTGAAACGTACCCGAAAACGAAGCCCTCGAAGGATGCGTTGCAATCGCTAAAGGCAGCGTCCATCTTCACCCGGTCTTACTTCCAGGTCCATGGTCTCCGGCTGTGTGACAGGCCAGAGCCACGATGACGTCACTCCCGCGCATGTGCAGAGCAGCTGTCTTTCACGGCACAGGTATCTGAAGGAACGGCATGGGCGGCCGTTCCTTCAGAACGCATGGGCGGCCGTTCCTTCAGAAAGCATGGGCTGATGTCATCCGCTGCATGTAATGTAAATATCTCCTAAACGGTACACATTTAGCAGATAATTACAGTACTTTAAGATAAGCCTTATTATAGGCTTACCCATAGGTACAAATTATGAGTTTGAATTTAGTTCTCTTCTCTTCTTTACTTCTTAATTTTCATTTTGGATAGAGTAAGGGAGGGTTCTAACCCCTGTAAGGTTTATTTTTGCAATCTTTGTCCCATTGGGAAGATTTCCCTTCGCTTCTTGTCTCATAGCCAGAACAGGAAGTGAGAGGAAATCCCTGAAAATGAAGGGGCCCAATTGGAAGATTTCCCCTCTAATATTCCACATAGGACATACAAAAATGTTGGATTTTCTTCAACTTTTTCAACGATAAAGGTAAACAGGACAAATAAGAGGGTGAATCTCCCTAACGGAGACACAGACGGCAATGAAAGCTGACAGATTTTCTCATCCATCTCCCCTCTAACCAAAACTAAAAAAAAAAAAGTTTTGCCTTTAGTTATACTTTAAACATTTTTATGATGTGACATGGCCTCTTTAAAAAGCACACATATACTATAGAGGTGCAGTCACAGTGAGAATATACGGTGATTCGGAAACATACTAAACATGATGGGAAATATATAGCAGCACTGTGTTTACATGCGACTGTACAAACACGCACCAGGAGATAATGACATAAACCATCACAGCTACACCTGGATTACAGGGATCGCTTGACTGAATGTATGATTATTATTTCCATTGTACACAAGAGTAAAGCTTTTATCTGCTGTGTCTACAGTTATATTTGCACATCTATCAAAGGAAAACAATGCGATTAACCTTCAATATCGAAGAACTAGATTGGCGATTGTTTGAAGACCGTTCTTGCGTTTGCTGAGATCACAGTGCTTTGCACTCCAGCCCTGACAGGCCTAAAATAGTCCCCTGTGCTTCTAAACTCAGTCTGTCATTATGCGGCTTTACTTTTATTAAGGTGTGGCAACCTCTGGATTTCAAAAGCCTTTTTATGGTATTTACGTTTGGGAACTACTTTGTGCATTTACATCACCCATGCTTATCTGTCATTGGATACCAGCTTGGAATGAATGGAGCCTTGGTATGAATGCAGGCTCTGACCAGCTGTATCAAGCTGGTTTTGCACAGGTTGTGAAATCACACAGCACAGTGGATTGTGCTAAGTACCAAGTTAGAAAAAATGCAGGGCATGTGCACTTACAATATGGATGGGATATATAAGTATATCAATAGCAACTTGTTTCAAGGAGTAAAAAAAAAAAATTGAAAGAGACAGATTATAGCAGTTTCTTTATCAGTTTACTATGTAAGTTGGCATTTAAGTTCTTGTAAAGACTTTTTTATTTTTGTATTAAAATAACCTGTCATACTTACCTCCTCTGTGCAGTGATTTTGCACAGAGCAGCCTGGATCCTCCACTTTTTGGGTCCCTCGCTGGTGTTCCTGGCTTCTCCCTCCTGTTGAGTGCCCCCACAACAAGCAGCTTGCTATGGGGGCACCCGAGCCGAGCTGCAGCTCCATGTATCCCTTTAGACACAGAGCCGTGGCTTGGCCCCACCCCCCCTCTCTTGATTGGCTAACTGAGTTTGATTAAAAGCAACGGGAGCAAGTGGCACCGCTGCTGTGTCTTCAGAGAGAGCGTTCCGGATGGCCAAGGCACTCATGGACATTGTAGATAGGAGGAGGAGAGCCGTTTAGGTGAGGGAAGGTGCTCAGGTGCAGGTCGGATCCGTCATCCAAAAGTCCAATAATTCAAAGAAAAAGTGACCGCACTCGGAGAAAATGGAAGAATTAAGTGTTTAATCCCCCGTAGGATATAATACAAACCAATGGTAATGACTAAGCGATCTTAGAATCGTGAAACGCGTCTACCTGTCCTGTGTCTATGTGAAGCACTGTTTGTATTATATCCTACGGGGGATTAAACGCTTCATTCTTCCATTTTCTCCGAGTGCGGTCACTTTTTCTTTGAATTATTGCACTCATGGACATTGCTGTATAGAGATGGAGCTCGGGTAAATATTAGGGAGTGCTGAGGGGGCTGCTACACCCAGAAGGTTTTTTTCTTAATGCATAGAATGCATTAAGATAAAAAATCTTCTGCCTTTACAATCACTCTAAGGATAACTGAATCAGAAACCTTCAAGGATATTTGTTCTGTCCTATATCTTCAAAGACATATCAGCCTCTCCAAAAGGGCCTTCATCACACATCAAAGAGAAAGTCAAGACACGGCAACTAACTCAGTGCTGGCCCATACAGGATAGAGTCTTTACCATCACTTTTCAGTTTTCTCACTGCCATAGGTGCGCGCAGCCTATTGCATTAGGGTGTACACCCCAAAGCTCAAACACACATGCCTTTGTCTGCAGCCTCAGCTCCACGGGACAGTGAATGAATGGGAAGTGCTCTGTGCTGAGTGGCTTCCTGTTCATTCACAAATGGAAGCATAGTAAACGCAGTTTACTATTCTTCAGTTATCAATGAACACACTGGGTGAGTGTGTACATTTTAGAAAAGGAAGGCACTGGTAAGTGCCATATTATCTGGTCCCTTCCACCCACTCTTCATCTTGAAACATCCCCAGCAGCAGCTGGAGGGAGAGAAGGGAAGCCAGCAGCACGGGGGGGGGCCAACATGGGGGGAAGCCTGGGCATCTGGGGGGAATTCGCATATCACTAAGTGATTAGGGTGTGCCCTGGCACACCCACTGCACACGCCTATGCTCACTGCCTAAAACTAGCAATGAAACATTTTTTAGAATTTTTCTGAATATTTTTAACAGCACAACTATACTCATAGCAGACTACATGACTATGGTGGGGCCCAGAAATACACGTTGCCCAGTACTGTGTGGCTAATTAGAGATGTATACAGGTGGCAGTAACATTTCAGAAATAAATGTGGAATAAATTAATTTATATATCCTTTAGGAACCCTAAACCGTTATAAATGTGAATTGTGTTCTGTGTCAATAGAAAAATGCCTTTTGCAATGGAGGCTGGACACACCGGGGGGGGGGGGGATTTAATGTTTTCATATGGGGCCCCATGACACACATACAGTAGTTATGACCCTATCATATCCATTATGCACATGCCATTATTTGGTATTTTGCTATTAAAATATGTTAACCTAAATTATGCAGTGCTCTTTGTTTTTTATTTTCTGAATTATGCAGTGCTCTTTGTTTTTGGTTTTCTGTTGCACAATCTACTGCTGATATCTCCAGTTGATGCAGTATTTGAGTTACAAAAATTTGGTATTGTCATTCGATCTTTTTTTTTTACTTTAAACTCAGCAGCCATAACCGTAGACATTGATGATCTAATTTGGTGTTTTAGTTACACAAAGTTGCTTATTTCTTTATCTTTGAATAGAATAGTAAAATATTATTTCCATTTTTTTTATTGTAGTTTATGTCCCAGCTGGGGACATTTTATATTTTTAAACTGTATACCTGTCAGAAACTGCTTTAGCTATCCACCTAGCTATACATTACCAAAACGAAGCTGCGTGGTCTCTGGAAGACTTAAGTAAGCCATTCACTGCCAGATCATTTGGTTATTTCAGGGTCTGGATACTGCCATTGTCAGTTTCTTTTATTTCTCAGGGACTTCAGTGGTGATGTCTCTATTCCCAGGTATATACACCTGCCATGATCATTATGAGAGACCCCACTCTGCTTAATGAATTTATAATGTAAATTCTAGAGAATACAACAGAAGGTGCAGCAACATTCGTCAAGAAAATAGTTAGAACTTATGGCAGGGGGAAATTGCTGTTCAAAAATCAAGAATGTGTAGGATGCTGGAGCTTAACTAAGCCCCCCATTTTCGCCTTATAGCTAAAATATCACTTTCGAGTGGATTGACCCTTTAACAGTGCAATTTGAATACATTTGACAGTATCACCCTACTGCCACTCATGGTTAACAAAGCACCCAAAAACTTGATGCTTGCTCGAAACTTACATTTGCAGAAATGGGATTTATCCGCCAAGCCTGGCAGTCTGGCTTTAAGTCATAGACTTCTGTTTCCCACTTCAGTATGTGGTTTTCTTTCTGATTCAATTCATGTTAATTATTTTCCTTTTCTGGTCAAAACCTAAAGCTTCCATGTTCCAGGGCAGGATTATACATGTCCTATAAAGGAATGCTTGGACAGAGCCCAGCAAGCAGCTGATGGAACAGAAACCTCCTACAATTTTATTAGATAACCAGTGCCAATAACTACAATTCAGCGTGTCCCTAATTAAAGGTTAAATCACTGTCAAATCACATGCTATACAGTAACTATAAAATCTCGTTGCAACTGAATTAGTAGCATGGTGGCCAGCACTCCAGTCTTCAAGCTGTACCAAGATTAAGGATTTATTTAAAACACTATGGACGTGGAACTTGTATAGGTTTTGTGTCTTTGGGTGCTTTTCCTTCCACAATCTAAAAACATGCTCTTGTTGTTCTTCATCTCCATGGTTTGGACTATTTTTGGCACTGCAATGTTGCCAACCTACAAATTTGACCCTTGTTTTAGCATCTGTATAGGGAACACAGTAACTCCACCCAGTGCCTGATCACACTGCTTTTACACTTTGCTCTTGAAATCTGACCTCAGTATTCTATTTGAACTTTGCTTCTTCCTCAACTTCTTTTGTACTTGACTATGCCTCTGCCTCTTAACTTGGTACTGCACCAGTTTGTCTGTTGGTTGGCTATCACTGCCAGAATGTAGGACAATTTTTTTTTTTGGACCTTGACCACCTCAAAGCCAACCCAAAACTGCATTGTCTGTCCACCACGTGTACTTCAAAACCTCACAATGTCATCCCCCTGGTCCACTTCAACACCGACCAATCATATGGTCAGGAGTTACTCTTTCACAAGGCCTTGTAATCTACTTGAGATACCCCAGAGCTGCTAAGATGTAATGTCCTGCAGTGCTGATCAAAAGGGCCCTCTGCAGTGCCGAAGTCCCAGGCGAGGTGGTAGAGAACATGTGAGGAATTGCTGTAGTCACCCTGTTCCCCTGACCTTCTTCTGCAAGTCCTGCAGCAGGGTGTATGAGGTCTTGGAGGCCTAGACAGAGTCCTCTGATTTGAGCAGTGGTGAAGCTTGGGAATGAGTGTGCTATCTGGTAGCATGTCCGGCTGAGCAGACGATGGAAGGGACATTGGGAAGAGAATGTACTAAAGGAACCACCTTAATTCCCCCTCAGACAATCAGCTGCGGGTCCTGTGACCTGGCGATGGAAGCTAAATGCTGGGGTCTTAGTATACATGGGGAGGTAGTCCCAACTCTGTGGTGCTGCCAAGGAGAGGATTTGAGGTATAAAAAAAAATGGCCTAAAGGTACAGTAAAGTGTGGAAAATACATTTGTGTGGACATTCCTTTATTCTAAAAATATTAGGACCAGGTATGTTGTAAGTGGGCCTCGGGCCAGGAGAATGACACTAGATGGTGAAGGTTTTTTTTAGCAATAGGTGGGTGGCTTTCCTATCCAAAAATAAGCAGGGAGGGGACTGTGTGACACATGGGCCCATGTCACTTGATGTGTGTTCTATTTGAGGGGTCCTGTACTCACAGTCCAGAGGGTAGACATCTTTCCACTAGCCACCACCAACTCAGAATCCAACCAGGTTTACACTGTATTCAATAAACTCAGAATCCTGTCCACCCGCACCAGTATAGCCTATTATGAGTTGCACCCATCCAGCCAATGGCGGCCTGTGTACGGACCCACTTTACACACTTCCACTCAGGTATTTAAGCATCCTCTTGAAATAACACAAATCTTGAGCCACATGCAAAATATCTTCTTCATTTACTCAGCAAAAAAAAAAAATAGCACAGCTTCCAAAATTTGGCAAAGTATTAAGGCACTTATGGTTTCAGTCCATAAAGCACAGTTCTGAGTATAAGGCGACCAAATCAGGGGAAGCCCATGTGGAGGAACCAGGCACAGCTCCACTAGTCCACCTCTACATCTTCCTTCTCTAAGATGCATTTTATTCTTTGCTTCTGAACTCTATCCATCCAATATACTGTATGTAAGGCAGGATTAACAAGTCTCTGCCTGTAAGGAGGGGTCCAAACTAAAGGGGATAGGTTAACCCCTTCCTACAAGAACCCCCCACTTCATCCCAGAGCATAAGAATTGTAACATTCACACCTTAGGTGGTGAGGAGCACGTTTTCCTGGGTTGGACTAGAGTCTGGCACTGCTAACATCGAGGGTTCACAAACCATTACATATTTTCAATGGTTCTATATATTCAATGGTGACATTATAAAAATACAGAAAGAGTTACAGACTAATAGAATACATTGAATGACACTATCTTTTAGTGTATTTTTCTGCTTTCAAAAGGTTACTGTACTCTAAAGCTGGGCATACACTGATCAAATTTAAATTCAGCCTCCCCCTCTCAACAAAGGTTGATTATTAAAAGTAGAACTATAGGCATTTTTTTTTTCAATTTAGATAGAGCAAGGGAGGGTTATAACCCCTGTCAGATTTTTTTTTTCACCATCTGTGTCCCATTGCCGAGATTTCCCTTCACTTCCTATCCCATAATCAAACAGGAAGTGAGGAAATCCCTGCAAATTAAGTGCATTGCTTGGGGACCCCCAGGTCACCAAAACTAGTGTCCTCCTTTAAAGATTTCCCATCTTTCCACTTTTTTCTGGGGACAACCCAAAATTAGTTTTTTAACGTTCATTTTCAATGATGATGGTAAACAGGACAAATAGAGCAGGTGAATCTCCCTAATGGGGATGCAGACAGAAAACAAAATGGACAAGCATTCTATTTTTTTTTTTTTTTTTTTGCATTCTAATCCCTTTCCACTATATCAATAAAAAAATAGTCTTTTGGTTGTGTTTTGATCTTTAATTAAATGATCATTTCTGTCAAAGGGACATGTCCGAATTTTTTCAATTGATCAGCTAACCATGTTTGACAAACCTTTGTGGAAAATTCCAACATCTAGTTAGCAACATCCCATCCCAACATACTGCTTTAGGCTTTGTACTTCCATTTTATACTGCTTTAGGCTTTGTACTTCCATTTTATACTGCTTTTAGGCTTTGTACTTCCATTTTATACTGCTTTTAGGCTTTGTACTTTCATTTGATCTGGTTTTTTTTGGTCCTGTCTTTGCTTATCATCAGAAAAATAAAAGGATAGGAACCATACTCCAAACTATGCTCTTCTGGGTTATTTTATTGGATCTTCCGTAACCGATATGCAGCCATAGCGTTTCCACACAAAGAAACCAACCCCTCCTTAACATGTTTGACCACAATATTGCTTGATCACCAGAATTAAGCCACACTGTTTCAAAACAAGTCAAGGTGAAGTTGGTTTCTTTGATTGGAGACACCATGGTTGTATATCTATTATGGATGATCCAATAACGTAACTCAGAAGAGCATAGTTTGGAGTGTGGTTCCTCTTCTTTTAAGTTTCAACACCCCCCTACACACAAGCTAACCTCTTAATAAAGTTGTCAAACCTCTGTTTTTACTGTTCTGGTGACCACTGTTATTGAGACATGGTTGTTAGGACAATTTCCTATGATTGACACATACGGCAATAATAAACCTGTCAAATGTATAAACTATTCCTTGCTCTGCTAAAGTATTTTTACTATTGTCTATGTTTTGCATTTGAGAGTTTTTCTCTTTATTTGCTATGTTGGTGAAGCCTCTCCAGCAGAGACAAAAGTAATTTTTTAAAAAGTGTGGTTGTAACCCTTCCCCCCCTTCCCATCCAAAAAGAATGTTTAAAAAAAATCGAGAATTTTGTTGAAACTGAAAAGTTTTTAAAGCAGTTTTGATTAGTATAAAATCAATTTATTAGTATCTTTTAACCTCTTCAAGCTTTTGGGTGTCAGGATAGGTGTTGGAACACACACAGTTCAGGTAGGTGTCAGGAGGAAGGGCAGGAACCACATTCTAATTTAGAGAATGTGATCTTATCATTGAAGGTGAATCATGAAGAAAATAATTAAACCTTTCAAAGTAAACAATCATGGAACTGATAGAATCAAGAACGGGCTGCTCAGAGGAATATTTGACTAAATATCTTTAAAGCTGTATTAAAACTGAAGTTTAGGTATTGACTAATTTGCATAGTTACATTGGTCCAGCCTGTAAATATGCATGTATCATACCTGGATGATCCTTATGGAAGCTAGAAATCACTGTAGTGGGCACTTTTATTACAGTGATTGGCACTAGCTTCTGGGTACCACGCCTAATAATGAATGCAAAGCATTCTGTGATTGGACAAGATGGGGGTTGCCACATTACACCATGCATCTCCACCTGCTCCAATGAGAGAACATTTTGCATTCTTTGAGATTTATTGAATAGAGCTTGAGCGAAGTAAGCAGGGCATGGGATTCGGAAGCTAGCAGCAATCACTTTGGCATCGGTGCCTACTATGGTGATTTCCAATTTCCACAGGGATCCACTAGGTACCGGACATGCTACTTCCATTGGATCAAGCTAGACCAATATAACTATGCAAAACAGTCAATCCTTAAACTTCAGCTTTAAACCCAAAAACTAAAATGTGTTATATTGCAGCTTACCAATTCTTAGATGTGGGGCTGCATTTGTTTTCTTTATTTAGTCTTTTTTTTCCTTTTACGTTCATCTTATGATCTGTAAGTCTGTTATCGTTCAATTTCCTTTACCAGAACAAGCTATCCAATTAGAGGTTTGAGACAAACCATTTAACACTGACAGTGGTGCTTACAATAGTCAGCCTTTTATTGTTTTATGTAAAACCTTTATCCCAAAAGGAAAGAAAAATATTGCTGCAACACCGTATAAAGTGTTAGTTGGAGTTCAGTTTTAATTTGTTAGTCCATCTAAATCTGCTAGTACATCTAACACTACTTCTCTCTAGATAAATAAAGGTGTCTCTGTTTCTCCTCCATCCAGAGTGGAGCCACCATACCCCTAGGTTCACATTTCTGCGTGATTCCTGCACCCGCAACCACCCGCAGTGAAAACGCACTGCTCTGCAGAAACGCACAGGGCTGCTGTTCATTCTGAATAGCACTCCCACGCATGAAAAATTGCAGTGTGGGTGCGGGAACCACAGGGATATCGCATGGTCAAAAAAAATGCACTTTCCCTGCGGCTACGTTTTTGAAAAGGTGCATACACCTTTTTTTTATTTCTTTTTTCTTTTTTTTTTTTTTTGTGGAAACACAGGAACAGCAGCCCATTAAAATGGTCTGCCGTGCCTGCACCAACGTGGCCAGCAAGCATGCAGAGATGTGAACCTAGGGTAAGACAAGAAGTGTGTTACTGGCTGGATCACCAGGTGATCATAAAGGGGAAAAGCCTTTTAGCTTGACCTTATTTTTGTAAGTCCAGCCTCAGCAGCCGTCAAAATACCAGAACAGCGTGTGAATCTGAATGGATGCAGCTCTTTTCCAGCTGACAATTTCCTGCCATTCTTTTGATTTTTTTTTTTTTTTTTTTTGGTATGTCAGCTGGGAGGCAGTCAACAGGGCCACTCGCTGAGTGATTTTTGGCCTGGTCAAAGGAATTGGTCAAAATTCACATAGTGTATGGTGTATCTTTAGAAGATGGGGAAAGAGTTTACAGTTGTGGCCAAAAGTTTTGAGAATGACACAAATCTTAATTTTCACAAAGTCTACTGCTTCATTGTTTTTAGATCCTTTGTCACAGGATACTATGGTATACTCAAGTATAATTGCAAGCATTTCATAGGTGTCAAAGGCTTTTATTGACATTTACATTAAGTTTATGTTAATATCTGCAGTGTTGACCCTTCTTTTTCAAGACCTCTGCAATTTGCCCTGGCATGCAATTTCTGGGCCACATCCTGACTGATGGCAGCTCATTCTTGCCATAATCAATGCTTGGAGATTTGTCAGAATTTATGGGGGGGGGGGGGGGGTTTAGCCGCCTCTTAAGGATTGACCACAAGTTCTCAATGGGATTAAGGTCTAGGGAGTTTCCTGGCCATGTACCCAAATTTCAATATTTTGTTTCCCAAGCCACTTGGTTATTACTTTTGTCTTATGGTAAGATGCTCCATCATGCTGGTAAAGGCATTGTTCCTCACCAAACTGTTTTTGGCTGGTTGGGAAAAGATGCTCTTGGAGGATGTTTTTGTACCATTGTTTGTTTATCTTTATTCATAGCTGTGTTCTTAGGCAAAATTGTGAGGGTGCCCACTCCCTTGGCTGAGAAGCAACCCCACACATGAATGGTCTCAGGATGCTTTACTGTTGTCATGGCACAGGACTGATGGTAGTGCTCACCTTTTCTTCTCCCAACAAGGTGTTTTTCAGATGCCTTTAAACAATTGTAAAGGGGATTCATCAGAGAAAATGACTTTACCTCAGTCCTCAGCAGTCCAATCCCTGTACCTTTTGCAGAATTTCAGTCTGTCCTTGATGTTTTTCCTGGAGAAAAGTGGCTTCTTTGCTGCCCTTCTTGACACCAGGCCAGCCTCCAAAAGTCTTTGCCTCAATGTGCATGCAAATGAACTCAAACCTGCCTGCTGCCATTCCTGAGCAAGCTCTGTACTGGTGGTGCCCCAATCCTGTAGCTGAATCAACTGTAGGAGACGGTCCTGGCCCTTGCTGGACTTCTTGGGAGTCCTAAAGCCTTCTTCACAAGTGCAGTGGAAATGTTTTTGTTTATGGGATTAAAGCGGAGTTCCGGCCTCAAAATCGAAAAAATCGATTTTGGGCCATCCGCTTGCTGAGGGTCACCTGAAAAAGAAATAGATGCTCCTGATGTTTTTTTTTCTCACTTACCTTGTTATAGAAGAAAATATACTCACCTTCCTTCCACTTCCTCCCTCTGCGGCCGCGGCCCGCACCGCCTCTTCCAGCTTGCAATGACTCCTGGGAGCTGAACGTCATCGCTCCCAGGAGTCAATGCGCCTGCACTGGCCCCGCTCGTCACTTCCAGTGCAGGTGCAGCATTCCCTGCTAAACAGCTTCTGGGCATGCTGTGCGGGGCTGGTGCAGGGCATTCTGGGACTCCGACGTCACCGAAAAGCACGCAGAAGAGGAAGCGCTGGCTTCAGCTGCCCACACCTGAGATGGCAGCGCAAGGTAAGTATCAAGGTAAGTATTTCTTCTAAAAGGTAAGTGCGACCCATTGTGGAACGTATTAGCCCTGACTGTCCCTGGGGTATTTATATCTAAAATTCACCCCCAAGGCTGGAACTCCGCTTTAAGTTCATTTTCATGGCAAAGAGTGACTTTTCAATTGATTTCAATTCATCTGATCACGCTTCATAACATTCTGAAGTATACATTATGCAAATTGCCATCATAAAAACTTAAGCAGCAGACTTTGTGAAAAGTAATATTTGAGTCATTCTCAAAACTTTTGGCCACAACTGTAGGGTCAAACAGGTAGGATATTGTCAGACTTCAGGTGCCTGCTGATCCCCTGATTAATTGTTATTAATTGTTATTCCAATAAAAATATTTCTGTCCTAACAGGTTTCTTTGTCTCTGCCACTCAAATCGATATCAAAATAAATATTTTAAAAACTGCTTAATATAAAATACACTTTTTTTTTTGTGCAGAAGTCTATTATAAAATATTTGTGTTGGCAAACAGATTTTATACATTTTGATTTTGTGACATACTGTACTAAAATTCATGTGTAGCCCACAGTGCTTACAATTTTAGTTAAATAATTCTGATGGTATCCAAGTTTTAAATCTGTTTTTATTGTACCATTTGAAGTGTTTCCTAAACAGTTCTGCATGTTTGAGAATGTTCCATATAAACAACACTGCAGAGGTGATCGGATACTTTGGCATCACATGGAGGACAGTTGCGTTATCATTTCTGAGAATTTTAAAGGAGACCTAAGCCAAGATGTCAAAAACATTTACTTGCTGGGGAACCAGAAATCTCAGCATGTGAATGGAGAAACGAATATATCCAGGGCCACAATCCCCCTAGGGCCATTGACCGTTTTGCTAACCTTTCTCTGTTCTCCGTGGATGTTTAATGCATATGATCTAAAATGTAATACTAAATGTTATTATAGGTATCCTGGGTCAGGCGGATCTATTCTTGATTACTCATTACCTTACTGTGTCCTCATATTGTATTTGTTACAGGACAAAATAGCATGCCACTCTTATTTACAAAGTTATTTCCCTTCTTTTGCAAGCTACAGTACTTTTAACATCAAGGGTTTCTTAAAGTGTATATCCACTTTAGCAGCTAAATTGGGATAATACCTGCTTTATATTTATTACATGTTCCTATTCACATAACCTAAAATAAATCATTCAAAATTGTAACTTTTTTTTGGATGCTTTTTTTTCTAGAAAGTCCAAAAAGGAAGAATTCTACTTAACCTCCCTGGCGGTATTCCCGAGTGTGGTTCGGGGTGGAATTTCAGTGCCATTAGCAGTAATTCTGAGCCACACTCGGGGTACCGCCAGGGAGAAGTCGCTGGATCCAGGAAGATGTTACTTACCTTGTCCCCAGGATCCCGCAATGTATTCCGCAGTGTACGGCGGCCGGATCTTCCGCCTGATGCTGTGTGCCCCAGCTTCCGTTCCCTGCGAGCGCCGCGTCGCAGGCGGGTGGAACCGGCGGCAAATTCAAAAAGTAAAACACAACAAACACACTGATATATTGTAATCCTATTGGATTACATTACTAAATAAAATAAATTGACCTTAGTTTGCCCCCCAGTGCCCTTGCCTGCAGTTTTGCTGTACTGTATATATATATATATATATATATATATATATATATATATATATATATATATATATATATATATATATATATATATATATCACTTATTTATGATTTTGTGTTTCAAACTTTATCACATCTTGGATGTCTACTAGAGTCTTTTTTGGTCAGGTTTAAGTCAGTAATTACTAAGAATTGTAGGCCTACAATACATAACACCAAATTTCCATGCAAAAAATTGTACCGCTTTTGGTACAAAATTCCTGACATAATCATACCGCCAGGGAGGTTAAAGAGGAGTTCCAGTCTTCCCCAAAAAATGAATAGTCAGCAGCTACAATTACTAGTATAAAGAAGGACAAGAAGAGTGCCTCTAAGTGCAGTAGTTTAATGTATAAAAGCACAAAAGTACACTCACATTGAGTAAAGGGTGATCAGCTGGTCAGTGCAGTGCATAGTAGATCTGTATGGCGGTGTGTCAGAAGAATCAGCGCTGGAGCCAGGATCGTGGTAGGCTTTGAAGAAAGTTCCTGTACTCTTGATCTTCCGGGTCAGCTGACCGTGACCATCTTGGACTGCGGCGTAACAGCGTGTGGCGTCACCAATGGGCAAAGGGGAACACAACGCATTTCTGAGCATTCACGACGGCCCCACTGGGCATGCGCGCTCCTTTTTCAAGTGTCCTTGAATGCAGCTCTTGTAAGGGCACAGAGAAAACAATGGTTTTCTACGTGCCCCATTTACACTTCCCCACAGCTGTCCCCTGCAGAGCAGCACTGTTGCAGTTTTCTGCACTGTTCCGCAGGTTAACTCTGCTGACGGGCTAATTCGCACAATGTGCAGTAACAGACCTTCGCTTCATTGTTAATTTATAATATCGGTCTCAAAACTGTAACCTTTGCTTTGAATTTTGTCACTGTGTGGGACAGATGTCCCTTTTACAAAAGCTGGCAATCGGCTTATTTTTTTCTCCTCATGCTGTCAGTGCGAGGGTAAAAACAAAGCCGATTATCGACTTCTGTTTACATCATGTGATCAGCTGTCATTGACTGACAGTTTTATCACGTGGTAAAGGGCCGGTATTGGCCCTTTAGTCCAATCTTTGATCAGCCAAGTGCAGGGCCGGATTAAGAGCATCACGTTCCCGGTGCTGAGGATTTTGGTTGGCCTTTTAATGGAAATTAAATGAAAACGCAAACAATTTTTTTGTTAAAACAAATTAAATATTTTATTTACAATTAAAGCTGGTAGAGAAGAAAGAGGAGTTGCATGTCATGTAAATTATGAGGGCAGGTAAAGCAAGGAAAGCAGAATGCATCTCATTTAAAGGGCCAGGAAGATGCATGTCATGTAGTGGGTAAAGAGGATGCATGGGAATTAAAGGGTAAGAGTTGGTGGGGAAAGGCTTGAAGTGCTGGCAGGTACAGCTGGCTGGTACTGCTGACGGCTACTGCTGGCGGGTACTGCTGGCTGGTATTGCTGGCTGGTACTACTGGTGGGAAATGCTGGTTGGTATTGGTGTGGGTACTTCTGGCTGGTACTTCTGGTGGGAAATGCTGGCTGGTACTGCTGAATGGTACTGCTGATGGGAAATGCCGTCTGGTACTGCTGATGGGAAATGCTGGCTGGTACTGCTGAATGGTACTGCTGATGGGAAATGCTGGCTGGTGGTACTGCTGATGGGAAATGCTGGATGGTACTGCTGATGGGAAATGCTGGTGGGTACTGCTGTGGGTACATCTGGCTGATATTGCTGGTGGGTACTGCTGGTGGGAAATGCTGGCTGGTACTGCTGGTGAGAAATGCTGGCTGGTACTGCTGGTGGGAAATGCTGGCTGGTACTGCTGGTGGGAAATGCTGGATGGTATTGCTGTGGGTACTGCTGGCTGGGAAATGCTGGCTGCCTGTCCTGCTGGATGGTACTGCTCATGGGAAATGCTGGCTGGTACTGCTGTGGGTACATCTTACTGGTATTGCTGATGGGTACTGCTGGTGGGTACTGTTAGCTGGTACTGGTGTGGGTACTGCCGGCGGGTACTGCTGGAAGGTACTGTTGTGAGTACTGCTTGCGGGAAATGCTGGCTCGAGAGGAGCGGTGCCGTGCTGGAGTAAGCCTGGTGCAGAGCCAATGATTCCGCTCTGTCAGTCCTGACAGTCTGAGTCACAGGCAGAGTGATCTCAAATGCACTCCGCCTGTGATTCAGACTGTCAGGATGGAGCCAGAACTATAGAGGAAGCTCAGCTGTCAGCCGGGATATCGGGAGGCCGAATATGGCCAGTGGGCGGGACGTTCCCCAAGAATGGAGCATAGACAATCGCCCAGTGCCCCTTCTGGGCCTATATTGCTGTAGCTCCAATAGCCCCATATTGCAATTCGGCCCTGGTCAAGTCCCAAGGACTCAGTGATCACAGAGCAGGCAGGCAGCGTGAGCACAGGAAGACGTCCATGTACCCCCTCCTGCTAATTTAAGCCTGCGCTGTACCTGTCTTTCGGCTATAGCGCAGGCACCAAGTGGTTAAATGTCGTTGGCTTTAAAGGGGAACTCCACTTTCAGGGGAAAAAAATCTGCAAATAACATAGTGAATACAATTACGACTCAAGTCCTATTGTAATTGAATGTTAAAAATCATTTTTCCTTATCAATCTGCAGCTCTGTCATTTTCTGTAAAAATGCAATATTGCAACCTGGGGATATTCTGTACACAGAATGTGTACAGAATGCCCCCCTGAAAATGTAATTTCATGCTTGTGTGATTGGCTCACTGATTTTCCCAGATGTCTTTAGTAAAATGGAAGTCAGATTTTTGGCATCACCTGCAATAAAAATACAATTTTCTCTAGCGCTCATCGACAGACGTAGTCCTCGGTGATACACCACCTTCGGGTTATGTTACCTCCGCAGGAGCAGGACTAGACAGGAAATTAAAAAGCTCTGGCCACACCCTAGGGGCAGTCCCAGAGGGTATATCCTCTCTCTCTCTGCCTCAGCAAATCAGTTATTTTCTGTCTAGTTAGGAGTAAGGACCTAGATACCTTGCTGGGATCTTAGGTCCTGGCAAGAATTTTTTTCTAAAAGGATTTTTAGACAGCTTTTTTTCTCCAGTGTTCCTGTGAGATCTTCAAGCAAGAAAGCTGAACTGGGCGACGGGCTGGATGTTGAGATCCGGTGGTCACCCCAGTTCAGCCTACGAGCGCGTGCAGGCCATAGCTCCGCGCTGGGTCGGCCGGGACAAAGTCCCATTTAAAGGACTGAACCCGCGAGTTAAACGTCCCGCTGAAACGCCAAAGACCATGAGTCACGGCGTCCGTATCGGTCGACAGCCCTCCCGCCCCGGTGGAGAGGGGTACTGTCAGGAGTTGGTGCCCGCCTGGTTCCGGTATGGTGAGTAGTATGTTCCCCCTTTTTCCCTGACGGGTTTTGTGGTGAACGCGGGCCCCTCTCTGTATGGTAAGAAAGAGTTCTTTCTATCCTATAACATGTCACAAATCCTCCTACTTTGAGTGTGATTTTATGTGTGCAAAAAGCCAGGAGGCTTGGTTTGGGAGCTAACAATCTATTGTATACATGTTTTAAAGATGTAATCTGTGGCATTCTGGGAATCTTATGGGTTAAGTATAAGCTACCTACCAGTCAGAAGCCACGGAGATGTAGACTGCCTTCCAAATCAGATCTCCAGCTATTAGCAGGCCTCCCGAACGGCCATGCGGTCCGCCAGGGCCGGTACCGCCAACCACGCCATATCCCCATGCAGAGAGAGTGTTGTGTGCCCTGCAGCACACCGCTAGTCAGCACAGGCCGCCGCCATTTTTTTTGCTGGATCGCACGAGCCGCCATTTTGGCGTAGCCTCGTGTCTCCAGCATGGGGGCGGCCATGTTTGAGGTGATCCTACACCTCGTGGAGCTTGGGGGAGGCGCCGGAAGGCGTGCAGAGGGGCGGAGCCGCCTCCCTTCTTCCTGGGCAGCCAGCCAAAAGACTTCCTGTTTGTCAAGACAGCGCTGTAAGCTGTTGCAGTTTAACTCTGAGCATCAAGTGGTGAGCCTGGGGGTCTATCTCTCTCTCTCTCGATCGATAGGGATCCCTAGCAGGTAACACTAAGGGGCTTTTTGTGGCGCTGGGGGTCAGAAAAAAAAAAAAGTTTTTTTCTTTTGAATTATATTATCCAGGAAGTAACTGGAGTTATCATGGACCCTGCCACACATATTCCCCCACCTGTTTCCCTCGAGGGGGCCTTGGGACCCGCCGGTGCACAGAGTATAGAGTCATTTACAGCAATTTTGGAGTCTATGGTGGCTCGGGTGGAGGCGGCCTGTCAGGGACGGGGGTCAAGGAAGCGACCCCCGCCTACCCCTATACCATCTGACACCTCTGACTCAGATTCAGAGATGGTCACGGCAGTTGCAGGTTCCTCTGCAAGGGCTGTTATCCCAGGTAAAGCCCCCTCAGACAGTGAGGAGGACGCTTCTTCTCCTGCTATAATTCAGGAAGAAGCATTGGTGGACGCACTAGTTGTGGCAGTGCAAGAAACCTTAAAACTTGAGGCTTTACCGGCAGAGGCAACTGAAACAGAGAGGCCTTTCGGTACTAATAAGCCCATCAAGATGGCGAAGGCTTTTCCGGTACCTAAATGTTTTGGTAATCAGATTAAAGGAGAATGGGAGCATTCTAAACGTACCTTTACTATTTCCAAGCATATTGCTAGACGCTATCCGTTTGAGGAATCCATCATTAAGAAATGGACGGTACCACCAGTCGTGGATCCGCCTATTTCCAGGCTGAATAAAGCCACGGTTATTCCAGTGGAGGACACTTCGTCCTTTAAGGATCCGGTGGATCGAAAGATAGAAGCAGAGTCCCGCACTATCTTTTCTCTGATAGGGTCAGCATTTAGACCAGTAATTGTTATTGGTCTAGTTTCCCAGACACTTACGGAATGGGCGAAAATGGTACGCCAAGATCTTAGGGGAAAAGATATTCCCCAGGAGACATCTGATTTGATGGAACAGATCATACAAGGGCTACGGTTTATCTGTGACGCAGCCTTGGACACAACTCCCTTATTAGGGCATGCATCTAAGTTAGCAGTGATCCTCAGACGTGTGCTGTGGTTAAAATGCTGGTCAGCTGACCTAGGTTCCAAAAAGACCTTGACCAATCTCCCCTTTCAGGGGAATCGTCTATTTGGGGCCAGCCTAGATGAAATCATTAAGGATGCCACTGGGGGCAAGAGCACTTTCTTGCCACAGGCTGCAAAAGCTAAGGGACCTCGCAACAAGCGAGGACCTTTCTTTACCGCCCATAAAGGGCGCCCGGCTGGTACTAGCGGGAAAGGCAAGACTCCTCCAGGAGGATTCAAGAAGGGCTGGTCGGACAAGCAGAGGACCAACCCAGCCAAACCCGAAGCAAAGGAGTACACAGCCTGAAGGTGCGCCCCCATCCGGTTTCAGGGTGGGGGGACGTTTTCACCGGTATTCAGGACATCAGATCGAGCATCAACCACTACTACCGGTGCGATTCTTCCCTTCCAACATTTAAGTACCACAGGAAGCGGTAGTTACCGTTCCCTGAATAGATCTTTTCCTTTACCCTTTCCTAAGATTAGTCCCGATACCTCACAGGAATCGGATCTGGTTGACCAGATAGGCCAAGTAGCCTCTAGTCGGGTGACTTCGGTCCCTGAGGTTCAACCAGAAAAGATCACCCTTCCTGATAACTATCAGGTATCTGATAAATGTGTGGAAACAGAAAACGACCAGACTTTCTCGGATGGTCGGGGCCAGATAGCTCTAGGGACGCCTGGTTCAGATCCAATCAGCGCCAGTGGTCCTAGAAATTCTAGGCTGGCCTCCTCAAGCCGGCCTGGCCGACTTGGACATGCTAGTCGCAGACGTTCCGTGGGAACTTCGTCTCAGGGAGTGTCTGTGGTCTCAAGGACCAAGTTACCTTCGTGCTTTACAGTCGCTGGTTTTAATGGCCTGGCCATTGAGACCCAAGTACTGAAGGACAGAGGGTTGTCTACTTCAGTCATTCCTACCCTTATTAAAGCAAGGAAAGCGACTTCCAGCAAAGTCTATTATCACACATGGAAGACTTATATTGCGTGGTGCGAATCTTTAGGATTTCCTCCACGTACCTATTCGGTGTCTCGAATATTGGCCTTTTTGCAACAAGGGGTTGAGCAGAAGCTAGCCTTGAGCACCATCAAGGGTCAAGTTTCAGCATTAGCAATCTTCTTTCAGAAGCCGTTAGCTACCAAATCCTTGGTGCGGAATTTCATCCAGGGGGTGCGGCACCTGGCTCCTCCAGTCCGCGCGCCCTTACCGCCCTGGGATCTTAATTTGGTTTTGTCGGTTCTACAGAAACCTCCCTTTGAAAACATCAGGGAGATTCCCTTGCTTACTTTATCCCAGAAGGTGGCCTTCTTGGTGGCTATTACTTCTGCTCGCAGGGTGTCAGAACTGGCTGCATTATCATGCCAGTCACCATACCTAGTGATTCATAGGGATAAGGTAGTACTTCATCCTAAGCCATCTTTTCTTCCTAAGGTGGTTTCAGATTTTCATCTGAATGAGGATATTGTACTACCTTCCTTGTGTCCTCAGCCCAAGCATCATCGGGAACATGCGTTGCATTCCTTAGATGTGGTTCGGGCAATCAGGGTATACCTGAAAGCTACGGAATCTTTCCGTAAGACGGATTCACTTTTTGTGATCACGGATGGCCCCAGAAAGGGTTTGCCTGCATCTGCCGCGACCATTGCCAAATGGATTAGACAAACGGTGGTACAGGCTTATTCTATTAAGGGTCAGAGTCCTCCGTTCCCTGTTAGGGCGCACTCCACTCGAGCGCTCAGTACTTCCTGGGCCTTTCGCCATCAGGCGTCAGTGGTCCAAGTATGTAAGGCGGCCACCTGGTCGTCGGTACATACCTTTACTAAATTCTATAAAATTGATGTGACGGCATCGGCGGATGCCTCATTTGGCCGCAAGGTTTTGCAGGCCGCAATTTGAGGAGACCGGTGGTCTACCTCGAGGGTTTTTTTCTGTTTGAAAATTTTTTTGTTGAGTCTCATCATTAAGGATGAGCATTGTAAATTTCTAGTTGGCACCGGTTGGGCCTTCTAGATTGGGATTTGATTTCCATTTTCCCACCCCTCAGTTGTGATACTGCTCTGGGACGTCCCGAAGGTGGTGTATCACCGAGGACTACGTCTGTCGATGAGCGCTAGAGAAAAATGGATTTTTGTAAAATCTTACCGTAAAATCCTTTTCTCTTAGCTCATCGACAGACGTAGTCCCCGCCCCTCTGTTTTGGAGTTGGGTTGGGTTAAATTCTCTAAGCACTGCTTTTTCACATAACTGATTTGCTGAGGCAGAGAGAGAGAGGATATACCCTCTGGGACTGCCCCTAGGGTGTGGCCAGAGCTTTTTAATTTCCTGTCTAGTCCTGCTCCTGCGGAGGTAACATAACCCGAAGGTGGTGTATCACCGAGGACTACGTCTGTCGATGAGCTAAGAGAAAAGGATTTTACGGTAAGATTTTACAAAAATCCATTTTTTGGTGAGATACTCCCAAATGGAAATCAGGTCTACAGGGATGCAGACCTTGCTAATCTCCTCATTAGAGCCATGCAGGTGCAGCAGCTGATTGATAAATATAGAGCCACTCCCATACAGAATAACTCTGAACATTGACACAGACAAACAGCTATTCCTTCAGAATAACAAAAGGTAGGAATCTGTAACAAGGTTTGTTAAAATCCCTACAATGTACAGAGATCACCCGGAGGGGAATGTTTTTCTCTCAACAAAAGTGGAGTTAGTCTCTTTAAAGCAACCCTGTCATTTGCCCATTTGTAAACACTAGGAAGGGTGGGTTGTAATGTGCTGCTCAGGAATTAAGGGTGCAGGTGCCTTATAACCTGTGTTGCGGTGGATTGGCAGCCTATTCAAAATAAATGGCAGCCTTAACACAACACATGCAATACCAAATCTTTAGGCTGATCTCCAGGCAAACCACTAAATACACAGAAGTACATAATGGGGGCTGTTTTTCCTGCCAAAGAATTTTGTATTTCTGTTAATCCAGCACAATACATGCTGCAATCGCGCAAACCAACCCGTGCGACATATGTCACCCAAAAGGAGTTTCACAACCTGCATCGCGTGATTTGGTTTGCGTGATTGCAGTGCGATTTGTTGCGTGACAATGGTGGCAAATTTGTACCGCATTTTTTAAGTGCCATTGAAATAAATGGCACCTAAACACACTGATGTGCGATTTGACATTTTAACTGTGCATTTTAAAAACCCCGCCCACAATCTAAAACAGCTATGTGTGAACAGAGCCCCATTAATAAAGGGGCTTACACCTACTTAGGAACAGGATGAGCTCTGATTTCTCAGTTTAGAAGAGTGGGTCAGGCATTTATTCCCCTATTGGTTAGAATAATTTGTGTATATATCTGCTTTATTACTGCAATAACATCATTTGTTTGTTAAAAAAATAATTTTGTTTAGTCCTTTTCGTTCTGTTAAAATGATAAATTTTTGGAATTCATTTCCATGTTTGGATTAGTTTCGTATGATCGTTATTATCAAATGGATGTGAAATTTGAATTTTGAAATTCGTAATTCAAATGTTGTTATGCCAGAAAATTGATATATACTACTTTATTTTATTCTATTCTAATTTATTAAATTGTTTTGTATTCTACTTTTTTTGATTCTATTCTTTTTATATTATATTCTGTTCTATTCTAGCCTTTAATTTTCTATTCTACTGTTTTATTCTTTTCCATTATTTTCTATTCTGTTTTATTCTGTTGTTTTCTATTCTATGCTGTTTTTTATTCTATTCTTTACCTTTTCTTTTCCCTAAAAAGGAATCATCACCCTATTTCACTTACACCTTTTTTTTATACTGTATGTTTTGTTCTAATTTATTTAAAATTTATTGAAATTCGTTACTATTGTGATTCTGAAATTTGGATACATCGGAATTTCCGAATGTTGAACATTTCATCAGAATTTAGATTTGTAACTAAACGAATCGCACATGACTAGTAATTTTATAGATTTGTATTTCTGCCTGTAAAATATCCTTTGTTTTGTTCTAAATCTTGACATTATTTCCTTAAAAACCATGGCCCCTTCTAGTAAGGTTATTGGCAACTCTGAAGTGCCAGATTGTGAAACTGCGCCCACTGATGTGACCTGCATTCCGAGCTCATATTAAAGGGCAGGGATGTGCAAACTGTGGCCCTCCAGCTGCTGCAAAACTACAAGTCCCATCATGCCGCTGCCTCTGGGTGTCATGCTTGTGGCTGTCATAGTCTTGCTATGCCTCATAGGACTTGTAGTTCTGCAACATCTGGATGGCCACAGTTTGCATATCCCTGTTAAAGGGTGTTTAGCATCAGCTGTGGGAAGGCATTGGGGTCCTGGAAGTCGGAGGTCCAGATATGCTACCTGAGTGCAATAGGTGTGGAGTAGGTTGCAGTTCCATATTACTATTGCAGGCATAGATGTGTTTTTTGATAGAAGTGTTAGTATGCTGTTTATACAGACATGGATGGAATAACCAGTCATACATTATACTGTTATTAGTAGTCCTACCAGTAGGTGCTGGGATTATGTTTGACGCATGTATAATGTAATGTTCTTCCTAGTGGAACTATGTGGTTAAACATTAAAGGCCAGGTGTCCAGCTCCATCTTCACTGGTAAGGGTCACATCCGCAGCACCTTTCCAACAAGAGGCATTTGTTAGGGCTCTTTTAGACAGACAGTAAGCTTACCGCTCTTTGAATAGTGATCGCAGTGGATCACTTTCAGAGGGCAATATAGCAGCGCCTGGCAGGCATTCAGGAAGTGCTCTTGACGTCTGTTTTTTTTTTTTTTGTTTTATTTCTGAATGGCAATTTCCCATTTGTGGGACTGTGCTACGATTGTGAGCCTAACATTTGGCTTGCAGTTGCGGTGCAGCTCCACTGATCTCAATGGGCAAGTTTGGCAGGCAGTGCCACCTGGCAAACTCTGCAGCCCAAGTAAAAGTGGCTGTAAAGTAAAGTATTGTGTACATGTGTACAGCCCTGTCCGTGTGTGATTTTCGGGAAGCCAGTGTGTGTGTGTTTGTGAGAGACACTGGACTGGAACATTGTATGGTCTATTATCAATGGAGGTGATCTGGGCTGTGTACACTTGTAACCAATGAAAGTGTGGTCGGTGTAGGTGAGCTCTATTAGGGTCTCAGTACTCTTGGGTGGGTGTAGGAGTGTGCTCAGTATAAAAGTTCATCACACTTGAGATTATATTTTAGATGTTTTTTGAAGTTTATCATTAAAACCAACACGTTTCAGGGGAAATGCCTCCCCCTTCATCAGGGTTGTGGGGGTCGATGTGCTGATCAGCATGTGCCGGTATAATAGAAGTTGACAGCAACCAAACAGGCCATTCTCTTTTCCAATTCCGGTTTCCAGGTTTGTCCGACCTCATCTACCATTACAGCCCTGATGAAGATGGAGACCTTTTTCCTGAAATACATTGGCTTTACTTATCACCTGTGAACTGTCAGCTTCAATAAACAAAACCTTAAAGTGTGACGAGCTTTTATACTGAGTGCACCTCCTTCACCCACTCAATTGACCGTAATGTTTGAATTCCAGTGTGTGTTTCTGATCTCTCTACAGCTGTGATCATTACCATGTTTTTCTAGTTGGTACATGTTCACTGCTTAATTCAGTAATGCCTGTCAATTTATACAGTATCAGTCAGAACATATTAAGAGTAGCAACCCAGCCCAAAAACTGGTTCTCAATGTGAATCCTCAGTCTGCTTTAGCTGAAGCTAACAAACTTCTGTTTATTCTTTCTTCATGTGGGCATCATTGAGTGATGTCAGTGGTGGATTAATATTAGAATACAAACCTGGTTATCCAAAGACATAAGATGGTGGTTGGGCTATCCAACTGCTGAAAGATCTTGCCTATGAAAGGTTATCCATGGACTTACATGATTGTTTCACCTCACCAAGCAGAAGAAATCAATTTCCCTGGTGCAATGTAAAAGAAGCAATCACAATTTTGGAAAATCCACATTTTTTTTTCCAAAAATCCCAGGGGGGTATGTGTACAGGCCATCATGTCTTCATAGTCACTCAACTGTTCCCAGGTTATTATTAATCAGATTAGGCTACAATCATTGTATGTCATGAGTATCCTGAAATAGATTGATAATCTTGAATGCTACTAATATGGCTTGTATACAAATATGTTATTAATGATGCGCTGTCAACAAGAACATTCACTTTTAGGGAAAACCGGTTATGCCAAAAAAATCCATGTACGCTAAAGTGAACTTGAGGCAATCGCCTAAGTGCACAGCTGAAATATGTACAGGTGATCTATTTGCCAAAGAAGTTTTATTTCTTTAGGGCTAGTGCCTTAATGCAGGTGCCCTGTCAGACAACACAACCAGGTCCACCACTTTTGTACAGCTTACAGCGCAGATTGGTGTAGTACCAGCCCTAGCATTGGACAATGAAGAGGCAGCAGAATACAGATAAAAACGGTCACTGTTCTTTCCTCCTGTCCTCTAGTGTTGGAGCATTGCACTGTGCAATTCAGTAGATCCTGACTGGCTCCTAGTGTTGCTTCTTTAGGCATAAAAGATTGCAGAAGGCTAATATTAAAATCGATTTAGTAATGTTTGAGGTCTCTAGATGAAGAAAAAAAATATATATATATTATTATTATTAATAATAATAATAATAATAATAATAATAATATTTTTTCCTTTTTTTTTTTAAATAAATTAATTCAATTCTGCATTTTCTATATGCTTTGAGTTTAGATTTAACCCATGTGTTCCTTTTTAAAGTGTATGTAAACTCAAAATAATATTTGGCATAATATCTCCCTGTATACAGTTTGCTTTAAAGAGTCCCTGTAACCCTCCTAAAAAATTACACAGAAACAAATTGAGTATTCCAAATGCTTACTCACAATGTTTTTCTATTCCATAAACTTTTATTTTTTTATTTTTTTCACTTGTAATATGCCTCTGAACTTGCTACCCAACTTGACTATTCGGGACAGTACTCGCCCCTTGAGTGAGTCTGCTGGGACTAACGACATCACATCCAAAATGGCAGCACTCTCAGGCCTACTGGATTTATACAGTATTTATATAGCGCCACCAGTTTGCGCAGCACTTTACAACATGAGAGCAGACAGTACAGTTGCAATACAATTCAATACAGAAGGAATCAGAGGGCCCTGCTCATTAGAGCTTACAATCTAGGATAACTACATAAAATAACCTTTTACAGGAAAATAACATGCCTAACATACATTCTATGCACATATAATCCTAAAAGAAGATTCTTGCTCAAATGAATGGTCTAGTGACTGGTTCTCTTTTTTTTTTTCAAGTTCACAGTGCTATTGCACTATCCTGCAATTGTCAGCCCATCGTGCAATCTCCCTCAGTTGGCTGTTAGACTGCCTATCAAAGTCTGTTGGACCTGATCATACAGTATATTATAAGCTGCAAGGAGAGATTGGAAAATTGTTTTCCTACTAAAATTCCGGTCAATATGGAAAGAGGACGAAAGTTCAAAAATAACTCAAGACAAAACTTTAGTTCTAGTTTTGGAGGGATTAGAACACTTATCAGGTTTTTATTGCTGTCTGTGCTGCCATTAGGGGGATTCTTCCTCTCTATTTGTCCTGTTTACCATTATTATTGAAAGTGAAAGTAAAAGAAAATTCAAACTTTTGGGTTGTCCCGAGAAAAGTAATCCCCAATCTCCGCCATCTCCCGAATGGGACACAGATGGCAAAAAAAAAGAAAGATTTGACCCTCCCTTACTCTACAAAATAAAAAGGAAAAAAAATATGCTCATAGTTCTACTTTAAGCAATGAGCGTGTCAAATGATAAACTATAAACTCCGTTTTCATTTTTAATCACAAATCTTAAAAAAAAAGTGAGCCGGGAACCCTAACTCCTCCTGTTATGTGTATTGATGCCATGGCAAGTATATTCATATTAACCACTTGCCGACCGCCGCATGACTATCTACGTCGGCGGTCAGCCCCTCACAGGCAAAGCGACGTAGGTGTACGAAGGATGTATGAAGGATGATCATACGGTTCTACTATGTAGAACCATTGATCACTGTTCATACATCTGAAGCCACAGCCAATCACAGTAGAAAACACGCCCCTAGGGACACGCACAGCCCCTCCCTTTCAAAAAAAGTTAACCCCTTCACTGCCAGTGTATTTTTACAGTAACAGTGCATATGTATAGCACTGATTACTGTAGAAATGTCACTGGTAACCCCAAAAGTGTCAAAAATGTCAGTCAAGGGTCCGATCTGTCCGCCGCAATGTCGCAATACTGCAAAAAAAATCGCAGATCGCCGCCATTACGCGTTAAAAAAAAACAACAAAAATGACAAAAATCTTTCCCTTTGTTAGTAAACGCGATAACTTTTGTGCAAACCAATTAAAATACGCTTTTTGCGATTTTTTTTTTTTTTTTTTTTTTTTTTTTAACCAAACATAGGTAGCATAAAACAAATTGGCCGAAAATGTTAAAAAATTTTGATTTTTACATTTTTTTGGGGGGGAATTTCATATAAAAAATCAAATACAACCAAAAGAAAGCTCTGTTTGTGGGAAAAAAAGGACGCCAAATTAGTTTAGATACAGTGTCGCACGACCGCGCAATTGCCTGTTAAAGTCACGCAGTGCCGAATCGCAAATACCCCCTGGTCAGGAAGGGGGTAAAATCTTCCGGGACTTAAGTGGTTAAACTGAATGTGACAGTTATAGGGCAGTAAGCAGCTAGTGAAATTTACCAGGGTTCAATCAGTATGTGACCGGGATTTGCTAATCCTGTTGTTTGGTCCTGCCTTCCTGTGCATGACACACCCTTTGTATTCAGGTATAGCTTTACCTCTTTGCTTGTTAAAGTAAGGGAGGGGTTAAAACAGGGTTCAATTCGGCCAGAGAGTGAGTAGAGAGGGAGCATGCAATCAGGCCGTAGTCCATAGGAGTCTGGGTTTTATAGAGCACAGTGAGTGCAACAGCACCCTACAGTGAGACAGCTGTATAGGTTTATTGCCATCAGTTTTGGACTTCGCCATAAAGTTTGGAATTGCTCCCACCATATGTTTGGAATTATTCCTTCTCGAGTTCTGTACAGTATCTCACAAAAGTGAGTACACCTCTCACATTTTTGTAAATATTTTATTACATCTTTTCATGTGAAAACACTGAAGAAATTACACTTTGCTACAATGTAAAGTAGTAAGTGTACAGCTTGTATTGCAGTGTAAATTTGCGGTACCCTCAAAATAACTCAACACACAGCCATTAATGTCTAAACCGCTGGTGACAAAAGTGAGTACACCCTTAAGTGGGAATGTCCAAACTGGTCCCAAAGTGTCAATATTTTTTGTGGCCACCATTTTTTTTTTCCAACACTCCCCTAACCCTCTTGGACATGGAGTTCACCAGAGCTTCACAGGTTGCCACTGGAGTCCTCTTCCACTCCTCGATGACAACATCACAGAACTGGTGGATGTTGGAGACCTTGCACTCCTCCACCTTCAATTTGAGTATGCCCCACAGATGCTAATTAGGGTTTAGGTCTATAGAAATTCTTGGCCAGCTTTTTTAGCAAGGCAGTGGTCATTTTGGAGGTGTGTTTGGGATTGTTATGTTGGAATACCGCCCTGCAGCCCAGTCTCCAAAGGGAGGGGGGGTCATACTCTGCTTCAGTATGTCACAGTACATGTTGGCATTTATGGTTTCCTCAATGAACTGTAGCTCCTCTGTGCCGGCAGCACTCATGCAGCCCCAGACCATGACACTTCCACCACCATTCTTGACTGTAGGCAAGACACACTTGTCTTTGTACTCCTCCTCTGGTTGCCGCCACACACGCTTGACACCATTTGAACCAAATAAGTTTATCTTGGTCGCATCAGACCACAGGACATGGTTCCAGTAACCCATGTCCTTAGTCTGCATGTGTTCAGCAAACTGTTTGCGGGCTTTCTTGTGCATCATCTTTAGAAGAGGCTTCCTTCTGGGACGACAGCCATCCTGATCTATTTGATGCAGTTTTCAGCGTATGGTCTGAGCACTGACAGGCTGAGCCTCCCACCTCTTCAACTTCTGCAGCAATGATGGCAGCACTCATACGTCTATTTCCCAAAGACAACCTCTGGATATGACGCTGAGCACGTGCACTCAACTTCTTTGGTTGACCATGATGAGGCCTGTTCTGTGTGGAACCTGTCCTGTTAAACTGCTGTATGGTCTTGGCCACAAGGCTTCAGGGTTCATTGGCGGCATTCCAACATTACAAAGAGTGCAATAAAGGTGGCTATAATAGAACATGAAAGGCACAAAGCGGAAGAGAGTAAAAACACCCCAAGAAATATATAAATAGTAAGAAAGTGAGGCCAGAACATATTGGCCCCATAAAAGACTACAAAGGGAATCTGGCTACAACAGACAGAGAGAAGTTGAATGTGCTAAATAAATTATTCTCCTCAGTCTTCACAAAATAATTGGGGGGCTACATTAAGCCAGCTTGTAATGTTAAAATGAATAACACATCACCGGAAGCACCCTCATGGTTAACAGAAGACAGACTCAGAACTAGACTTAAAAAACTTAACATAAATAAGTCACCGGGACCAGATGGCTTACACCCGAGGGTCCTTAAAGAACTCAGCCAGGTGATAGCCAGACCATTGTTCCTAATTTTTATGGATAGTCTACTGACAAGAATGGTGCCGGCTGATCGGAAAAAAGCCAACGTGGTACCAATATTTAAAAAAGGGCCGAGATATATCTCAGGGAATTATAGGCCGGTAGGCCTAGCATCAGTAGTCTGCAAGATATTGGAGGGGATGATATGGGACTATATACAAGACTTTAGTAATCAGCATGGATTTATGAAGAATTGTTCTTGCTAGACCAATCTATTAACCTTTTATGAAGAAGTAAGCTGCCATCTAGATAAAGGAAGGCCTGTGGATGTGGTGTATCTGGACTTTGCAAAAGCATTTGATACAGTTCCCTAAAAACGCTTACTGTACAAACTAAGGTAAGTAGGTATGGACCATAGGGTGAGTACCTGGATTGAAAATTGGCTCCTGGGGCAAGTCCAGAGGGTGGTGATAAATGTTGAGTACTCGGATTGGTCAGGTGTGGAAAGTGGGATCCCCCAAGTATCTGTCCTGGGACCAATTCTGTTTAATTTATCCATAAATGACCTAGGATGGGATAACCAGCACAATCTCGGTATTTGCGGATGATACTAAGCTAAGCAGGCCAATATCTTCTATACAGGATGTGGTAACTTTACAAGCAGACCTGAACAAAATAATGGGGTGGGCAACTACATTGCAGATGAGGTTTAATGTTGAAAAATGTAAGGTAATGCACTTGCGTTCGTATTTCTGACACCCAAGTTACTCGCTAGGGGGAGAACCTCTGACTGAATCTAAGATGGAAAAGGACCTGGTGGTACTGGTAGACAACAGGCTTAGCAGTGGCATGCAATGCCAAGCTGCTGAAAGCAAAGCCAACAGAATACTGGCATGTAGAGAAAAGGGGATTCACTCCAGAGATAAAACAATTATTCTCCCACTCTACAAGACTCTGGTCCGGCCACATCTTGAGTATGCCAACCAGTTCTGGGCACCGGTCCTAAGAAAGGATGTGCTGGAACTAGAGAGAGTCCAGAGAAGGCCAACAAAGATAATTAGGGGAATGGAGGACCTCAGCTAAGAGGTAAGACTACAAGCATTGAACTTATTCTCTCTGGAGAAGAGACGTTTGAGAGGGGATATGATTATTAATGTACAAATACCGAACTGGTGACCCTAGCATAGGGTACAAACTTTTCAGAGAAAGAGAGTTCAGTTGGACACAGGGCCACTCACTAAAACTAGAAGAAAAACGGTTTAACCTTAAACTGCGTAAAGGGTTCTTTAGAGTCAGAGCGGTAAGGATGTGGAATTCTCTTCCACAAGCAATGGTATCAGCAGGGAGCATCAATAGTTTCAAAAAGCTATTAGATGGACATCTTAAAGACTACAACATACAGGGGTATACAATGTACAGTTAACAGCAAACACACACAAACATCATAGGTTGAACTGGATGGACTGGTGTCTTTTTTCAACTTCACACTAACAATGTAACTATGTAACAAGAGACCCCTGCTCAGGCCCTGGGCTGAAAGAACTTCAAACTGGTGTGAGTGTTGTGAAACTGGTGAGGTGAACTTGCAGCTTCAGCGATCTGCTACCAAAAAAGCTGTACCCTGGGCCATTTGCAGAAAGTGGCTTAAAAACTCAGATGTCAGGAGGCCCTCCTAGCAAGCATGACCTGTACCAATATATGTTCTGCTGACACTTTCCTTCAAACAGGGTGCCTAAAAAGGAGCAGCACCAAAATACACAAACAAGATTCCTGCTCCCTTGGTAGATCAGAGTCTTCAATTGTAATACCCAACTGATCTCCTGTTACCAATCGCATACACTTACTCCCACATTTCATAGCAATCATCCTCACACAAAGGCATAATACAGAATGGGTAACCGCAACCAAGCAGCTACTTTAGGATGTAGATGGTTTTTTAATGTATAAAGGCTCACATTCATGGGTGCATTCCTTCTTACAACACACTAGCATATTTTGGTGCCTTGATGCTGAATACAGCCACCCATAGACATGCGCTACTTGCATTAGGTAGAGCATGCATACAGCCATAAGTCTCCAAACATAACCTATGTGTGGGGACTTGCGTCTGTAGGCATTCTCCACATTTCACATGTAGCATTACATACCTGTGAACAGCCACCTATAACTAATTATGTCTTTGGGTGGTTTCTGTACGCAGAAGCAGGGGGGGGGGGTGCCTGGGCACCAAAATACACCAGTTTGTTTATGCTGTAAGAAGGAATGTGTGCATGAGCCCTAAATCTACGCATTGCATTGTAATTTGTACTTTTTTAAACTTTTATTTCATTTTCTGTAATCCAGTAAATACTTCTTTATGGACCAAATACATAAATATCTGTATAAATTGTTAAAAATTAAACAAAAGCTAGTAGTTCAGCTAATGGCAACCAGACAGGTTTCCCTTTCGCGGTGTATAGACTGCCAAGGACTCTTCTGCTATTCTCATAGAATAATTCCCGATAACAGTAATGTTTTGCTAAAGCGCACCACACACGTTGTAATTGAATTTGCACTCACCTTTAAACCAGCCACACATGGATTGCAATTCATCTAGTTCAGCAGAGACTGGCTGAATTTCGATTTATGGGCATCCTGGTTGTAGAGGAGTTGATCTGAACTAATCCATAAAAACAGTAAAGAATGGCGCTGAGGAGAGCACTACATTTAAAAGTCATTAGTGGAGAGTCCATTAAAGTCCATTAGATAGATAAAAAAGGTGGGAATTGCAGGCAGGTGATAGAGCTCCGCGTTGGCAGCAGCATCATTTGAGCCTATGGCTGGTTGCCATAGTGGTTGGCTGCTTCCTGATGTCCCAGCTGCAGCCGCCCTGCCACCTTGGAAACCATTACTGATGAGGATTCCATGGGAGACTCTCCACGCCTAACCATGGATTATTCCTTAATATGTTCTAACTGACTGGGCTTGTTCACTCTTAAACAAAATACTGAGGCTTATCAAACGCTCCTTTGGCGTTATTGCACGTTAATAGGTGCGGTTGATAAGCTTTTGGTGAGCATTAAAAACTCTTCCCCCCCCCCCCCCCAAGCACTTTTGGCTTGTTAAAACTGCACCCCAAACACCTACAATAGCTGGTTGCTAAGGAGCGGGCCGGGAACCTGGCCGCCATGTCCTTAACTGATGAGTCCTCAGCTGTCTTCTGTCACGTATACGCTTTAGATCCATCTACTTTAGATCCATCGATTAGCTGGGCCCATGGTCAAAATCGTCAGTGAATTTGGGTTCATTAACGGCACGAATGTCGAAAAATCTTTCCAAAAACTACCAGTTTCCGCCAAAATTCTGTTTGTCTATGGCCAGCATAAATCTGGCACCCCTCCTGTGTTTTTTTCACATGCTTACACCAATCTGTACTTCTAGCCTGTTGGGTTATTCCTAATCGATCAGTGGACCGGCAGCACTGATCATTGTATTCTAATGGCAGGGATTGCTCCCTGCTGTCAGAACACAATAGTACAGTAAAAGGATTGTCCTATCCACATAGAACATTCCAAAATTGAATAAATTCATTATTTTCCTCAAAATTCTACAAACAATACCCCATAATGACAACGTGAAAAAAGTTTGTTTGAAATCTTTGCACATTTATTAAAAAAGGAAAAAAAAAAATCACATGTACATATGTATTCACAGCCTTTGCCATGCCACTCAAAATTGAGTTTAGGTGCATCCTGTTTCCACTGGTCATCCTTGAGATGTATCTACAACTTGATTGGAGTCCCCCTGTGGTAAATAGTTGACTGGACATGATTTGGAAAGGCACACACCTGTCTATATAAGGTCCCACCGTTAACTGTGCATTTCAGAGCACAAACCAAGCCATGAAGTACAATGAAATTGCTGTAGGCACCTGAAGGACTCTCTGACCATGAGAAACAAAATTCTCTGGTCTTATGAAACAAAGATTGAACTCTTTGGCCTGAATGACAAGTGTCATGTCTGGTGTAAACCAGGCACCACTCATCACCTGGCCAATACTATCCCTACAGTGAAGCATGGTGGGGGCAGCACCATGGTGTGGGGATATTTTCGAGCAATAAGAACTGGGAGACTAGTCAGGATAGAGGGAAAGATAAATGCAGCAATGTACAGAGACATCCGTTATAAAAACCTGCTCCAGAGCCCTCTGGACCTCAGACTGGGGCAAAGGTTCATCCTCCAACAGCACAAGGACCCTAAGCACACAGCCAAGATAACAAAGGAGTGGCTATGGGACAACTGTGAATGCCCTTGAGTGGCCCAAACTTGAACCCGATTAAACATCTCTGGAGAGATCTGAAAATGGCTGTGCACCAACGTTCCCATCCAACTTGATGGAGCTTGAGAGGTCCTGCTAAGAAGAATGGGAGAAACTTCCCAAAAATGGGTGTGCCAAGCCTGTAGCATCCTACTCAAAAAGACTTGAGGCTGTAATTGTTGCCAAGGGTGCTTCAACAGGCTGTGAATACTTATGTACATGTGACTTTTTATTTATTTATTTTTTGTTTATAAATTTGCAAATATTTCACACAAATTACTTTCACTTTGTCATTATGGGGTATTGTTTGTAGAATTTTGAAGAAAATAATGAATTTTAGTCTATTTGGGAATAAGGCTGTAACATAACAAAATGTGGAAAAAGTGAGGCGCTGTGAGTACTTTCCAGATGCACCGTATGGGCCTTCGATCTAACAAGTATATAGTACAAGGGCCTGTGTGATTGAATGAATAAAAATTGAGAGAGTTTTTGTAGGTCCCTATATTAGAGCCCTTTTACACTGACGAGTTTTAAAAGCACTTTTGCATTTAAAAGCGTCTAAAAAACGTAATAAAAATGCTTCCTATTAAAATCAATGAATGCTTTCACACTGGGGCGCTGCACTGGCAGTGCGGTGAAAAAAATCATGCATGTAGCATATTTGGAGAGCTAAAAAAGGTGCCCCAAACACGTCCCTCTCCATTGAAATGAATGGGAAGCGCTTCAAGAATGCCCAACAGCGTTTTTGGAGCAGTTTTTGAATCATGTGTCCTTTTAAAAACCATACCGCAAATGCCTCAAAATCGCTACAAAAGCACTTAGCATTTTATTGGCAGTTTTGAAGTGAACGAGTGTGAAAGGGGCCTTATATCATTTTGGTAGATCTAAGGTTTACTTGTGTAGCACCCAGCACCCTCCTAGGTGGGTGCTAGGTAAAAGCATATTTTGCTCCTTCTGCTAATCAGGGGAGCCGGATCTGTTAGGTTGCCTGTTACATGTTTCCAGGTGTGATTTACTGGGTCTGAGGGAATGTCCACACTGTATGCAATGAGGGAGCTTGTTGGACAGTGGAGGAAACCCAGCCAGTGACACATTGGCTTTTGTGGGAGTCTCAGTGGGAGGGCACTCTTGCAGTGCATCCTGGGATTGCTCATAAAAGCCAAGGGAACATGTGACAGGGCATCTTTGGTGGGAAGCAGAGTCCCAGGAGGAGGCTGATGGCTTGTCTCTCCTCCTAAAGCAAGAGGAAAATGGTCTTAGGCAGTCGGCCTAGTGAACCAGGTGTGGAGCTGAGCTGCAGAGGATCCAGGGAGGCTGATGGTGGAGCTGCTGGCAGAATCTTCTGGGAAAACAGTGAAGAGTAGGGACAAATGGGGTGCCAAGTAGGACCCTGAAGAGTGATACACAGTACAGTACAGTTCACCTAATTCTCCACTGCAGTATAAAGGTGAAGCAGCGGCCTGTAGAAGTCCCAGCAATTGTGCATAGTTTATATAGTTGGAGTATCCCACTCATCCCTTCTCCTATCCAAGTTCTCAAATAAATCAACAAAAACCAAAACCCCCTAGACTGTTTTCTGACTAAGCCAAGTACTTTGAATACACTACATTGTCAAGTTGTTGTTATGGGTAACCCAGGGGAACCCGTAACCAGCAGCTCCCAAGGGAGTAATGCTACACTTGTATAGTCCGATTGTAACAGCTATGGTGAACCTAAGGGTCCATTCACACTAGCGCGACTTGTCAGACGACTTGGTCGCCTGACAAGTCGCGGTCGGTCGCACGCCATTGCATAGCACAGGTCCCGTTCTAATATGAGCGACACAAGTCGATCCGACTTAGAAAAAGGGTCCTGTACTACTTTGGGGCGACCTGGAGGCGACTTGCATTGACTTCAATTATATAAAGTCCCTGCAAGTTGTGCCGAGGTCGTGGTGCACGCTGTGCACCACGACTTCACAGGTCGCCCCAGCAAGTCGTGTCGCGCCAGTCTGAATGGGCGCTTAGAGTAAGAATTGCAAAATCCTCCTGCTTCTCTCCTGGGTTTATTTCCTTTCACACTGGCATTTCTACAAGAGTGCATCGGATGAATGTGGCCTCATGGGACTGATGACAGAAACCAGAGAAAAGTCACATCATCTTTTTAAACTCTGTCATTTGGCTAAATGTCTCTCATTATGTGTCATCATTATATCATAACTCTCGGTAGAGATGAACTGTTCATGAAGACAGAGTGACGCTCCTAATTGGAGTCATTTCGGTCAGGAAAGTGCGTAGAGCTCAGAGTGCCTGTGCGAGGTGCAGGTCCCATTTTATTAGGTACCTCCTCAGACATGGAGAATGTTGCAGGGCTGGTTGAGCAAGGACTGGGGTGGCAAATCCACTGACAACAAACTATGTTGTCGTACCACACCCCCAGAGAGGAATTAACTAGAAGCTGTCACGCCCTTATTAAAAGGCTGGAATAGGTTCGAGTTCATCTAAAGTGAAACTTGTCTAAGTTAAGGGAAACTGATATTTTTTTTCAACCCCCCTTAAGAACATGAGGTCATTGAGATGCTGATTAGGAGACTAAGCAGACAGGTGTTGGTGTGACTGACAGCCATGCAGCACATTCTGTTCTGGAACATAGGAGATATCTGAGTACAAGGCGGTGTGTTGCCTTTTCAGACACTTTACCATTTTTTTTTTTTTAAATGGCAACAAGCGGGCAGCCACTCTGCATGGGACCCTTGAAAGACATAATAATAATTTAAAAATAATAAGGCTTTATGTACACACAGCCATGCGTTTTCCGGAAGCTGGCGGTCAAACGGTTCCTATCCTGAATGTGATTCTTCCCCCTTTAGTAGAGGGAGATTGAAGCTCCCCTGACCGCAGCAGCACCTAAACTCTGGTAAAAGACCGCAAAGTGGACCTAACTATGACCTCATCAGTGGGCTGTTGCTCCTACATTGTCCAGTCAGCAAGGGAGTGTTCTCGACCAAACTGCTGCGGTGGAGGTTTGGGATGGTTTGGCAGGGGTGTCTGGCTGGCTGCACAGAATCACAAAGATTTTGTCAGATAAAACCGGTGTAGCACCCTACAGGTAGGTGCTAGGTAAATATATAGTGGGCCTTGTCTGCCTAACAGCAGGGCTGTGATTTATTTAGCTAGGGTGTCAGGGCTTCCAGATGTGCCTGCTGCGGGGAGAAGTATCCCCATTGGCTCCTATGAGAGGCTTCTCATAGGGCAGTGGAGGAAGCCCAATCAGGGGACACATCCCAGCTTGTAACTACCCCAGAAGGCAGATTAGGCTGCAAAGGATTCTGGGAGTGGGTATAAGTTTGGGGGGAAGTGCGTGGCACGGTGTCTTTGGCGGGAGCAGAGTCCCAGGAGGGAGAGTACGGCTGTCTCTCCCCCTGTCTGAGGAAGAGAATATCTCGGGGTGTCGCCTGAGTATCCAGAGAGAGCTGAGTTGAGCTGAGGGGATCCAGTGTGCCGAGAGCCTGCGGAGAGAGAGAGGGGTCCAGTCCCAGGAAAGCCTACACAGGTCGTGAGTACTGAGGATTGCCCCTGGGGGTCTGCCTAGAGTCAGAGGGGGCCACTCCGGAAGAGGTTCTGGGATCCAGTGCCAGCTAGCTGTAAAGGGGGTACCTAGGTTGAGGACCCTGAAGTTGCAAAGGGGGTACATAGTCAGTGGACCCTGAAGAGTTGCAGTCAAGGGGGCATCTGCATCTCGGCCCTGAATTGTATAGAGTGTGTCAGTTGCAAGTACAGATTTGCAGAGTTCTACTTCATACTACCTCAAGCAGGCCAAAGCGGGGAACAGTATTCAGTGAATTGTACAGTATAACAGTGTCAGGAGTTTTACAGTTTCACAGTCCTGGATCTTCTGGACTTTGTCGATAATTCAGCACTTCTATCCAGTTGCAGCGTGTGCTCAGTGTTAGTGAGTTGGCTGGCGCCGGCTGGCGTCAAAAAAGCGCCAACGAGTATTTTCAGAATCAAAGTCCCAATTGTAATTAGTTTGAACCTAAAGGAGTATCCCACTCATTCCCTTCTCCCATCCCCTTTAACTTATAATAAAAACCACAAACAAAGATGCAGGAGTTGTCGCTGCTTCAGTTGTCACACCCAGGGACTCGGCTCACATGGGCTGGAGAGGATTCCGGTACTAATGGCAGACCCACATCGGGCCACAGGCCTGGAAACCTTGCTACACAGTTATTATATATTTCACAAGTATATTTTAGCTGTTTGCACTGGGTTCAGCTTTAAAGGACATCCTTTAAAGTGATTGTAAAGTCTCTTATTTTTTTCTATTAAAATAACAAACATACTTACCTTCTCTGTGCAGTGGATTTGCACAGAGCAGCCTGGATCCTACTCTTCTCGGGTCCCTCTTCACTGCTCCTGGCCCCTCCCTATTGTTAAGTGCCCCCACAGCAAGCAGTTTGCTATGGGGCCACCCGAGCTGAGATGCAGCTCTGTGTATCCATTCAGACATGGAGCCGTGGCTCGGCCCCACCCCTCTCTCTCCTGATTGGCTAACTGTTTTTAACCGGAGCAGGAGCCAATGGCGCCACTGCTGTGTCTTAGTAAATCTTTAGAAAGAGTCCTAGGTGGTTGAGGGACTTGTGGCTATCACTGGATAGAGAGGGGGTCAGGTAAGTATTAAGGGGGCTGAGGGGGGCTGCATAGAATGCATTAAGATAGAAAACCTTCTGAATTTACAACCCCTTTAAAGCTGAACCCCAAAATAAGCAAATATTGTCTTAACTACATTCTTGATGTGCTTTGTGTATTTCTTTCAGATCTGTGCAGTAATCCAGTGTGACTTGTTGCCTCTGTTCAGGAGCTCCCTGTAATAGACTGCTCACTGCCACGCTCTCTTTGTGCAGGGTGACTGGTCTCTTCGCTGTCCCCTTTATGGAGTTTTGTACAGACGGCCTGTGATGGGTGAGGCCTACTTGGTCCTCCCACAGCTCTGCTCTCTGCCCAGATGTTGCACAGCACATTGATGATGTCTTAGGTGTGCGCAGCCTATTGTATTGGGGTGTGCACCCCAAAGCTCAAATACACATGCCTTTCTCTGCAGCCTCAGCTGCACTCGACAGTAAATGGATGGACAGTGCTCTGTGCTGAGCAGCTTCCTGTTCATTCTGAAATGAAAGCATAGTAAACGCAGTTTACTTTGCTTCAGGCATAAATGACCGCAGTGAGTGAGTGTGTTCCCTGTGTTCATTTAAAAAAGGAAGGGGCCGGTGAATACATATTTCCCCTTTCCCCAGCTCTCCATCCTGACCCATCCCCCGCAGCAGCTGGGGGGAAAGGAGGGAAGCCAGCAGCACTGCGGGCAGGGGGGAGGCGCAACACTGGGGGAAGCCTGGGCAGTAGGGGGGGAACCGTAGTGATCACAGTGTGCTGAAGCACACCCCTTGCACATGCCTATGGATGATGTTACTGTAATATCTCAGTTTGCAAAGGCATTTGGTGAACATAAAGAGTTTAATACTAAAGGTAAATAGACTGCTCTTTTTGCGCAATCGGGTACAAGGGAAATAAAAAAAAAAAAAAAGTTATTCAGTTCAGCATTTGTAGGGTTCACAAACCAGCAGATCTGAGTACACAATTGGCCAACTACTTGTTGATACAGTGCCTCGCAAAAGTATTCGGCCCCCTTGAACTTTGCGACCTTTTGCCACATTTCAGGCTTCAAACATAAAGATATAAAACTGTAATTTTTTGTGAAGAATCAACAACAAGTGGGACACAATCATGCAGTGGAATGAAATTTATTGGATATTTCAAACTTTTTTAACAAATAAAAAACTGAAAAATTGGGCGTGCAAAATGATTCAGCCGCTTTACATTCAGTGCAGCAAACTCTCTCCAGAAGTTCAGTGAGGATCTCTGAATGGTCCAATGTTGACCTAAATGACTAATGATGATAAATAGAATCCACCTGTGTGTAATCAAGTCTCCGTATAAATGCACCTGCACTGTGATAGTCTCAGAGGTCCGTTTAAAGCACAGAGAGCATCATGAAGAACAAGGAACACACCAGGCAGGCCCGAGATACTGTTGTGAAGAAGTTTAAAGCCGGATTTGGATACAAAAGATTTCCCAAGCTTTAAACATCCCAAGGAGCACTGTGCAAGCGATAATATTGAAATGGAAGGAGTATCAGACCACTGCAAATCTACGAAGACCTGGCCGTCCCTCTAAACTTTCAGCTCATACAAGGAGAAGACTGATCAGAGATGCAGCCAAGAGGCCCATGATCACTCTGGATGAACTGCAGAGATCTACAGCTGAGGTGGGAGACTCTGTCCATAGGACAACAATCCCTGCACAAATCTGGCCTTTATGGAAGAGTGGCAAGAAGAAAACCATTTCTTAAAGATATCCATAAAAAGTGTTGTTTAAAGTTTGCCACAAGCCACCTGGGAGACACACCAAACATGTGGAAGAAGGTGCTCTGGTCAGATGAAACCAAAATCGAACTTTTTGGCAACAATGCAAAACGTTATGTTTGGCGTAAAAGCAACACAGCTCATCACCCTGAACACACCATCCCCACTGTCAAACATGGTGGTGGCAGCATCATGGTTTGGGCCTGCTTTTCTTCAGCACGGACAGGGAAGATGGTTAAAATTGATGGGAAGATGGATGGAGCCAAATACAGGACCATTCTGGAAGAAAACCTGATGGAGTCTGCAAAAGACCTGAGACTGGGACGGAGGTTTGTCTTCCAACAAGACAATGATCCAAAATGTAAAGCAAAATCTACAATGGAATGGTTCACAAATAAACATATCCAGGTGTTAGAATGGCCAAGTCAAAGTCCAGACCTGAATCCAACCGAAAATCTGTGGAAAGAACTGAAAACTGCTGTTCACAAACGCTCTCCATCCAACCTCACTGAGCTCGAGCTGTTTTACAAGGAGGAATGGGCAAAAATTTCAGTCTCTCAATGTGCAAAACTGATAGAGACATACCCCAAGCGACTTACAGCTGTAATCGCAGCAAAAGGTGACGCTACAAAGTATTAACTTAAGGGGGCTGAATAATTTTGCACGCCCAAATTTTCAGTTTTTTTTATTTGTTAAAAAAGTTTGAAATATCCAATAAATTTGTTCCACTTCACAATTGTGTCCCACTTGTTGATTCTTCACAAAAAATTACAGTTTTATATCTTTATGTTTGAAGCCTGAAATGTGGCAAAAGGTCGCAAAGTCCAAGGGGGCTGAATACTTTTGCAAGGCACTTTATGTATGTAATCAATCGGCATCACATGGATTTGATGGATTTTTCTGTTTGGATTCAGTCCTGTGATCCAGAAGCAGCGGCTCCCCTGTGTCGGTGATCACTCGGCAATGGGGCTGAATTCATGATGTCACCCACCAGCACTTCCCATCTTCTGTAGCTGCTATTCACTGACACAAGGAAGCCACTGCTTCCGGTTCACATGACTTCACCAAAGTTGAATAAAAAAAAATAGTTTTCACATTGATCTCTTTTTTTGTAAACAGTTTGCAGCATAGGTATAAGGTGGGGAGGAGCAACATTTTATAAGCAGACTTTTATGTTAGCCTTTACTTACATTTTTAGCAGCAAACAGTATTAGGCTGTGTTCACACTTGTGGGAACGCTCACAAAATTGCAGACTTGCAGCGGTGCCACTAATTCTTGCTAATGCGTGTGCCAAAATGCATAGTACCAAATTTCCAACGTGTGTTAGTGTGATGCGATTTTTGAAGAGTCAGGCACTTCTTTTGCGTGTTTCTCTTTTTTGTGTGTTTTGGCCAACCATTGGGCTGCCTAAAATGCGATGTGCGGAAATGTGCAAAAACATGCACTGGCCCCATCACAGCTATATATGGTGCACAGGGATCCTTAGGGCTTGTGTGGATGGACTTTGGCTTGTGTTTATGGCATCAACTTGACATACTTGTGAGATGATTCAGAATTCAATGACCGGTGCATTTGACCTGAAACTGACCTACATTTGTTCTGCTTCAAGCTGGATTTGAATTCCCATAGAATTGTATGTAAAGCCCATCAACCCAGATCCTTAAATTACCGCCTAACCCTATAAAAGAAACCTAAACTTAGAGGGGATTGGAGCTTCTATAGCTAAACTCTCCTTCTAATAATGCTAGCTGCGTGACTGTCACGCTGAGGCGCAAATCTGGAATGCAGTATGCCGATCAAGAGCTATGATTTTAAGGCCACATGCACATGGGCGCATTTGCTTGGAGATTAAAGTTATCGATCCCTCGTTTGGTGCTGCCCATACCTAGTTTAGGCAAAGTCTCTCTCCAATTCTCAGTCTATAAACATGGAACCCGGGAGCGTGTGCCATTGAAGGGTGGTCACCAACTAGGTAGATCACATCTAAATATTGGTGTTTATCAGGGCTTTTTTTCTCAGAGAATAGGTGCAGGAACCCCCCCCCCCCTCCCTTCTGAGTCACCCCTTGTCTCCACCCCTTACCCACCTCTGAGCACTGTCCCCTAATTTTACCCCCCTACCCACCTCCCAGTACCACCCCTTTTAGAGAATACAGACCCCCCCCCCCAGCAGCAATAACAGATCTCCCAGCAGCAAGCATCAATAGACCCTCCAGAAGCAAAAGACCTACCAGCAACATAAGACCCACAGGCAACTATAGACCCTCACACAAAAACAGATCCCCACCAGTGACAATAGACAATAAATCCCCCAGCAGCCAGCATAATCAATAGACCCTCTAGCACACCCCACACCCCTTTCTACTACATACATTTGGTCCCAGAACTGCGTTCCTCTGCATTTCTGCTGAAAAAAAGCCCTGGTCTTTATACAACTACTACCCCCATGCCCGTACTGAGTGGCTGAGACTGCCTTTCCTGGGAAAGAAATAATTAACCCTAATTTATTTAGACACCTGCCTACACACCCCCACACTAAAAGCTTGGTACGTCTCTGTACCAGCAAGAACATTTAAATGACGGCTCCCCAACTAAACCATAACTCTTGCAACAGCAAACATAAGAAACCTAAGCTGATATGACTGTAACCCTTGTCAGCAAGCAGCAAGCATAATAACCTATACAAGTAATGTACTTTTATCACTACAACATCAGTATGTGGGCAACAAAAATGCACAAGACCTTCCAGTTCTAGTTTAACCACTTACCGACCAGCCACTGTAGTTTTATGGTGGCAGGTCGGCTTTGTCTCGCGAAACGACATACCTGTACGTCGCTTCTCGGGACCGCTGGCAGGGGCGCGCACCCCCTTCGCCACATGGGAAGCTGATCGAGTCTGGAAGTCGGGATCGCCGCCGGGCACCCCTGATCGCTCCCCATGGAGACAGATTGGTGGTCTGCAATTTTAAACACAGCAGCTGTTCTGTCAGTGATGAACTTATTGGGATTTTCTTACCAAAAGGTCCAGAAGTGGTTAAATACAATAAGCACAGTCTGCAGGCTTAGTTAATTCCCCTTTGTTAAATTTTTACCTGGAAAGATACAAGTCTTGATTTTGTTGAAGGCAGGAAGCTCCTTCTGCTATACTGTTACTATTTACTCTTTATATACACTAAGGGGTAGCATCTCCTGGAGTTTGCTTTATGTAGGCAGGTTGAACTGTGAGTTAGCGGGTTTCCCAGGCTGGGGGAAAGGGTTAAATTGTGATGCCCAGTTCCTGGGCTTTTTGGTCCTAGCCAGACCATCTGTGGTTTAAAAAGGGGGAAGGCTGAGGTCCAGGAGTCGTGCTCTCTCTCGACCAAATTGGTTCTGCTCATGGTATCGGGACTATTGCACCTTGTGGGGCTTTTCCACTGCATGGTACGGCTCGGTATGGCTCGCTTTGGCGCTTTTCCACTGCATGGTACCGCATGGTACGTGTTAGAACGGTTCGGTACGGTTTGGTACAGCGGCGCTTTTCCACTACATGGTACGGCTCGCTTAAACAGTACCACCTCGGTTGGGGTTCCAAGCAGGCCATACCTATACCATATCCCACAATCCTTCACATGAAGCCTTGATTGTTTGTCCCTACTAGCCACTGATTGGTCGGAGAATCGTTGTAATCCCACCCACTTACTACTTTAGTGGAAAAGCAAACCGAGCCGAGTAGAGCCTAATACAGTGCCGAAAGGTGCCGACCCGTACCACTCAGTGGAAAAGCAAACTGAGCCGAGCAGGGCCAAGCAGTGCCGAGTGGAGCTGAGCCGGTGCTCGCAGTGGAAAAGTGCCATTGGATTCCGCTGAACACATCAGCACTTTTGGAGACAGCCAAGTCATGGACAATGCTATAATGGACTTTCACCTCACAGAGATATGCCTGGGCAGCAACACTACTATAGTTAGGTTTAGGGGAAAGATACAGTTCATATTGAACTGTTATTCCACATTTCTTCAGTAAAGTTACATTAACCGTTGTAAGCCTGCTCTGCAGTTATTCAAAGGGGTGCATGTTCGTTCTAGCGCAGCCTTTCTCAACCTTTTCAACACCGAGGAACCCTTGAAATAATTTTCAGGTCTCAGGGAACCCCTGCTAAAAATGACTATATTTACAACTCATGATACATTAGTGTGATGGTCAGTGGGATGAATGCTCCTTACACTTGTGGACATTGGGAAGAATTGCCTTCTTCCAGATAGCTAAAAAGTTCAATGGTGTCAGGTGAACTTATCTGAGAGGCAGAAATTGCCCATTGCTCAAGGAACCCCTTGCAACCTCTTGAGGAACCCTGGTTGAGAACCACTGTTCTAGCATATCTTAAGAACTAGAGGGGATGAAGTAACATCATAACAAAGGGATAACTTGGCAAGACAAAGGAGAGGAGTGTAGTTGTCAAGATGCTAAGCAACCAGTCCTTAGGCGTGGTACCTGGTAAGGTGACCGGTCCTCCCATAGCCCCGAGGGGGGTGGATGTTCAACTTCTGACATCCCTCCCTAGTGTTTGTTATCCAAAAGCAATTGGATCCAAACCCACATTATGCATATCTATGGCCTGGTCACAAGGTACGGGAAGTGAAGAATTAATGAGCATGCACGAAGTCCCCATTCTGTTACTGGTACGCTGGACTGGTGGACTGGGCACGGGCTCAGCATGTCCCTCCAAATGCAACATACATCAAATACAGTGTGTAGTGACATGGGACAAGGCACTTTTTTTCAAAGGAACTCTGTATTTTATTACTGTACACAGTGTGAAGGCTCATCTCTGAGTTGGGGAACTGCCTTAATGTTGGATATTTCACATGACCGCAGTCTCCGCTTGGTCCCGGACATTGATGAGGGCCCACATACATTGTTGTATAAAGTGATTTGTTTCCAAAGAGATTTTATACTCTGAGCTCTGCTTTTTGCACATATGTATTTCAATATTCAGTATATATTTTATATATTAGTCTCACTTGACATTTTAGAACATGCTGGTTCTTGTTTAGTTAGTTGTAAGGAAGGATTTATTGGCAGGGCTAAAATTACATCTGCTGTATGTGATTGCTGGAGGGACCTCTAGTGTATTATGAGTACAGGAGGAGGCCTTGCTACTGGGTGATGAATCTTCTTGAGTATTGTAGAGCCACAGGCTGTGGATACACTCTGCACATACTTTAAATTCCCTTCCACTTAAAGTGAACCTGGCCTCTGATATATTTTTCTATGTTAAATGCATGCATGCTAAGTAATGTTTATGTGTAATACTTCTAAATACTTATTGCCTATTGCAGAGATCCCAGTATTCCCCCTTCATCTGCTTTTCTCTCCGAGGGGCAGCCCCATCTTTGTTCAGGCATCATTCAGGGTCAGCACCTGGACTGAGATAATGGCTCAGTGATGACCTAGTCATGGAAATCCCAGTGCCTGAGCAGTTCTTGTGTGTTCACAAATGTCTCACGCAGATCAGCTTTTCACCTTGTGACTTGCTACAAAACTAAGGTTTAGTTTACACTTGTGGTTGGGGCAGTAAAAATGGATGAATAAGCTGGTGCAGCAAAAATGATCCTCCATGTTGTGTTCCCCCACCACTGAAAACAACCCATTTCATAGGTGTGCACAGCCAATTGCATTAGGGTGTGCACCAGAAAGCTCAAACACACATGCTTTTCTTTGCAGCCTCAGCGGCATGGGACAATGAAATAATGGGAAGTGCTCTGTGCTGAGCTTCCTGTTCATTTACAAACTGAAGCCTAGTAAACATAGTTTACTAGGCTTCAGTTCTGAATGAACACAGTGGTAAATTACCTATTTTCTAGTCCTATCACTTACTCTCCTGTCTGAAACATTCCCTGAAGCAGCTGGGGGGAGAGGAGGGAAGATAGCAGCACAGAGGGAGGGGTGTAACACGAGGGAAGCCCGGGCAGTAGGGGGCATTGGCACTGCAAGTAGTGATTAGGGAATGCCCAGGCACACCTGGAACAACCCCTGTGCAAGCCGATGACCCATTTATGTGAAAACAGTTGTGCTACAAATGTCCTGCAACCGCATGCAATGTTAACAGTAGCAGAGTGGTGCAGGCTTTTAGGTGTTAAAATAGACGGAAAAGAGGTACCAAAGTGCCTCTCCACTGCCTGCCAAATGTCCTCAGAAAAATGATCCAACTGTGTTAGCTCTTCAAAGGGCTAAAGCAAGTGTAAATGAGCCCTAACAGCCCCGCTGCAGTCACCTCAATGGGGAAGAGGAGACTAATGTGCAGCTTTTCTATTTAAATATTCAGCCTCATTTGCACAGGGGTGCCAATCCATACACCAGTGTAAAGGACTATATTCTCCTGTGCAGTCTGTCTGCTTTCTGATCTTTGCATTGAATATACTGTCCAGGAGGAACTTGGAGATTCGTCCAGGTCCATGCAACTGCCTGTTTGTCATTGATTTGAACAGGCTATCTGCAAAGGGTGCATGAACACAGATGGCCCTTTGCACTGGTGCACAGATCAGTATGCTAGTGTGAATGAAGCTATTCTGTTGATGGGGTTAAAGGATAAGTCCAGTCAAAAACTAACTAATGCTAAACCTGCTGTTTGCCACATTCTAACACTACTCTACCTAACCTTATAAAGCAAAAATCGCTGTACTTACCCTTTCTACACCTGATCCGGTCCAGTCCCCCCCCCCCCCCCGCCCCCCAGCTGAGCTGTCAGCGGTGGCTTCAGCGTGGAGGCGGGTGCTGGAGAGGCACTCCACAATGTAAGCCCCAGAGTAAGTCTATGGGTGACGTCAATTCCCATTCATTTCACAGCCATTGTCAGTCCTCTCCTGCACACAGCTTCTTTTGCTATACACTGAACCTGATCGGGTGTAGAAAAGGTGCACACAGTCATTTGTGATTTACAGGGTTAGATGGAATAATCTTAGAATATGGCAAAGAGCAGGTTTAGCGTTCGTTTTTGACGTGACTTATCCTTTAACTGCTTGTTTTGTCTAGGGGTAAGCACAGAATGAAACCGGCGCTTCCCCACGTCTAGCAATGGACTGTTCCTGACGTCTGCGTGGTCTATGGGCGTGATGACGTCAGGAACAGACCACTGCACAAGAACGCTGAACCGCGGGGGGGGGCAGGAGCTGAAGAGATGAGTCTTGCGCTGGGAAGATTAGGTGAGTATATCTCTGCTCTCTGAGCCTCTATACAGAAACAAACAGTCAACTCATACAGTGCAGACTCACCCTTACTGCATGGGAAAGAAAATACCCGGAGTTTAGCTTTTAAGGTAAAAAATCTCATGAGTGTAGCTCCTTAGCCTCCCTTATACTTAAACCCAATCTCGATCCAGCACTGTGCACAGGAGCAGCGGCTCTCCCAGTTCTCTCTCCTCATAGGTTTAGGGAAAGCAGCATGCTATGGGGGCGCTAGGCAGGTGGAAGGAGCCAGGAGCACTGTCGGGAACCCGAGAACAGGAGGATCAGAGCTGCTTTGTGCAGGTAAGTATGACATGTTTGCTATTTTAAAGAATAAAGATTACAATCACTTTCAAAGATGAGCAGATCCCGTAGGAAGGATCGGTTAAACTGCTAAAACATACCTGCGTATAGGTAACAGACAACAGCTAACCAGGCATATATTTTTATTATCTCACAATGATTGATATGAGCCAGTGACAGATTTCTGTATTCGTCATGATAATTGGGTGTACAGTGCATCACTGACCTCTCATACAGTACTGTGCTGAACAAATTCACTTACACGCACCATAGTAGTAAATTGTCCCAGAAAATATTCTAAAATGCTGCGAACGCAGCTCTGAATGATGTCATTGCTTGCCTTGAAGTAATATGAGCTTCATTTTAGTATATTTATTGCATTTTAGCTTTATGTTGGTGAGTCTAGTAAATGAAGTTTGGAAATCCTTATATAATCAAGTTCAAAAGTAAAAGCAGTCGGTCTAGACTTCCTAATCCAGGGCATTAAACCTCTCATTGGCAGAACCTGACAGAGCTATATCGTTCTCCTTGTTGATCACTAGAAATACTAACAACAATCTGTGTCATTTCCATCCCAGGGGTGGTTTCGATAAATGCATACAGCTTTGATATATTGTGGATGGAAAACCTGCTTGTTTGTAGTGATTTACATGTCTAGTGTAAAGCATGCCTGTTGTGTAATAAAAAGATAAACTCCTAGATGAAAGAGAAACCTTTAAGGATGGTTTAGACGGGCAGCAGTCTCTATTAGCAGGGGATCACTTTTCAGAGGGTGGTAGAGCAGAGGCTTCTGGGCATTCAGGAGGTGATCCTGAAGCTGGATTTTGTTTTGAGATACCATGCCACAACTGTGAGCCAAACCCTTTTCTTGAAGTCGTAGCAGGGTCCCTTTTGACTTTAATAGGCGAAGTTCCACCTGTCAAACTCAGCAAGATGACTTGCATATGCTGTGGTGGAGAAGCATGGCATTATGGCCATGGCATGCGTAAAAAACCCTTCTGGCTGAAAGTGGGTGGTCAGTAAAAAGTTAAAGTTAAAGTAAGCTTTTGACATGTTTTTAAAAAAAAAAAAAAACCCCTGCAAAACCCTGTATTGCATACTAGCACATTATGAAATACTTACCTTAGAAGGAAGTCCTCCAGCAGCGCACTGTCACTACTGAGAGGGCTTCCATCTTCAATCGGTCTTTCTTCCGGGTTCGCGTGCTCCAGCCGCGTGACTGACCGAGCCGTGGTGACCTCACTCCTGCGCATAGGCGGCTCTCTAATTAGGCAAATTAGGCGGTCGCCTAAGGCCTCGCACTTACAGGGGCCTTGCGGCCAGTGGCGGAGCAACAACATTTAGAAGGGCGCAGTCAGGGAAATCTCCCAAGTAAAAGATTGTTTAAAATCCTCGGATATAAAAGTTGCAGCAGTGTGCTGCAGTCCCTTCACTGCGGCTGCCAGGTGTCTGTTGTCCGCTGACACTTACCCCGCCTTCTCTGCCTGGGGATTGGCCGTCAAATCATGTAATCCTAAGATGTGGAGGAATCGGTGGGCATGTACCTGCACCAGTAGGAAGTGACTGCCTGGTCAGCTCACTCTGCTATCATAGGTTGTTGCTTTGGGAGGAGAGCTCTGCCCTGGCCCAGGAACATACAGGTAACCAGGCCCTGACTTGTCACTCTGCAGGCTGGTTATAGATTTGTGGTGTCTACTATGGAAAGGGGGTGAGTAGCCCCAGGGAAGTTGGAAGAGTCCTAAAATGGTTGGTGGAGGAGGAGGAGAAGAAGGCCCTGGGTGGCTGGGGGAGAAGGAGAGGGCTCCTGGGTGGCTGGGGGAGAAGGAGAGGGCCCCTGGGTGTTTTCGAGAGGAGGAGAGGCCCCTCATGACGCCAGAGTCAGTTGCCAGGGAAGCTGGTGGAGCTGGAGCCCTTTGCCCTACACAATGACAGCACCCGAGGTGGAAGGTGAGGGGTAGCGGGTCTTTGACATTATATAGCATATGGACTCTGTACATTATTGGTAGTTTTGGTTGGAGTTGTCCTTTAGATGTTTAACTCTGTTGTTTTTTCCCCGAGCTGTGAGGGACTGAGGAATGACAGCCCACTATGCTGGGACTTATAGTGCCCTAGAATGTGGAGGACTGAGGAATCCTCAGTCCCTAACAGAGGGCACTACAAGTTCCAGAATAGCAGGCTGCCATGCCTTAGTCCCCACAGAGGGCACTACAAGTCTTAGCATAGCAGGCAGTAGTTCCTCAGTCCCCTACAGAGAGCAGTGCAAGTCCAAGCATAGCAGGCTTCCATTCTTAAGGGAGGAATGGCAGTGCGCTATACTGGAATTTACAGTGCCCTCTGTGGGGACTCAGGTATGGTAGCCTTCTGCAGTGGGACTTGTCATGCCCTAGACTCTGGTGGACTGAGGAAGGGAAGTGTAAGGGGGTCTCTGGAAGTTCTGATGCATGGGGAAGCTTTGGTGACCACAGAGTTCCCTTTTACACCAGAGTCCCCAGCTTCCCCCCTCAAATCAGGGTTCCCAGAACTCTCCTTACATCAGAGTCTTCAGACTTCCCTCTTACAGTGTAGTGAGTCTGGAGACTCTGATGTAAAGGGGGCTCTGTGAAATTTGATTTAAGAGGGGGCTCTAATGTAAAGAGGAATTCTGTGGACTCTGATGTAAGGAGGAGATGCTGGGGGAATCTGATTTAAAGGAGAACTCTTATGTAAGGGGGGACACTGAACTTTGATGTAAGGAGGGACTCAGGGAATCATGACCTATAGGGAAATGCTGGGGACTGTGATGTAAGAGCAGACATATATATATACATACATACCCGATGTTTAATGATCTTTGATTAAAGAAGAATTGGTTAGAGAAAATTCTAGAAACTGTGAATTCATAGTACAAAGGTTAAGGCTCTTAATATATGCAATTTATACAGTTAATTTTTATTGCTTGAATTATTTTTACCATTATGGGCGTGAGTGGGGCCTCATGTCCAAGTTTTGCCTTAGGCCTCACAAAGCCTAGAGCCGCCTCTGCTCCTGCGCATGTCAGGGGCAGGGCTGTCTTAACGAATGGGCATGCTGGGCAGTAGCCTGGGGGTCCCTCTTGCACAGCGACCGAGTCCCAGCCAAACATTAGTCCTGATTCCCATGTGCATCCCGCCGCCGAACTTAGCAGGTGGCAAGCACCTGTCGGCCCTGCACTGCTGTCAGGCCACTTGGGCCATGGTGGGGGAGCCCACAGCTACAGGAACGCCTGTCCACCTCCATGGGAACAGGCACACACAGGGCAGTCGAGTGTGACTCATGTCCATGTGTGTGTTCACCAGACCCAGTCACCGAACTTGGAAGCTGTCAATAGCCTGGCACTGCTGTGCCAATAAATATAGCCTTATCAATAATTTGCCTTTTTATTCTCGTGGGTGATTGTGTAGGCAGGGCCCCAGTGCACTGCATTGCCCGGGGGCCTATAATGCTCTTAAGATGGCACTGGTCAGGGGCATGGCACACAGCCCTGAGGAAACAGCACGAGTATGCCGTTCCTTCAGACTGCACGCACCAGTGACGTCACCGGCTGCATGCTGTGTAAATGTCTTCTAAACACCGCAAGTTTAGGAGATATTTACTGTACCTACATGTAAGCCTTATTATACATGTCCAAGAAAGAGGTTTCTACTACTTAACATTCCCTTGCTGCCCATGTACAGGAGGCCTATATGGTATGATATGCAATGCTGGCTACATGTAGATAAATTTTATTTTCGATTTGATTAGTCAGATCAATAATTACCAGCAATTGGGTAATATAAGTGGCTATTTGATTGGATACAATTTTAATAAATTGTTTAGGCTGCATCTAACTGTATAATTTGTAATTGTCATTGCATTGATGGTTCAGATCTGGAACAAGATCTGACTGTGTATATTTAGCATTAGCATTTCTCAAATGCCGTTTTATGGTTGCATAGTGTGGGATCAAAACTTTGCATCTAGTATGCAACAGAAAGATCTCTAACCACAACTAATAATGGCAGAAAGCAGAACTAAACTTTCATTTCTTTTTAACTGCAAGCACTGAAGTGCAAGTTGAAAATTGTGCATGCATGTCATTAATTGGTCTCAGGTGCTGTGTAAGCACATTTCAGGACTTCTCAATGACCTCCTAGCTTGATCTCTGCTGGCTTCACAGCTAAAAGGCCATAGACTTTCCACACCTCGTCTTAGTATGTCATTATTCTCCTACAATTGCCTAAGGGGCAGAGTATACCACTGCACAAAACAGTGAGTATCCTCCGAGTCCTGTCCTGTGTTCTCCCTTCTCCACTGATATCAATATATTGTAAAATAAAAAGCAAGTGGCTGATCTAAGATGAAAAGGTGAGGATTAGCCCCCGTTCACATTGGGCTGATTTGACATGTCGAATCGGAGCCTATTGCCGGCAATGGTGCTGTCTGAATGGGTGCAACGCTGACTATGCAGTGCCGCACTGGTTCCCAAAAGTAGTTTCTGCACTACTTTTTCGACTTCAGGGGGCGATTTCAATAGGCATCTGTGCAGAAACCCGCACAGATGTCTGTCAAATCACCCCCCGAAGTCGGAAAAGTAGTGCAGAAACTACTTTTGGGAACCTGCCGTCAGTGTGAACTTACACTTAGGGTGCATTCACACCTGCAAGCACAACCAATGCTGATTACATGTGTGAACCCCAGCGGGGATTCCCAGCAATTAGCTGCAGGAGGCAGTCCCATTGAAAGCAACGGGAAGCTGCTGGCTCCCACAGCTAATCACATCAATCATGTGATCAGTAATTGGGCCTCCCAGTTCTAGATCATTAGTATGGGACTCGAGGTTCTCAGTAAGAGCCACAAGCAGGGCCGGGTGGGCAAGAGGGGCAGCTGCCCTGTGCACAGTGAAGCAAAGGGGTAAAGAATGGATGCATGGTAGTACACCCATTCTACAGCATGAAGTTACCGTGAAGGAGGGGGTCACAGTTCTGGATCCTGAACAATATAGGCCATTTGGGACTTTAAGTGAGACACCAGCAGGTAATGCCCAGTGTCTCCATCCCTGTATCAGAAAAACTGAAAATTGAAAGGATTAAAAGAGGTGCATGGAAGCCAGCCAGCCCCCAGTCTGATGTACTCACCTTCCAGTCTGCCACCAACCAAGTAGACCTGTCTCAAGATATAAATAAAGAACAGGGGTTTAGTTGACACACATTTGCAAACGCATGTGTAAGCTGCAAGGCCTCTACATGGCACCCTGTGTTACTTGCAGTCCTAACACTTTTTGAGTGTCTCCATAATGGAAGCACATGGCTGCTAATGGATAGATGGGAGACAGGTGAGGGGGAGACAGCCCAAACCTCCCCCAACCCACTCCCATCTATGACTGGTCTAATATCTCCTAGCTCTAATAGCTATGTTGTCGCAATGGTACAAAACTGAAAAGGACTAGCTGAGAAGCATACACCTCCATCCCCTTGGTGGATACAGTATAAAACACAGATTGGGACTTTATATGAGGCATTGGCCTGTAAAATACAGCGCCTCCATCCCTAATTTCATAAAATATTTGGGACTTTACATGAGACACAAGCAGGTCATGCTATTGGTCTCCATCCCTGTATAAGAAAATCAGACTGCATCCACCAAAAACGCATGAAAATCTTTTGGTGGGACTTTAAATGAGGCACCAGCCTGTAGTCACAGTGTCTCCATCCCTGGTTACATGAACAATATAGGCCATTTTGGACTTTAAGTAAAAAACACCAGCAGATAATGCCCAGCGTCTCCATCCCTGTATCAGAAAAACTGAAAATTGAAAGGATTAAAAGAGGTGCATGGAAGCCAGCCAGCCCCCAATCTGATGTACATCAGACTGGGGGCTGGTTGGCTTCCATGCACCTCTTTAAATCCTTTCAATTTTCAGTTTTACAGTTCTGGATCCTTGCCCTGGGAGTTGGATGGCTCTGTCCCAGTACTGGCCACAAGTACACATATATGTTGCCTCATAGGGTTAAGACCCACTTCCATAGGGCCACATATATAAATACACTCGGCGGAAAGGGGTTAAACTGTTTTAAGCAGGAAAGCTTTTATTGCAAAAGAGACAATGGGCTTAATTTACTAAAAGCTTATCAGCTTTTCTCTGCAAGTGAATTTGCCTTAGATCTTTAGTGAATATTGCGAAATGTCACTTTTTAGAGAATGCCCAATCATGTGCAAGGAAAATGTACATATGTTTAGGAAACAAGCCACTCAAAAATATTAAGTTGCATTTACTTTTATTTTATGAATTTTAAAACCACTACTACAAACATGCACCATCCATGTTCCATCCATGCCAAGAGCACTCCATCAGGGGAAGACAGGGTTGATTTACTAAAAGCAAATAGGCTGTTCACTTTGCAAGGGAAGTTGGACTTTGTGGGAGAATTTTCCCCAGAGCTTAGTGAATGTGGTGAATTTTCACTTTTACGCAGGAAAAAATAAATAAAACCGCATTGTTGCTTGCACATGATTAGATGATGGAAGTCAGAAAAACTTCACCTCATTCACTAAGCTCTGGGGAAAAATTCCCTTGAAAAGTGCATCTTCCCTTGCAAAGTGTACAGCCTATTTGCCTTTAGTAAATTAACCCCATTATGCGTCTCCCACAACAAAGGTTTGTTACCTTCCACCTCACAAGATGCTTTAGAATGTATGTTCTCTGCACACCCCGGTGCTAAGATGCATGAACTCCCAGCACTGGGATGTGACACCTGGAAAAAGCCAAGGAAAAGAAGGCGGTGAGGGACCATCGCTGAAGGGGGGCTTTAAGAGATGACAAAAGCACACTGGCAACTGTGACAATTCCAACCAGAGGCATGCCTTGAAGGTAACTCTTTTTGGAGTTGAATAAACCAAATGTCACTGCTTACAATAAAGATTGTACTGACAATATTAGAGCAATGACCTGAGCCTACCAACAGATCATTTTTAGAACTACCAATAGTTAAGAAACAAATGGAGAGTCAGAAAAAAAACTCAGATTTTGGTTGTCCATAAAGAGCTGCCTATAAAAGTAAACCACAGAAAACGAAATTCTTGATTAGTAAATTGCGTTTGGCTTATAATTGTGTTGCACATTTCACCAGCTTGGTAATAATGAAAGCAGATTTGTAAATTATCACCAGCACAGAACAGGATGGCATGACCTCAATCACTGCACATCCCATTGGTAATGATGAGTGCAGGTCATGTCTGTCTGTGTACGATGTGGTTCATTCAGACTGGAATGCAGGAACTCCATTGGGGTATTTGTCATTTGCAGATGACTGTGTTTAACTTCTAACACGATTACATTTTGTATGTTGCAAAATGAATTTCATTTAAGGCTTATTGGTGACCCAATTAGTCGTCCTAATGATTCAGTTGTTTTTATGGCTACATTAATGACCATGGATTATGTCATATATTTTCCAGCTCTGGGAAATGCAATAAATGATGTACAAAGTTCAGCAACATTCAGAGACTATTTCACTATGGTCACATCAGTTAGAACATTATTTCTGATTGGTTACTACAGAGTGAGGAATTTGTTTTACACACAGGGCCCAATTTTTTTCTCTAAGATTTTTTTGGGGTGTATGGTGAACATTAGAGTAACATATATTAACCATAAGATACGTCTGTTCTATAAATTTATTTACAGTGCCTTGCGAAAGTATTCGGCCCTCTTGAACTTTGCGACCTTTTGCCACATTTCAGGCTTCAAACATAAAGCTATAAAACTGTAATTTTTTGTGAAGAATCATAAACAAGTGGAACACAATCATGAAGTGGAACGAAATTTATTGGATATTTCAAACTTTGTTAACAAATAAAAAACTGAAAAATTGGGAGTGCAAAATGATTCAGCCCCTTTACTTTCAGTGCAGCAAACTCTATCCAGAAGTTCAGTGAGGATCTTTGAATGATCCAATGTTGACCTAATTGACTAATGATGATAAATAGAATCCACCTGTGTGTAATCAAGTCTCTGTATAAATGCACCTGTACTGTGATAGTCTCAGAGGTCTGTTTAAAGCTCAGAGAGCATCATGAAGAACAAGGAACACACCATGCAGGTCAGAGATACTGTTGTGGAGAAGTTTAAAGCCGGATTTGGATACAAAAAGATTTCCCAAGCTTTAAACATCCCAAGCAGCACTGCGCAAGCGATAATCTTGAAATGGAAGGAGTATCAGACCACTGCAAATCTACGAAGGCCTGGCTGTCCCTCTAAACTTTCAGCTCATACAAGGAGAAGACTGATCAGAGATGCAGCCAAGAGGCCCATGATCACTCTGGATGAACTGCAGAGATCTACAGCGGAGGTGGGAGACTCTGTCCATAGGACAACAATCAGTCATATACTGCACAAATCTGGCCTTTATGGAAGAGTGGCAAGAAGAAGCCATTTCTTAAAGATATCCATAAAAAGTGTCGTTTTTAAAGTTTGCCACAAGCCACCTGGGAGACACACCAAACATGTGGAAGAAGGTGCTCTGGTCAGATGAAACCAAAATCGAACTTTTTGGCAACAATGCAAAACGTTATGTTTGGTGTAAAAGCAACACAGCTCATCACCCTGATGATGCCATCCCCACTGTCAAACATGGTGGTGGCAGCATCATGGTTTGGGCCTGCTTTTCTTCAGCAGGGACAGGGAAGATGGTTAAAATTGATGGGAAGATGGATGGAGCCAAATACAGGACCATTCTGGAAGAAAACCTGATGGAGTCTGCAAAAGACCTGAGACTGGGACAGATGTGTCTTCCAACAAGACAATGATCCAAAACATAAAGCAAAATCTACAATGGAATGGTTCACAAATAAACATATCCAGGTGTTAGAATGGCCAAGTCAAAGTCCAGACCTGAATCCAATTGAGAATCTGTGGAAAGAACTGAAAACTGCTGTTCACAAACGTTCTCCATCCAACCTCACTGAGCTCGAGCTGTTTTGCAAGGAGGAATGGGCAAAAATTTCAGTCTCTCGATGTGCAAAACTGATAGAGACATACCCCAAGCGACTTACAGCTGTAATCGCAGCAAAAGGTGGCGCTACAAAGTATTAACTTAAGGGGGCTGAATAATTTTGCACGCCCAATTTTTCAGTTTTTTTATTTGTTAAAAAAGTTTGAATTTATTATTTAAATAAATTTCATTCCACTTCATGATTGTGTCCCACTTGTTGTTGATTCTTCAAAAATAAATTACAGTTTTATATCTTTGTTTGAAGCCTGAAATGTGGCAAAAGGTCGAAAAGTTCAAGGGGGCCGAATACTTTCTCAATGCACTGTAGGTTATTTTTGCTCAGCTGTTGCTCTACCTGTACTCTAATAAGTATTTAGATGTAGGATCAATGAACATTTTTATTAAAGTGGAACTACACTGCATCGGAGCACCACAAACCAAAAAAGATAATTAATTTATTTGTAATACTCAAAGCAAACTAACCCATTCATCCATATCTCCATGCTAGAATTTTTCCGTGGCCATCTGTAAGACAGATGATTCATGTAGCATTTACTTCCTGGAATCATCTGCCCTTAGCTTAGACATTCAGGCAGGAGACCGTGCTTAGCTGACCCCTTCTCCCCTCCTGAAGACTCCTAGGAGGTATGACATCATCTGCCTAGGCCTGGAAACCAGGAAGTAAATGAAGAAAATTAAAACAAATACAAAACAATTAAATATGAAATATTGTTTCATCTATTTTCTAATGCTAGCAACTTAAGTATTCAATATAGTCAATGTTGATTGAGCGAGTGAAGTTCCGCTTTAAATTATATGGTTGCTCTTTAAGTAATATAATAATGTATTCTGTTTTTCAGGTTTATCAGAATACAATAGACGTGGATAAAGACTGGCAGCAACAATGACATCTGTACAAACAAATAAAGGTAATTTTTTTAATGCACATTTTGTAGGTGGGGAAGCACAGTAGCTTGCAGCTCTTGGTTCAAATCCCAACCAGAACACGGTCTTTGTAGGGTTTGCATGTTTCCCTGTACACTGGTTTCCTTCCACACTCCAAATTCATGCTGGAAGGTTAATTGTCTTCTGTCTAAATTGGCCCATGTATGCATGTGAGATAGTTAACTCAGAGTTCCATAAAGGCAGGGCTGAAGTGAATTTACAGTTTATAAAGTGTTGTGTTAGCTATCACTTTTTGTAGCTCCCCTTCCTTTAGATTGTAAGCTCCATGAGCAGGGCCCTCCTATTCCTTCTGTATTGAACTGTATTTAAATTTTACTGTCTCCCTTTATATTAAAAAGCGCTGCACAAACTGTTGGCACTATATAAATACTGTATAATAATAATTATAATATAATATACAGCAATATTCTAATAATGATTTTCCTCCTGCCTAATAAGTCCTGCTCTGGATTTAGCTCTAACCACTTAGCTTTTAGGTCTGAAAACTGGAGTGTTATTTTATTTATTTTTTTTTTTTTTGCATGGGCGTTTCCAGGTCATAAATTTTGGCACTGAAGTGTTATACACCCAAAAAAATAATTTATCACACTCGAGAAACAAAAAACAAAAAGTTACTCACTGAAGTGAAATGATCTGAACTTTAACTGGAGACTTTTATAATGATTTCAGGAGGGAAAGATCAGGACCGGCAAACTATTCTGAAACAGATGAAAGTGCGGACAAAACTGAAAACGGACAAGAGCTGGATTCATCAAGGCTCTGAGGATGAGAGAGATGATGTCACCAGCCCTGTGTAAGACTTACTTACTGCTCATTACAAAAAAAAGAGCTTATATAGGCCTTGTTTCATAAAAGTATAGTGTTCTTCTCTTCAATCGTTTAATTATAAGCTTGTATTTTCCTGGCAGCATCTATAGGCTTAATCTACAAACCTAATGACAGGCTTTTGAATATTTTTCTTATGCAAGGTAATTCCATAAGTAGTAATGATTCTCTTCTGAAATAACACACACGATTAAGAAACCATCAATTAAAAAAACTCTAGCTGCATTCGCTATTATTCCACCAATGGTGAAACGGCTACTACAAACATTCTGCCCTGTTTCATCCCTGCAGAGAGCACTTCATCAGGAGAGGATAGTATCTTAAATAAAGCTTTCTACAAGCTGTTCTGCCCTGAACAAAATTCTGCATTCAAACACTAAAACTGTCAGAGCGTTTGTAATAGCTATTAAATGATTAGGGTAATAAGAGTGCTTTTACAGAACCGATGCTGGTGTGTTAATATTGGTGAATTTTCACACGTGGATGCACGGATGTTCTGTCCATCTGCATCCAAGCAGTCCCATTTATGTTTATTGGGACCTAGAGGTTGCACAGCCACTGGTCCCAGTTTGATAACCGTTCACAGGTATGCCCCCGAACGTTGACAGCGTGCATTTGGGGACATGTGCCCACAAGGCTGTCAATTTGGGACCAGCGGCTGTGTCCTGCAGCCACTGAATCCTAACAAACATGAATGATCCCTCATAGATATGCCTGTGAGAATGAGGCCTACAGTATGTTACCATGATGCGTTAGTGTAAACAAGCCCAAATGCATGCTACTGCATCATGAAGAAATAAAGCGCCCTTAAGCAGAACTCCATTCAAAACAAATTATTTTGGTTTTAGATTAGATCGTAGAAGGGCATGAACGTTAGTCAGGATTTTATCACTTCGTGAGTCTCCAATGAAGACGCTTCCCTTTCACTTGCCATTCCAGAGACATGGAAGGAAGTGAGCAAACATCTTACCAAAGCCAGGGTAAATGCCAACTTTGATAGTTACTTGGAACAGGTTTCCCTATTGGAAGATATTCCTTTTTTTACTTCTGCTGGGGACAACTGTCATTTTTTTTAATTTATCCCAATATTCTATCAAGGTGATAAAACAGTATGTGAAAATCTCTGCAATAGGGACACATACTGCATAAAAAATCAACAGAGATTCTAACCACTCCCCCAATCTAAAACAAGCAAAAATAACTTGAAAAACATTCACTACAGGTGCATTTTGAAAAACTGAACTGATTGATTTTCTACCAGTGAATGTTTAAAAGTGTCAGAATCTTTTTCCATAACACACTGGGGGGTTACTTAGTAAAGCATTTGCTCACTTTTCTGGCAATATTTAAAATGGCCTGCTTCAAATTCAAACATTTCTGCTGGCAGTTTTGCTAACTGTACCAACCCGTGTGGAAAATTCAGGTCATTTCTTTACAAAGTGGCTCTAATACTGCACCAAATTAAAAAAATAACTACCCCCAGTTCATAGATAACAAAACTAGAGATAAGTAAGACCAGCTGTATTTGACGTACAGAGACAGGCTGAATGCCTGTTCCTGTATGCTCTGTAGCAGACAGCATTTTTCCCCCTCCCCCATTGGTTGTGAAGGGCAGGCTCCTTCACAGTTGACAAGCTGGAAGGACAGTGTTGGCTTCACTGTGTTGACATGCTGTTGGCTTCACAACTAATGGGCTGCAGCCTGTGATGCTGACAGTGGGTTGACCCCAATTTGGAAGGTGGGGGACCATTCCCCATTAGATCCACTCTCTCCTTTGATTGACAGCAGGCAATGGGCTGATTCTATAGACCATAGCAGGCTGTCTATTGGCTATGGATCCACCCAGTGCCTACTTTCAATCAAGGGGAGCAGACCTGATGGCAAATTAGTGTCTCTAATCCCCGAGGGGGGTAATAGTTGCAACAACAGAGTGGGAGCCCAGCTGCGTTGAAAGCAGTATATACAGAAATGTCAGTGCTCAACCTGAGACTTCATGGGATTGGAATACCTGTGTTCAGGCAAGAGTATCTGTTCTCTATTCAAAATCATAATTTCAACGAGAAGAAGCTGGCAACTCCGTACTATCTGTATAGTTAAACCTTTATTTGCTACATTGTAAAATCCAGTAACGGGAAGGCTTACGCATTTTGGCACACAGCCTTACTCATAGAACCTCAGCTGCAGTGAGAATGGAGTAACCATATGGACACTATGGGGTTTATTTTACTAAAGGCAAATCCCCTGTGCACTTAGAAAGTGCACTTGGAAGAGCAGTCACTGTACATCTGAGGGGGACATGCAAGGAAAATATAAACAGCATTTTTGCTTGCACAGGATTGGATGATCAAAATCATCAAAGCTTCCCCTCATTTCAGGTCTTCCCCTCAGATCTAATTGACTGCACTTCCAAGTGCACTTGTAGTGCACAGTGGATTTGCCTTTAGTAAATCAACCCCAATGGCCTTGTTACACCTTCATACATGCTGCATGCCCCAAATTCATGTACCTGCAGGACAACGACAATTGTCTTGTGGAATCATTGTAAAATCCTAGAGTGTCATAGATGTAGGAAGTTACATCTATACATTTGCAACTATGCCTAGTGATAATCAGTTAAGTGTCCAAAATTATTTATTAAAGTTATTAAATTAAAACATACAGTATATGACAAAGAAATGCAGATAAAATCTCTGTGCACCCCTAGAATAAATACATTTTCTGTCGTTTAGATCTCCGCAGCTGAAGGCACTTGAGGGCAGAAAACTCTTGTGGTCCCCAACCCCAGAATCTGAGCCTGACAGGTGAGTGTGAAAGCAGCTAATGTAGAAATAGTCTTTTGGAGTAATGCAAATAAAAAAAAATGTATATTTCATCTAACGTGTTCAATAATGTCCTCCCTCAACAAGTTGAAAGGTGTGTCTCTAGCAAATAGAACTTTTATAGCACTTGCCTAGGTGGGGCCAGTATAGCTTTAGATTTTCTACCTAGGAATTTGACATGTTAGAAAGCCTGTTGCTTCTTTTGATTATACAGGAAAGCTAATTGTAATCAACAGCATCCTTCCTTACTACCGCTGCAGGTATTTATAAAGCACTGGCAATTTACATAATTGCTATACAATCTCATCAGTTCCTGCCCGAAAGGCGCTCACAACCTAAGGTCCCTAAAACTGGCTATACATTATATAATTTTCTTATGCAACTTTTCTTTAGGTTTACCAAAACTATATAATTTGAGGTCAAACCTAAATACTTTCAATTTGTATGCAATCAGGCAGGCCCTTGCACTACATAGTTGAAGGTAAATCTAAAGAAAATTAAATAAGAAAATTGTAAAATGTATGGCATGCATATACATACATACATACATACATACATACATACATACATACATACTCGCAAACACATACAGCGGTATGGCCAATTTAAACTAAAACAAATTGACCTACCAAAATGCCTTTGAAGTGTGGGAGGAAACTGCAGTACTTGGAGGAAAACCACACAAGCACAGGGAGAACATGCAAACTCCATGCAGATAGTACTCTAACAGGGATTTGAACTGGGGGATCCTCAGTGCTGCAAGCCAGAAGTCCTTGGTAATTCTATTACAAAAAATAACCTATTCTAGTTCTGTTTTTACAAGTAACATCCTAAAGCACAAAATAATTGACACCATATATATAACCTTTTTATTTCTTCAGAAACTCTGGAATATTTACAGCTAAAGAGATCATCACAAGCTCCTCTTCTCCACCTGTTCAATCAATCAATAAGTAAGTGATAGATCAATCCAGATATATACAGTACACACTATTAAAAGGGCAACTAAATTAAAGAAATTTGAATATGATCAATGCATATATACCATATACTGTAAAACAAAGTTCTCCACCTTACAGAGATTACAAAACTCAAGGGGGCACTCCATGGCTGCAGGAGAAGAGGTTTATCTTCTTCATACTAAAATGGTTCTTTTCAGTAAAAGTGAGGAAAGGTCTCCGAGTGCATCTGGTTCTTGCCAACTCAGTGGACCACTTGAAAAAAATGGCTGGATTTGTTTCTAAATACACAAAATATAAAAGGCTATTAGTATTCAGAGTCCACTGACTTCGTTATGTTGCTTTAATGTACACGCAATATGAAAAGTGCCATTACCTTAGGGCAGGCATGTCCAACCTGCGGCCCGGGGGCCACATGCGGCCTGGAACCCCAGGCAATGCGGCCCACTGCCCCCTGACAATTTTTTTTTTTTTTGCTAGGGAGAAAGGAAGTCGGGTCGGGGGCATGGCCACAGCGGCTTCCAACTAACAGTGGGCAGAGGCTACCTCAGAGGGGAGGGGGGGGGAGGAGAGCATGTGCAGTGTTTGACTCCTACCACCATGACCACTTCAAATCACTGAAGTGGTCAGGGTGGTTAGAGTGTTCCTTTAATATCTCTTAGAAGAAGTAACCCTCTGTATACTGATTCCATTTCATTTGATCATCCTCTAGTTGTGTTAAATTAGTACAGGGGGTGCAGCGGTGCGGGAAGGGTGCAGTGGCGTTTTATTACTGATATACCTTAACTATAGTATATATTTTATATGCGGCCCGAGAAAATTTCTCTACGCTTAATGTGGCCCAGAGAAGCCAAAAGGTTGGACACCCATGCCTTAGGGTTTTAGAGTGCCAATAAAAATAAATGGTACGCTGCTCTCTGCGGCTTTGTGGGCTACTCCAGAGTCCTTTGGGGCTTTTGGATATGATGTGGTATTGCAGGTTGGTTGTTCATGAATCTTATTAGTTGTTGGTTATGTAACTTGTTACTATCCATAAGGCTAATTTTTACTACCATCTGTTTTCCATATATCTTAAATGCCCCTATGTTGGCTAAGTGGCTGAGATATGGATTGCTGTGGTGTGAATGTATTTTTACGTTTTTGTACTTATTCGAACTAATAGGATTTATGGGGGGGGAAAAAATGAACGGTACTGCAACATGTTAATGTGAGCATGGTGCACTGGTGTGTGATGGTACTGGTACATATTGAAACTAACAGGTGTGAATGGGCCATTATAAGAAATAACCCTATAGAATGTTGACCAAGAGAGTATCCTCTTGATTTTGTGAAGCGGGAAGGTATTCTTTCATAGTAAGAGGAAATTGGACTGCACTTTATGAAGCAATATCTGTGCCTGAAATTTAGATGTCAGTGGCACTTGAGAAGGGGTATTCAAAGGGCCTCCTGATTTCAGTCCTACATCAGCAAATTTGTGTTCACTGTTCATCAGTGGTATGTAATGGATATGAAATAGGATTGTGGGTTGGTAAGCCTATTCTATACCTAAAAATCAATGTGTAATTCATACTTTTGTTTATTTTTTTAATTTCAACAGACGGTTCTCATACAGCTCCACTGAAAACAATACAACACCGTCCACAACATCTCAGCCATCGTCACCACCATATACCACAGGCAACAAGTGAGTGATCCTACTGTATAATGATGGAACAGTAAACCTGCTTTATAATTTGTACTATGCATTTATCCTTGAGCTGGAGGAATCATTTAAACCTTAACAGGAGGCTATTTTGTAGTTTTTTTGTTTCAGCTAAGGGCGAAGTTTGGAACTACTACCAGGGTTTAAAACTTGCATATGTCACTGTTGAGCATATTTAACCTAATTTCCTGTTCTGTCTGATGCCTGGACAGGAAGTGAGGAAGAATCTCTTCAGCGGATACATAGACACCAATTAAACCTGAAAGACATTCCTACTTTACTAAAAAAAAATATTTAAAGAGTTTCCCTCACTTCATGTTCTGTCTGATACCTTCAAAGCAACAGGAAGCGAGGGGACACTTTCCAAGTGGAGACAAAAACTGCAATAGAAAGTTAACCGAGTTCCTACTTTATAAAAAACGTTAAAAAAAATGTGCTGGAGTTGGGATTTTTATTTTTCATCAGAGCTTGATGGACTTGGTACCTATATATTGTCCATGAAAGCTAATTGCAGAAATCAGTTGGCCTGTACAAACATAAACACCACAAAACATTTTTTAATATTCCTCCCTTCTCTAAATAAATGTTTCTGAAAATAATTTAGGCTCTGTTCACATGTAGGTGTTTTGGGGCGTTTTTGGGGAGTTTTTCTGCTCTAGGATCAGCTCTCAAAACGCCCAACAAGACAAATCCTATTCATTTCAATGGCCCCTGTTCTCATCTGAGCGTTTTGACGCTGTCAGCAAAACGCCCAACGCTCAAAAAAGTACATGAGCTTCTTTTTGGGCAGATTACAGGCGTTTTCCATTTGTCTCTATTCAATCTAAAAACGCCTGCACAAAAAACGCCTGTAAAACGCCTGCAAAAAACGCCAATAAAAACGCCTGTAATAGCAACGCCAAGATGTGAACGTAGCCTTAAAGTGGAAGTAAACCCTCCTATCGTTTTCTAGCAAGGAAGCTGCCATCTTGGCCTCTGTTTAATCTTCAACTCCCATGATGCTGTATATGTGATCAGTTATGATACCAGCCATTGGATGGTTTGACAGTTTGGTTGAGAGCACAACCAATGGGAGTGTTACATTTCGGGCACGTGCCAGAAATGTAACTGTTTTTTCAAACTGTTAAATTAATGGGTTTACTTCCTCTTTAAGATTAGTGTTGCTGGCAGTAGATAAGCCCAAGACCATGAGGAATAATGTACCAGTTCCAAAGGGGAACCTATTTATGTGAACTTATTTAAGTGGCACAAAAGTGGTGAATGTAGTCTCAAAGCTTATACTGGGTGTTCATTCTTCTTTTCTTTTAGCAGGCCAGCAACCTCATACATCATAAGGTGAGTTTGGTGCTATAAGCCATGTGATAATACAACATAACCGAATATAATGTAGTATTAGAATGTAATAATGCAAAAAAGAAAATGAAAATCCCATGAGATCTTCGAATAATAAAAAAATTTACTGAAAATCACTTTACATTTACTGAATAATCTTCATTTACAACGGTTTTGATATCGAGCTCACAAGCATGGCAGCAAATAAACAATATTTTACTTAATTGCAGGGGACAGCCAGTAAATGCGGTCTCTCAAGTGAAAAACCCAACTTTCTACAATGGATACCAGAAAAGGTAATGATTTATTTTACAATCCTAATAAAAGATATGGCGAATTTACATTGATTGACCAATATAAAATGAAGAGTAAAATATTAATTATGGTTACATGAACTACATTAAGGATGCAGGTTCCAAAATACAGTATTCACCACACCAAGGAACTTTCTGAACTGCGTTCATGAAACATTTCTAAATTTGTTATGCCACAGTACTATCCTTTCTCAAATTGCCCATAAGCATTGCATGACATTTATAGAAAATCCAGGGGCACCTGCAGATGTTATCACTGCTCTTAGGTTGACCGCTTTAGAGCAATATGAAACAATTATGGCTTATTTCTCTGTATATGCAATTTCTTTGGCACTACCGGTAAATAATTTTTTACAAACCGCAGCTCCTGATGTTAGAATGTAATATTCATATACATTGTAGTTCAGATATGCTGTCAAGCAGATAATCCAGGGATCCCCAAAACCCAGGACAATCTAATATGGCTACTCTACCCCCTTCCATGCCTCACTGTTAGTGCTGAAACCTAATTGGCTATTTGGTGGCCACAGTGACCAATAATGAGGCAAGGGAGATGGAAGGGGCAGACAAGACCTTGACGTTCCTTTCTGAAGTCTTAACGCTGTAAGCATTGTGTAAACTGTTGGCGCGATATAAATCCTGTATAATATTAACAATAATAATTTATAAATATATATTGGCATATCAGAGTGTACTAGATTTTAGAATATGAAAGATAAATGCAGACATCTAAGACTGCCGCCACTTTACATACGTTACTAAGGAAAATCCCGAATTTACATCTACAGCTATGATAAGCCATCCCCCTCAGAACCCCTTTCATTTTTAGGTATTTTGAACAAAAGTGGGCAGAAACAACTGTCCCTTTCTTTGTCCATGACTACTTATCAATAAGTAGTATAAAGTAGTGAAAAGGTAAATTTAGGTTTTCAGTGACCTTTATACATGTGCTGAGCCTGCAACCAACCTAACACATATGGCCATGATAAATGTATAGGCTTCGGTATAAAAATTAATTATTTCTTCCATTAAAAATATTTATTTTATTATCAGCCAAATCCAGGCTCGTACAACCAGCCTTCCAAGAGTCCCAACAGCTACTGGCTACAAAATGTCTACAGAAGAGTACAAGAAACTGTAAGCAAAAAAGATGATGACATTTCATTAATACTATTATTTTGTGCTTTTAGTGCCCCAAATTTTTATTTTATTCTGGATATTGGGGTAGGGTTGACACCTTTTGGTTCTGGGAAACTAACTGGTGATGTTGGTCTGGCTTATTAACAGTGTGTATAGTTTATTTAAAGCTGAACTCCAGGAATTTATAAAAAATACCTTCCCTCGCAATCGGGAAATTAAATGCTAATTTGCCTAGGGTTCCAGTAAAATCTGCTTTGACTTACTTTATCCCCTGGAAGTCAGCACTCCCCTCCTCTCTCTGATGCACTGGGTTGTGGGTGGGCTGGGCTCTCCGTATCCTTGCTTTCAATACAGGACTGATGCTTCCACGTTGCATTAAGTGGTGTTGTCTATTACAACCAGTGAGGAGAGAGCGGGGGTTTGGGCTGAGCCGTGCTCTGTGTGTGCTATGGGGGCACTTGACAGTGGGGAGGGGCCAGAAGCACAGGCGGGGGACTCACGAAGTGTAGGATAGGGGCTGTTCTGTGCAAAACCTTTGCACAGAACAGGGAGGTATGACATGTTTGTTATTTTTAAAAAATACAATTTTTGCCTTTAGAATCACTTTAAGTGTTGTATTAAAAAATACGCGCAATAGGGAAAGCCCAGAATTTCATTTGTGATTATCTTTGCTTGCTTTGTGCCAGAATCATAATTTTGGAGTTTAAAATATTGTTTAAACTGGCACTGATCAAAGTAGAAAAAATAGTTTTTTTTTTTTGTTATTTTGCCTATAGACTGCATAAAAAAAAAATAATTTTTTTGCAAGAAAATATCACCAAAAGAAAGCCTTGTTTGTCCCAAGCAAAAAAACAATATATGTATTATTATGTTACCTTAGGTAATGAGAAAGTTATTGCCAAACACCCATAGCAGAAATGTAAAAATGTATCTGGTCAATAAGGGAATGTGAGAGGTGAAGGGGTTAACACCCACTTCCAACCGAAATCATTTTGTAATTTTGAACAGATTGGAAAGAATTGGAAGCTCTGCAAGGGCTTTATTGGTGTTTATTGGAGTCTGTTGCCAAATTTTTTGTTGTCCATCATTGGGGAAGATTTGTCAGGTTAGTTAGTCAGCACCTTAAAAGAACAGGAAGTGGGATGAAATCTACCCAACAGATGACCATAAAAAACTGACAAAGGTTATAATCTTTTCAGACTCTTATCTAAGAATTAAAAGCACATATTTTGACTGCGGTTTGGCTTTAATAATTCTTTTATAATAAAAAAGGGAACATGGGCACAGTTTGTTCTCAATCATTAAAGGAAAGGTAGGGCCTAAGTTCTTTTGGCCCTACTTCTTCTGTGGGACAAAGGAGTGCACTTAGTTTTGCACTCCTGTGACCCAGATTAAGCCCACAATGGGTAAAATCTGCAGTTGGTTGATGCCAATTAGCCAGTCCAGACTTTGGAGTGATCCCGATTTTAATGTCTGGATCCACCCAAATGCATGACTGGCAGCTAGCTCAGCCTCTCAGGAAGCCACTAAGAGCCTAAGCCAGCCATTCCGCAGCGCTCCAGTGAACTGGAGTTGCAGATCAGAGAAGAGATGACTGACAGTCACTGGTTCTTTGCTTACTGAAGACAGAGCACTGAGCAATCAGCAGTCTTTGATAGTTTAGTTCTCAGTCTTAAAGGCAGTGGGGGACAGATGGCAGTGGGGGGCAGATGTAGCATCAGATCAATGCTGCATCCACCCAGGTGAATTTTATTTGTTTTCAAAATTAGCACTTCTCTTTTAACATTATAACCTGTCCCCTTTTGTATCATGTTTTTTTAGGGCACCATATAATATAAAGAACAAGTCGGCAGACCTTTCAGATGACGAGACAACATTCACACAGCAGGAGCAAGTTAAGAGGTGACAATTATTTCTATAAATTAAAAGAAGCAAATTAAAATGATTTTTGCATGCAATAGCGAAAACTTTCCTTTTCTACACCTGGGGGATGAAACTGTGTATTTTTAAGTTACTAAAACTAGAGAGTGCTCAATGTGGTGCAGCTCTTCTTGGAAACCAATCAGCTTCCAGGTTTTATCATCAAAGGCTAATTGAACAAGCTAGAAGCTGATTGGCTACCATGCACAGCTGCATTAGATTCTGAGTGCTCCAGTTTTAGTAAGTCCGGCCCTGTATTCGAACTCTTAGGCCCCTTTCACACACTCCGTCCGTCGGACGGACTCCGTTTTTTTCAGCGGGGATTGATCTGCCGATCCCACGCTGAGCAGGAGGATGACAGCTGTGTCTCCACGCTGTATGCGGAGACACAGCTGTCAGATCCCCATGCATCTCTATGGGGAAATCAGATGGGAACGGACCGTCGGTCCGATCCGCTGGACGGATGGAAAATAGGGTTTCCATCCGTCCAGATTTGACGGATCGGATGTCAGCGCTCTCCACTGACATCCAATGCTACATAGGGATGCATGGGGGGGAACGTTCAGATCCGCCAAAAAAATGGACAGGCGGATCTGAACGGTCCGCCTGTTTGAAAGAGCCCTTAGAAGTCACTCTTTTAAGAGTGTGAAGCCAAAATCAGGCTCACAAAAGGTTTTTTTTTTTATTGCTAACAAATTTAAATGGAAGCACCTCGTGGTAGCCTTTCTTAAGTAGAATGCTTGCTTTGAGATGGCTAACTGGTTTGATTGAAAGCTCCAAGAATAAGCTAATGGCTAATGATACCCAAAGAACAAATTGTTAATAGCTATAGAGTACTATAAGTAACCAAGGTCTTCTCTAAAAGTGTCTAAACAGTGAGGCCAAGTAGAAGGGATCGATAATTACAGTTCTATAATTTTGCTGTTAATTTATCTATATATTTATGTTGACCTTCAGACGCTTTTCATATGCATATTAGAATAAAACTGAGTTTCAACCTATCTGTCTTCTTACCATAGAATGGTTTTGTAAGTTTGCAAAATGTAAATAAGAATTATAGAAGCCTAATCTGTCTTTTAGAAATGAATGGATGACCCACAAACCAGTTCTGCCACTTTAGATTAAATAAATAGGATGTATGAGTATACATTTTAAAGGAAGCCTGTATAGAAATGCATACATAGGTTGCCATTGCTTACCTCCTTCAATGCTTTATGAATCATTGGCCTGACATAAAAATGCAGCAAGCATCCTCACAGTTAGGGCAGAACTCCTTAACTGCATACAGATAACTAGCATTTGCAAAAGGAGAGATCTCAGTTCGAATCCCAACTGCAGCACTACCTGCCTGGAGTTTGCTGTTCCCCCTGTGCCTGTGTGGGTTTCCTCTGGTACTCTGGTTTCCTCCAACACTCCAAAAGTCATGCTGGTAGGGTATTGGTTCCTGTCTACATTGGCCCTAGTATATGTATGTATGTATGTATGTGAGTTAGGGACCTTAGATTGTAAGCTCCTTCAGGGCAGGGGCTAATGTGAATGTACAATATGTAAAGCGCTGCGTAAATTGACAGTGCTATATAGGTACCAGCAATAAAGTCTCCTTTTGTAAATGTCAGTTCTGTTACAAAAGGATCTGACACAGCCAGGCAGCTACCATATACATAGGAAGACATCAGCAATGGTGTCCTATATTTCGTTGAATGCAGGTGTATTTGAAATGGGCAACACATATTTTGGGGCAGGGAAAAATTAAGAGCTGTCAGTTATTCTTTTGTTGGTGTTGCTGGTCCAGTATGTTAAGGTAAATCGCTCAAATAAGGTCACAGACAGAAGTAAACCCCTAACACATTATAACCCTGTTTGCTCTATTAAAAACATTATGGGTGGAATAGGGTGTTAACAGATGATCTGTCCTTCTGCTTGAAGTCAGGGAAGCAGACAAAGAAAAGACAGGTGAGAACAAGTATGTTCTGTGGTTTGCTTTAAAGACCACATGAATGATAATGAATTTTGTGGTTCACAGATAATTGGATGTACCTGTGGAAGCAACTACACTTCTGTCATTATTGCAATTATTGCTATGCACAGTGACCGCACAAGCTTGGCAAAACCATGGGCACTTCACATTTTTAACACTTACTTAAAGTAAACAGATTACCTGCATTGAATTAAAAATGCATAATACTTTTGTGTTTCATGTAAAAGTCTGGAAAAGGGCATGCCAATAATCCTTGAGAATATGGTTGATTGATTGCTTTTACCCAAGGTCACTAGATTAAGATAAGGATCAACTCAGTGAACACAGTAAGCTGCTCTTGATGACGGCTAATTCAGCTGGGTCAAGCCTCATAACAACCTTGTCTGTTCTAGATGGTTAACCCTCCAAGTCACTCTAAGGGCCTGGGATGATGGCTTTGGCCATGTGTCGATGGCATAAGGTTGATGCTTCTGAGATCATTTAGAATTAACTGATAGGTGCATTTGGCTTGCAGATGACCTCCTTTGGACCTGTATTTGACCTGATTTAAGTGGGTTTTTCATTCTTATAGACCTGTATGGCAATTGAAAACCTATTCAAAATGAACAAAATAACGTCTTATTTCAGTTACTAACATTTCAGTTACTAACATTATCATTTTCTTCTTCTTCTTTTTTTTTTTTAGGACTGAACAAGCAAGTAGCGTGCTGAGGAACACAACATCTAAAGATCGCTCATACGTTATATCAGCAGCAAAAAGGAATAGTGGGTGAGTGTTAGCAAGAAGGTGTAAACATCAGTCAGTCACCTTTTGCTGTGCTACTTATTTTTGAAAGGATAAAAAAGTTCAGAGACTGCACTACCTCTTCATGTATCTAACAGATTTCTCCATTAACTTTTATTTCAGAGTTGTCACACAAGATTCAGGGGCACCCTTTTTGGCCAAAAGGTGAGATGTTTAATTCATGCAAATGCTTTTTTCTTATATACACAAATTGTACTAAAATCTTTTGAAAGGTGAATTATGTAGTAAATAACACATTTTCCACCAACTTGTTGAGTGTGGGAACTCTCGTAACCACTGATCAGACTACGTTTTTTTTTTTTGCCTTAATTTAGGGCTCTTTCTCATCATAATGGGGGGTTCTGCAACATACTTCGATGGTAGCATTAAGCAACCTTTTCATTTTGAATGGGCAGTCATGGCACTTATACATATGAAAAAATAAGCCATGCATGTTTTTTTCTGCATTTGTATATGCATTTGTGTGTTGGGGTGGGCTAATATTGATCATAATAAGGTGTATTGGGGTGCTTTGAAAGGCAGCTCAATGTGCATTGGTGTATTATCATGCATTAAAAAGCACGTTACTGCGAGTTGCAGTAACACAGTGTATGAAGGGCATTGGCATCCAAGGTTAATTGCACCTTGAAGCAAATCTGCAGTGTGCTGTAATGCACATTATGGCATGAATGAGCCCTTAACTGGAAGAGCATACCCGGACATTAAGAAGTGGCAACAGAGGGCACCCAGCACACACATTTGCACAGTGTAGTATCTGCAGTGCTGCAAAAACAGGCCTGCGGCATGCAAGCGATTTCGGACCCAGCAGTCCTGCATACTTAGGGCCCATTCACACTTCTCTGTTCTTTGTGTTGCAACAACATATGGAGTGTCATCTGTTAATATGCATTGCTTAGGGAGTGAATTAATTTAGAAGGGGCTGGCAATACATTTTTCTGATGCAATACATCACATGAACTCCCATCTGGAAAATACAGATGAGCCAGATGGATCCAGTCCAGGGCCACTTGGACACAACTTGCACAATTGCATTTATCATACACATTCTCTGAAAGTACAATTTGACCTTTTAGTAAACTATAAAGTATTTTTCTAGTTATCCTCTTACATGAAGGTGTGTAGTTCCTGATAAAGCTGTACCTAAAGTATCTCATTTTAGTTACAGTGGTCCTCAAAGTGAAATTTTAGCTGAGACTTTTTTTTTTTTTTTTTTTTTTTATTAGACCAGGGAAGGGATAAAACCTTTTGTCAGATTTTTTTTTTTTTTTGCCATGGGTATGGCATGTATGTTTTGATGCATGCCAAATGCATAACATTGAACATACAGATTCAATTCTAATGTTGTGTACTGTCTGTGATCATGATAAATATTTTTCAGTTCCTTATTTTCACCATTTTTTTACACTCCTAAAAACAGGCGCTCTGACTTGCAGCAGCTCTCTAATTACATAAAAAATAAATACTTCTGAGTCCTACATTCTGTTGACATTATAAAATACGTCTCCATTTGTTTGATGGGGCACCATAGCAAAACCATTAAGGGACCCCCTGCCTCTTAAATCTCCATCTCAAAGGCAATTTCTCTAGTGATACAGAATGCTAATTGCTTTCATAAGCAATCTGTATGTTATAATGTAATGTTAAATTCACTTTGAGAATCCCGGTTTTCAACCATTATCTACACTGCTGAGTTCTCCTGTCCGTGCGACTAACAGCTGAGCTGTCAGAAATATAAACAAAAAATTCTAGAATAAATTCTTTCCCACTGCTGATAACTTGGCCAAGGGAGCATGAATATGTAAAAATGCTTTGTACTTTGTTTTTCATTATTATTGCTATGAAGAACGTGTAGATTACGCTTTTCAGTTGGAAAATTGGACAATTTGTGCAAGGGCTTGCTCCCATTTCTTTATTTTTCAAAATTTGAAGGGCTTGTTCCCATTTGCAGCAACTATTGCCTTCCCTCTGAACAGGAATCCATTTCACAGCCAGAGCTAATAAAGCTAGCGGCCTGCTATCCTGTGAAAACTTCCCGTGAGTCCAGACCAAAACTGGATTCCACCTGAGCTTTAGTTCATCACTGGTTAATTTGAGGAATAAAGATGAAAATCCTCCTAAAACTCTATCTTGTCTTGAATTGTATTGTAACTGTACTGTCTCCCTTTAAATAGTACAGTGCTGCACAAACTGCTATATACAAAAATTCATAATATGTGAAAAGAAACACCATGTCAGTGCTAATTGTTACAGGACATAACAAAGGATCTTGAAAACAAGAAGGCTGGGTAACCAGTCAAATCCATTCCTGGCTGTGCAGCCCTTTTCAGATTTTGGAAATCTATCATTCTAAATTAACCGGTTGCTGACCGCCGCAAGTACATATACTGCGGCGGTCAGCCCTGTCCAGGCAAAGTGACGTACCGGTACGTCACTAGCCTGTCACTTGCTTGTGAGCCAATAGCGGGCGAGCGCGCGCCCGCGGAGGCACACGCCGGCCCGGCTCGTTCCCTGGGAAGTCCGTGCGTGTGACCGGCCGACCCGATGTCCGCCGGTCACTTGCGATCGTCCGCCGTGAAGGGAGAAAGGCAAGCCGCCTGTCATTCTCCCCTATGTAGGAATGGTGATCATACGGTTCTACTATGTAGGACCGTTGATCACTGTTCCTACACCAGTAGCCATGTCCAATCACAGCTAGAATCACGCCCCTAGGGACACACTTAACCCCTCCTTCCCCAATAAAGTTAACCCCTTCCCTGCCAGTGTCATTTTGCAGTAACAGTGCATATGTATAGCACTGATTACTGCATTAATGTCACTGGTAACCCCGAAAGTGTCAAAAATGTCAGTCAAGGGTCCGATCTGTCCGCCGCAATGTCGCAGTACCGCAACAAAAATCGCAGATCGCCGCCAATAAAACAATAAAAATGACAAAAATCTTTCCCTTAGTTAGTAAACGCAATAATTTTTACGCAAACCAATCAAAATACGTTTTTTGCGATTTTTTTTTTTACCAAACATATGTAGCATATAACAAATTGGCCTAAAATGTTAAAAAAAATTTGATTTTTTAAATTTTTTTGGGGGAATTTCATATAAAAAAATATTGTTATTTTTGCAATATTGACGCTCTTTTTTTGTTTATATCGCAAAAAGTTATAATCACACAGGTGATCAAATACCACCAAAAGAAAGCTCTGTTTGTGGGAAAAAAAGGACGTCAAATTCGTTTAGGTACAGCGTCGCACGACCGCGCAATTGTCCGTTAAATTCACGCAGTGCCGAATCGCAAAATAGGCCCTGGTCAGGAAAGGGGTAAAATCTTCCGGGGCTTGAGTGTTTAAAAAAAAAAAAAAAAGAAAAGGGCACCAGCCCAGTGCATTACCTCAAACACCATTTATTAATAAAAGTGTATAAAAATATTCACATAAGCTGTAAATACACAAGCATGTAGTAAACCTCCAAGACCTGGATAACCAACATGATAGACCTTTTGCAACACTGTACAACACCTTAAAGGATGCTAACCTATTTCACGGGATATACCCTCCTACTCAAAGCGTATATCTCATGAAACGCATTGGCATTTTTGCATTGTGTTGCAAAGGTCTACCATATTTATAGTCAGTGTCTTGGAGGGCCATGAGGCCCTGTCATAGGATTTACTACATGCTTGTGTATTACAAGCTATTTAAATCCTGTATAACAGTGTTAATCATAGCTAGGAGAACAAAGCCTCTACTTTTTTTATTTTTGGTACTGAACTGAAAAAAGTAGAAGTTTAATATTATCTGTTGTTATGGTATGCTTAATGGTGCTTCATGTGTGTTGTTTGGTTCATAAATATGCTTTGGGATTCCTTCAGAAATTAATATGTGCTATGCCATACTGCATGCACAACATGTGTGCAACATGTACACCACATGTGCTAACACGCACACAGATGTGAAAGTTGTCTTATGAACAACCTAATCAAAATATTTATCTTACAATTCAAATGTATTTGATCTTGGCCAGTCTGATTTCTGGTTTTATCACTAACTTGTGATATATTCTAATAAAACACATGTATTTTAAAGGATTGATATACAAGATGAAGAGATTGGCACCACCAGGAAGAGTCAGACTCTCCCCAAAAACCTGTCATCTTATCTCTCTGAAGATGCCAACAGGTACAGCAATGCTAGAGATTTCTTTTTGTACTGTATATACTGTATGTAAAATGAACATGTCTATAAAAAAAATCTAGGTTATCTATTGATAAGGAGCTGTTTTGGTTAAATGTTGTGTTAAGTGTTTTGTGATTGGTTAGGTGTTGTGCTATGTGTTGTTATTGGTTAAGTGTCCAGAGTATCTCCAACAATCTGTAATTTTTACTTTTCTGTAGCTTTTATTGGTTGTCATGCTTGTTCTGGGTGTGTTCCTCCGGAAAACAAGCCAGACAACCTTCATTATCACAAGAAGGCTAATAATAACAGCTCCCATTTTACCTGTACGGGGCAGCCAGGAAGGCAGCAAGTTACAGGCTATTGAACTTTTAAAGGAATAGTTTACCCAGAATTATTATTTTACCTATAAATTGAGCCTGGTGGGTTGAGACCGTCCCTTGCTTCTTGTATTTTGAGGATTCTCCAAGAGGTAGGTCATCCTGCCATAATCAACTCTGTTCCTATCCACTTGGGTGTTTCTGACCAAAAAAGTACGATTCTGCCCATAAAAAAAACCTTTTGTGCTTTTTCAAGTGATGGAGAGCTCAGGTGTGGGCAGGGCTATTGACCATAATGGGGTTCTTCATCATGAGCATTGGTGCATTTCATGAATCACGCAATCCATATACTATATACTACATATGTGGACCATGGGGCCCTACATCCAAGATGGAAATGGTAATTACCTCTTGGTAAATAGAAGTGGTTTCTACTGATGTCCCAGTGGTGTCCTCCAAGGAAAAGCACTTTGGATACAGCCTGCCTGGGGACCTATATATGGTGATGGACACCAGCGCCCAGTTCAGGGGATTATTGCACATGTGGCCCCTGGGACCAACCGAGCCTGGAGCGCATAGCACCACCCCAACAGCTTCCAGGGCAGCACCATGCATTCCAAGCCCACTGGTGCATGTGCGCGGCTCCACCAGTCAACGGGCAGAACTTGATGACACCATCTAATGGGCCCCACGTGAGCCAATCAAGGGGGGCCCCCCCATGCTCCAAGTTGAGGAAGTCTGGCCCCACAGCGGAGACACTCCCTGATCCCCAGGTAACAAGCCAAGCAAAGACAAAACCGTGTGACATTATGCACTGATATATAAGAAGGAACGCATTGATGTGCAGAGATATGAAGGCATATAAAAAAATAAATCAGAGGTTCGGCTGCTGGGGGGTAGCGATTTGGTGACTTAGCTCATATGCCCAAAGAGAGGGCTCTGTGTACCAACTGTGGCATGTGTTCCATAGGTTTGCCATTTCTGCTCTATCATATGAACATGTGCCTCATTGCTCAATTTTATTATGTTTGTTAAATTTATTGTAGATCTGAAAATAGCTGGTCAGAAACACAGACTAAGCAGACTTCAACTCAGCCACCTCCAGCTAGGTTTGTAAAAAGTTATTGTTTTTAAACCACTATGAATAATAATATAGATTTGTAGTTTTCTGAGATAAGAGGACCTGTTAACATGGCAACCATATATGTTCCAGTAGGTAAAGCGCATGTCTCTGACCTGTGTTTCAAGGAAAACTACTTCTCCTCCTTCATACTTGCAGCGTGGCATCGAGTTCACGTATAAATTTCTAAATACATAAAAATGCAGATAATGGGTCCTCGATGTCATTCTTCAGACTAGATACCGTATTTAACTGTTTTTAAGGCCGTCCAGTATAGCAGTGTTTAATAAAAATTGAATTCTGTGCATCCAGAGTCTTATCAGACACTCTATAAATGCAACTATACTGATGTAAACGTGGCTAAAGATGGCCATTCAGTTTTTTCCATTCAGCCATCAAGGTGTATGGGGGAATCCCCCCCAACCCCATCTCCCACCGCTAACATTTTATTTAATTCATCAATGGCCAACATGGTATAATACTCTACTACAACGAAAAGGTTTTAAAGGCTATGCTCACCTTTCAGAACATGTTCTACCCATATTTAGGGTGTAACCTACAACATGTTCCCCTCCTTATGACAGCAGGTGGAGGTTCCTCTGTCCTGCCTTATTTCAAATGGGCTCTGACCCACACAGCCCAGTCATTCACTCACAGTGATCAGTGAATTAATTAACTATAAGTCCCATTTGCCACTGCAGCAGACAGCTTGTAGTTCGCAATGAACTATGGAGGTGCTGTGAGTGCCCTTGTAACTCGTTAACAGTTACTCCAGCTTTGAAACTGACAGCTTGTACAGAGGTACGTGCAGAAAGATGGTGTGAGTGGGTGCAGGAGCCGTGGCACACAATGCTGATCGTCGGTGCAATGCTTTGCAGGCTCCCATGGGGAAAAATGATAAATGCATTTTTATTTCCTTTAAAAAAAAAAAAAAAAAATGTGCATTTATTGCTTTTCCCTTAAATATGAACTTAACATTTAAAAGACTAATGAAAATGTTTCTGATTTAAAAAAATGTCTAAAAACAATCAGAGGTTGGATCAAGTATTCCCCTGAGATCCTCACTTTGATTCATGGTAGGAATGCACACAGTAGGAACTCAGAATTTCTGCACATGAACATAATTGCCCTATTAAGATGAGCATTATGTTCAATTTTTAATACAATGTATTGCTTTCTTTTTTTATCTCAGGGTGACTGAGAGAAGCAGCAGCCCCATGCTAACCTCCTATTCTATGACCAGCAGTTCCCCTGTAAAGCCTGAAGCTGGGAAGATCACTGTGGTCAAAGAGGAAAGGTACATTATTTATTACTGGGGACATTTCTCAATCTTAAATGACTGACATACTTTATATGTGCAATGGACAAAGAAAGGAAAATGTAGGCCAAGTAAATCTATGATGGCAGAAATACAGGGCCATTGCTGATCTTCTTTTGAAAATGCTCATGGGCTGACTATCTTTGCATACATTGTATTTGATTCACTGAGCCTGACCAAACATGCGTATTCCAGATTAGTCACATAGAAAGTAATAAAGTCATCGATTAGCCTCACAACTAGTTTTTCCAGAGGAGAGTTCTCCAATGATAGTCTACATATTTTAGGGTCAGGATTAAATTTTTTACTTTTTCTCACATACATAAGAAAAAATGGGACGCCTGCCTTTACACGCACATGAACTTTAATAGCATCCCAGTCTAAGTCCGTAAGGTTGAATATTGAGTTGGCCCACCCTTTGCAGCTATGATTGCTTCAACTATTCTAAAAAAACTGTCCACAAGGTTTAGGAGTGTGTTTATGAGAATCTTAGACCATTCTTTCAGAAGCGCATTTGTGAAGTCAGGCACTGATGTGGACGGGAAGGCCTGGCTCGCAGTCTCCGCTCTAATTCATTGCAAAGGTCTTCTATTGGGTTGAGGTTGGAACCCTGTGCAGGCCAGTCAAGTTCCTCCATCCCAAACTCGCTCATCCATGTCTTTATGGACCTTGCTTTGTACACTGATCCAAAGAAGCATTGTTTTTCAGGGGTTGGGCTTGGCCCCTTAGTTCCAGTGAAAGGAACTCTTAAGGTGTCGGCATACTAAGACATTTTGGACAATGTCATGCTCCCAACTTTGTGGGAACAGTTTGGGGATGGCCCCTTTCTGTTACAACATCATGACTGCGCACCAGTGCACAAAGCAAGGTCCATAAAGACATGGATAAGTGAGTTGGGGGTGGAGGAACTTTACTGGCCTGCACAGAGTCCTAACCTCAATCCAATAGAATGTCTATGGGATGAATTAGAGCAGAGACTGCAAAGCAAGGGCTTCTCCTCCACATCAGTGCCTGACCTCACAAATGCGCTTCTGAAAGAATGGTCAAACATTTCTATAGACACACTCCTAAACCTCGTGGACAGCCTTCCCAGAAGAGTTGAAGCTGTTATAGCTGAAAAGGGTGGGCCAAGTTAATATTGAACCCTAAGAACTAAGACTGGGATGCCATTTAAAGTTCTTGTGTGTGTAAAGGCAGGTGTCCCAATACTTATGGTAATATAGTGTATGTGTAGCACATAGAGGGACAAAGGGAATTACCACCAACTAGTCATATATTTTTGTGAGTCAGCCTTCCCTTTTGGTGGATCTGCTGGTGAAATATGTCCTTTGCACAACAAGCTAATAACCTCTATGTGTTTCCAGCCGCAATGACAGCAAAGATTTTTCCAAGCCATCAACACAGAAGGAGAGTACTACAACTGTGCACACAAGAACTGAGAGGTAATCGGAAAAGAAATATATAAAAGAATATTTATTAATTCAAAAAATAAAATTACTACCAATGGCTATCATCGTTGTATGTCTACAGTGCTTAAAGTGACACTAAACCTTGGTATAAAAAAAAGGAAAATTCTATTTGGGTATGTATCCTTAACTTAAAGTCCCTTCTATTGTTCTCAGCCTCCTCAAAATCTCCAAATTCCTTTTTTCTTTTTTGCTGCTTGATCTGCCTTCCTGTTAGAGGGGGGCTACTCTCATTTTCCGTGATCCTAGTTTATGAAGGAACATAGCCACCCTCTCTTTTTCACTCCCGATTTGGGCTATGGACTGTGGGACATGTTGAGTGCATAGAAACTATCAGAAATAATAAAGTGGTTCTAAAATCGAAACTTTTTTTTACCTTACTGTATTCTCTGCATTAGAGTAACACACTCACCACTACGTGTCCTACCCTCCTCTGTTCCTAAACACTTACCTGGCTCCAGGGCTGTCTGCAGCTCCAGCACTGCTCCCCTCACTTCCTGCTTTCACAGGAGAAACTGAGGGCAGTGGATGAGCTATAGACTCCCACCGCTGTCAGTCAAACACCTGTAAGGAGGGAATGAGGGCGTGGCTTAATTGCACTGTGTGTGTCTATAGATGCACACAGTCCACCTGGGGAGTGCGCGTGTATGGCTGCCCCCTTAGCAGGCACCGTAGGAGGGAGCAACTGACAGTGGGGGGGGGGGGGGGGAGACAGAAGAGGAAAATTACCTTTGTATTCAATATTGTTGCACAGAGCAGCATTTGTATCACTTCAAGCATTCCCTAATGTATCCAAAGCTAAGGTTGGTAGGAGTTTTGCATTAAATATTGTCTGTTAAGAATAAGGATCCCGCAGTTTCCTGAGTTGCTGTAACATTTTGTTTTCTTAGAGTGTCTGAGAGAAGCAGCAGCCCCAGGCTGACCTCCTATTCTATGATCAGCAGTGTTGATGGCAGAAGTTCCCCCGTAAAGCCCGAAGCTGGAAAAATCACAGTGGTCAGAGAGGAGAGGTATGTTCTTCTTCTTTTAATTATTATTATTAAGAGGAGAACAAAGAAAGAAAAATGTTTACTTTTCCCACAGTAACCCATCAGATTATTGCTTGTATATTTCACACCTAAATGAGAAGCATGGGTGCAGAAACTTTTGGTTAAATTGTAGAGGTAGCACTGACCGTTCTCTCTCTCTAACTATAGGGGGTCAGCACTCTTGGCTCTTCATCTTCTCCGTGTTCCACCACAAGAGGCCCCTTTATATGGTGGTACTGGTGCAGGTGTGCTCCCAAGCTAGGATGTGTGCTTACATAGACACACACAGCGTGGCTCCCCCCTGACTCCGCTCTCTGCTCACTGGATTTGATTGACCGCAGCAGAAGCTAGTGGCTCCCACTGCTGCCTCTGTGTCCCTGTGAGAGAGGAGAGAGAGAGTTGCTGCAGGCGGGCACAGTGCTAGATCAAGTGAAGGGTCAGGTAAGTATATAGGTAGATGGGGGAGGTGATATTACTACTGGGACATTTTTTACCTTAATGTAGTGAATGCATTAAGGTAAAAAATGTTTTGCCTGTAGAAACCACTTTAATATACGCAAAAACACACCCTGCATCTGGTAAAGCACCCCTGGCAATGGTATATTTTGTCCCCATTCCAGTATTTCACTTTACTGAAGGACTGGGGTCTTGGCTATAACACTGTCTGCATGGAGTTTTCATCTTCTCTCTGTGCTTGTCCCCCAGGTATTCTGGTTTCCAACCCATACTTTCGAAAAGTACTGGTAGGATAATTGGCTCCTGTCTAAATTCACCCTAGTATGTGTGTGCGTGTATGCATGCATGTGGCATAGGGACCCTAGATTTAACTCATTGAGGGCAGGGACTGATCTAAACGTACAATATGTGAAGCACTGCATAATTTTTTGGCGTCGTAAAACCACCCCTGATAAATTAAAAGATTCATGTACCTTGTACAAAACCAGCTAATGGCCTCTGTGTTTCCAGCCGCAATGAAAACAAAGACACTTCCAAACCACTAACAGAGAAAGAGAGCTCTACAACCATGCACACTACAAGAACTGAGAGGTAATTGTGAAAAAATTGCATAAAATAAGAGAAATGGGGAAAATATTTAGCTCTTCAGAAATGAACACACGAGTACCTTCAAATTATCAGTGACAGCAGTAGGTTCTGATGTGCAGCAAAGGCAGAGGCAATTCAGCCTGTTTCCCCCATGTCACTTGAAGAGCGCTGAAGGCTTTTCAGGCAGCAGTCAGAACTAGGGATAGACCGATTATCGGCAAGGCTGATATATCGGGGGCCGATATGCACTTTCCACGATATATCGGTATCGGACCCCGGAACTGGCCGATATTGCCGATATTTTTGTGAAGTCATTCTGCCTTCTTAGGCCACCTCCCTCGCCTTGGACAGCCTCATCTGGAGTCGGGACTAGTCTCACGGGAGTGTATCACAGCCACACACCCACCCACAGCAGCCCGGTGTCAGCCAGCCACCCACATCCACAGGCCCTGTACCAGCCAGACCAATTATCGGCAAGGCCGATCTATCGGGGGCCGATATGCATTTTCCCCGATATATCAGTATTGGCCCCCGGAACTGGCCGATATTGCAGATATTTTTGTGACGTCATTCTGCCTTCTTAGGCCACCTCCCTCGCCTTGGACAGCCTCGTCTGGAGTTGGGACTAGTCTCACGGGAGTGTATCACAGCCACACACCCACCCACAGCAGCCCGGTGCCAGCCAACCACCCACATCCACAGGCCCTGTGCCAGCCACAGGCACTGTACTAGCGAGCCAGCCAGCCATCCACAGGCCCTGTAACAGCCAGCCACCGGCACTGTACCAGCCAGCCAGCCACCAAAGGGTGCCAGCAAGCCAGCCATTAAGCATTAAACAAAAATTAACATGTTCAGTACCAGATTTGTGTCAAAAATTCTTTATTTTTCAAAACTTTAAATGTACATAATATCGGCCGATACCGATACGCTGTGACCAAAATATCGGTATTGGCCCTGAAAAAACCATATCGGTCTATCCCTAGTCAGAACCCTGAAGGCCCAGGATGGGGACAGAGGGAGCAATGTTGTCCAGAAATGTCATAGTTGAAGAAAATGATAACGCTGTTACTAGCAATTGCATTATGAATTGATACAACATCAGTGCATAAGGGCTAATTGTAAAAAAAAAAAGTTTTATGTGAGCCTTTGGAAAAGAGTTTCTTTATGACAGTGTCTCTTTTAATATAACAGCTGTGTAGCATTTATAGCAAAGCATGGAAAGAACTGAGTAGCATTTATAGCAAAGAATGGAAAGAACTGAGAATTGGCTGCACAAAACTCTTTGATAAGTAGGTTGCTTTAAAGCATCTGCTTTTTTTTTGCCTGGAATGTACCTGTAAACATTTTGGAATGTATCCAGGCAATAGTTATCGTCGGCGTGTTTCTGTAGTGTGCTCACCTGGTATATCTCTTCGTCCTTGTAACTGGTCTTACCTGTAGAGGTATCTCACTCAGAACTGAATGATAATCAAACAAGACAGAAATATCACAATGACTGTTCTCTCTGCACAGGGTGGAGGCCAAAGACCAGAAGGATGTGCCGAAATCGCTTCTCTCATACCTCTATGAGGATGCCAGCAGGTAATCGTCTCCAAATGCTGAAAGACTGGTTTATTTCTATAATGATCATGGGCGCAAACTGGTGACAGTTTTGGTCATAGAGAACCTGTCGCCTATTCACATGTGAATCACACTGGAAATCATGTTCTCCCACTTTGATATACTTGTATATGTCATCAGATTAAATAAAACTTGTATTCTAATGATTTCTCTACAGTTTTTAGACATGGCGCTATGATACTAGTGAAAGCAATCAAAAATATGATAGTTATGATTAGGGATCGACCGATTATCGGCAGCCCCGATATATCGGGGGCTGATCAGCACTTTCCCCGATATATCGGAATCGGCCCCTGAGGTTACCGATATTGCTGATATTTCAGAAAGTGCTGTACCGGAGTGTTACCTGCAGCTAGAGGCATCAACCCCGGTACCGGCGTCCATAGCCAAAGGTCGGCTGTCTTGTAATGACCATCAATGCGGCTGAGAAGCCGATTGGCTGTCATTACAAGGAGAGGGAGGGGACGTCTCCCCCCTCCCGCCGCCTTCTGCGGCTCACCCAGGTCTTTCGTCCCACTGGGAGACCCGGGCATCCTACCTGCACGCCCACCGAAGAGAAGACCCGATCAAAGCCGCATTCGGCTCTGATCGGGTCTCCATGTAAAAAACCCGGAAGTAATGTCCTGACATCAATTCCGAGTACTCAGCGTCAAATTAAAAAAAATGTGAGCATTCAAAACAGCCAAACTTGGCATTTTGAATGCTTTTAAGTGCAGGGGAGGGGTTCGGGGGTCTTTGAGACCCCCAGATCCCTCCACAAGAGTACCTGTGAAAAAAAAAAAAATAATTTTTCTTTTTAAATGTCCAAAAATATCGGCCGATACCGATATCCGATGATGACAATATCGGTATCAGCAATAAAAAACCAATATCGGTTGATCACTAGCTGTGATAGTATAAGCTGTTCTAGGAGGATCCCAAACCAGCATAACTTATTCAAAACCCATTATCTTACACTGATGTATGATAGTAGTTTAAAGCTAAATAACACAAATTACCCTTTTTTTTTTTTGTTTTAACCATTGTTCACTGCAAGCATAAACTTTTTTTATAAAATGTTGTACAATTAAGCATTTGAAAGGGTTCTGTGTATAACTATTATATTTAGCCAGGAATGTGGCTTCTAGAGACCCAGGTCTTATGGTAGAGGTGTTGAATGTGAACCTGTATCCTTCTAACACTTTTCACATGCTTGTGATATAATATTGTAATTGTTATCCTAATTGATATACCCTTGTTACTTTAAATCCCCCTAAATTATATTTGTTACATATCTATTACAGGTTTGAAAATAATTGGAAAGCAAATCAACGCATACAACCAACTTTGCAGACATCTCCTGCAAGGTTTGTATTACAGAGCTCACCTCTGCATTCTTGTTGATTCAGATATAAATGATACATTTCATTTAATTTTTTTAAATTTTTATTAGGTAGCACCCTAAACTTAATCTAAATGCTGGAACTATATCTAATTACTGAAAGTAATCCTAAATTTAGGTCACCACCTGAAAAAACCATGTGAATACACGTATCATTCCAGCGGCCTATGTAGTGAAAAGCCATAGCTTTTTCACTTTCATCTGCTGCATGTATTCTACACTTCTGATAATGTAAAATGATTTCTCCTCCACCGGCCGATGTGGTTTCTCCCATCAGCTTTTACATCAATATAGGATTTACATGTCAGCAGGAGGAACCACAGTGACCAGCAGGGGGAACAAGTTTTGACTTGACCTAGAAAAGCGGGGGGAATGGGAGATACAGTGGCAGATTTCTTCAAAAGCATAATGGTCATGCTACGTTGGGTCACTTAAGCTGTGTGTAATTAGGGGAAGCTGGTACTTGTACCTAGATATTGCTATCGTTCTTCAGATTAGCTTCTTCCACCTCTTGGAGACTCCAGTAATGAGATTTGTGCACCTAAATTTGTAGCTCCACCAAGTTGCTGCAGCCACAAAAGAGTTGGTTCTCCCCATTGGTTTTTAACTTTTGCAAATTGCAAACTAAGCTACAGAGCAAGTGAGATTTTTTGTCATATTTTATATTGCTACGGGGGGGGGATAGGGATGGGAACTCCATAAATGTCAAAGCTGGAATGCCCAAGTTACATTAAAGTTAGCATTACACTTCACTTTTTGGTATCTATGTATATTTAACCACTTCCATACCAGGCCTATTTCGGACACTTTGTGTTTACAAGTTAAAACCAGTATTTTTTCCTAGAAAACTACTTAGAACCCCCAAACATTATATATATTTTTTTATCAAAGACTCTTGAGAATAAAATGGCGGTCATTGCAATATTTTTTGTCACGCGGTATTTGCGCAGCGGTCTTTAAAACGCCATTTTTTTGGGAAAAATTACATTTCACTGCATTTAAAAAATACTAAACAGTAAAGTTAGCCCATTTTTTTTGTATATTGTGAAAGATGATGTCATGCCGAGTAAATAGATACCCAACATGTTACGGTTTAAAATTGCGCCCCCCTGTGGGATGGCGACAAACTACGGTCAATAGAGATCTCAATAGGCGACATTTTAAATTTATTTAACGGTTACCAGTTTAAAGTTAGAGTGTAGCTCTTTGTTTTAAATTATTGCTCACGCTCTGGCGATCGCGGCGATACCTCACATGTGTGGTTTGAACAGCGATTTAATTTGCGGCTCGACTTCCGTATACGTTTTTTTTTTTTGTGCACGAGCTAACGGTGATCGGGGCGGCTAAATTTTTTTTTTTTTTTTTTTCCCATTTATTTTATTTATTTTTTTAACTTTATTACAGTTTTTTTAAAAAAAATAAATCTGATCACTTTTATTGCTGTCACAAGCAATGTAAACATCCCTTGTGACAGCAATATGCAGTGACAGGTACACTTTATGGAGGGATCGAGGGTCTAAAAGACCCTCGACCCCTCCACTACACTTCCCTGTATGCAAAACGCCGAAAACGGCGTTTTTGCATACAGCCGTTTTTCAAATTTGGTGCCGTTTTGCAGCACACTAACCCGGAAGTGACGTCATGGACGCCGCCTCCGGGTTACGTCATCGGAGACCCGATCGATGCCATTTCCGGCATTCATCGGGACTCCATCCAGCCGGCGGACGCGCCGGCTGGGTGCTCGGGGCTCCCGGTGGGACGGGAGCCCCGGTAAAAGCCGCGGAAGGCGGCGGGAGGGGGGGACGTTCCCTCCCGCCCCCCAGGGTAACGATCGAGCGGCTCCCGAGCCGCATCGATCGGTACCGACGGAAAGCCGACCGTCGGCTTCAAACAAACGGTACCGGGATGATGCCTCTAGCTAGAGGCATCATCCCGGTATACCCCCGCAAAGTTTACGACGTCATATGACGTCGTCCTAGGGGGAAGTGGTTAAATTAAAGCTTTTTGGGTGGAAAATTGCTGTAGGTTCCTTTTTTATATTTTTATGGTAAAATCCACAGGTCAAAATGCTCCACAGTTTTTAAAATGTGTCTTCAGTGTGCTGAAGGTGACCAGAGAGAGGCAACTTGCTATTCCACTGCATGAGCACACTGTGCACTACCACATAAATGAATTATGCAATATAGTGGACCAGTGCTCATATCATGATGAATTAATTCTAGAAGACAAGAGAATATAGACAAATATATAGCTATAAAAAAAAATGAACACATGACAAATTCCACGTATTTATCTAGTGATGAGTTTGGGTTTGGCCAAACCCCAGAAGGCAGCTGTCATACCTGGACCATTTAGCTGTGGCTGGGACACATAGATGCTCGTTATATAATTTACATAATATGGCCCCACCAGCATCTTGTTGGTCCAGCATTGACATATGACTTCCATTCGACTGAACCTGGAGCCAAACCCAAGGTCATCTCTAGCTGTGGGCACTTAAAATTGAACTAAAGTGGATTGCAGGACATCATACTCTCATTTATCATGTCATCCATCAAGTCTTTTTCAGAAGAAGGGAAGAAGAGTTCAGAAATGCTAATTTCTGTCTTGTATTTAAATAAAATGTATCTGTAGACATTTTGAAATGCGTTTTTATCTCCAGTGTGTTTCTCGCCTATGATATACCTCTTAAGCCTCGTACACACGCGTCGAAATTCGGCCGGGAATTTTCGTCCGACGACCGATCTGCCGATTTTCGGCTTGTTAGTATGGTGCTCTCGACAACCGACTCCGACTTTTCGGCCGAAAAAATTCTGGTGTGCACGTCCGATTTTCGTGCAGTCAGTACAGATTTCGACAGGGAAAAATCTTATGAGCAAGACTGGGCATGCTCAGAGATGAAAGAACACAAAGAAAGCAAACCAACACATGACATCACTTCTGAAGTATAATTCTGTCGGACGACAAAATTTGTGTGCAGTCTAGGCACATTCCAACCAACAAACATGACTATGGACAAAAGACGGACGACCGGTCGGCGGAAATTCGTTGCGTGTGTACGAGGCTTTAGTCCTTTTAACCAGTCCAATCTGTGGATGTATCACAATGCATGATAAACATGAAGGCATGAAATGCACAGAAATATCACAGTAATTGTTCTCTCTGCACAGGGTGGAGGTCAAAGACAAAAAGGATGAATCTCTGCCGAAATCTCTTGATTCATACCTGTTTGAGGATGCCAGCAGGTAATTTTCTCTGAATGCTGAAAGACTGGTTTATTTCTATTATGTTTATGGGTGCATTCAGTCCAACTGGTGACAGTTTTGATCATAGATAAAAATAAAAAAATTCTTATTCACGGGTGCATGTTCTTCCAAAAGTTATTGAAAATCATGTTTTCCCACTATAAAAAGAACTAACAGTCTTTTAGTGTTTTTTTTTATACTAATATGTACATGGTCAGCTTAAAGTGAAGCGATTCTTTGCCATTACATGATTACAGATTCACTTTAATGCTGCCCACCAGCAACACATACTCGCTTACCCTTTGTGCCACTCTGGCCACCACTAGCCAAGTGACATACCCCCTACTTCTGAATATAGAGCAGCTTGTGGCTTACTCCCCTTATACCCATTTGACGGCACTGGCGATTGGCTGCTTGGGTTAAGGTAGGGAAGAGAATCCTTACCTCTGTATATGAGATTTTATGTAGGCATCATATAACACATTACATTGGCAAATTGCAGAGACATTTTAGTTAACATTTCAGACAGAAATGTATGATTCACTCATCAGTGGTTTTCACACTGTTTAAACAGCTTTCCAAACCTCATTCACCAGGCTCACATCTTGTTCATCTTGCCGTTGGCATCAGTACACGGTAAAATAGTCACAGAAGTGAAAAAGAAAATGCTTCAGAGTTTTATTTTAATCTATGAAGAGAACGAAATCTCAGACTCAAGGTGGTATTGTGTGAGCTTCTACAGGGTCACATTCCATGCAGCTTGTTCATTCTGGCTTCATCACTTTTTCAGAAAATCTCAAATGTACTATGTTCAAATGTACAAATGTACTATGTGTTTTGCTTTTCCTTCTACTATGGCTCATTGTACTGCCTAGTTCTTATTGGCAATGGCATTATGCTAAAGACCAATTTAATTAATTTTCAAAAGGGAGCATTTAACCTGCCACTTTAAAATAAACTTCATACAGTATCTATAAATTCCTTTTATGTCACGCATGTCTTGATGCAATGCACGTATCTTATAATTATTAACTGTTACACAATCTATCGTGTTTGAATCAGAGTAAATCATGTAAAGGAAGCCATACCATGGTTTTATAGATCTAATTAGTTATGTTTCTTCTTTTCAGACAAAAGTTATATAAGTGTCATCATTGCTTTCCAAACATTAATATTATATAAGGGACATGATTACCTAGCATTATTAGACATGGCACTATGATAGATTATATATTATTATGGAGGATTTATATAGCGCTTTATTTATAACAGTTTTTACAGAGATTCTCAATGTGAGGCCAGGCTGTACAGCTACAATACAATTCATAGGAGGAATCAGAGGGCCCTGCTCATTAGAGCTTTAATATACAGTAAAACCTTGGTTTGAGAGTAACTTGGTTTAAGAGCGCTTTGCAAGACAAGCAAAATTTTCAAATAAATTTTGACTTGATATACAAGCGATGTCTTGATATACAAGTAACCTCAAGTCCCAGCTGAGTATAAAAGAGAAGAGAGGCGCCTCTAAGTGTAGCAATATTGCTAAATTTAATGAAGGTACAACATTTAGCAACTCACATGGTTGATGATTGAAACAGGCACATCTAAGGATGCAGGCATCAGGGGTAAATCTGTCCACATAGGACCATCCTCCGCACCGTCATCTACGTCATCCTTTCAATGCTGCCCCTCGCTTTACTGCAGGGGGGTCTTCCCGTTCAGGATTACAGACTAGCAGCCGGCGGTGCAGACGATGGTCTATGAGGAAAGCTTTACCCCGGATGCCTGCATACTTAGATGTGCCTGCTTTATTCATCAACCATGTGAGTTGCTAAATGTTGTACCTTCATTAAATGGAACCATATTGCTACACTTAGAGGCGCCTCTCTTCTCTTTGATACCCTGTATCTCCTGCTGGATTTTGCTTCCAATCCCCTTGTGGAAGCGGCTATTTGTGGATGGACATTTTATGGTTATATAACCTATCGCAATGCTATAATCTTTTTATATGGACTATAAATTGAAGGATTTATGAATAAATGGTTGTGGAACGAATCATCTGAGTTTCCATTATTTCTTATGGGGAAATTCGCTTTGATATAAGAGTGCTTTGGATTACAAGCATGCTTCCGGAACGAATTATGCTCGCAATCCAAGGTTTTACTGTATATATATATATATATAGTATAACCATCATAAATGCAAGTTCTCATATCATAGTTCCTAAATATCTCTGCTGGGGGACCCCAACTGGTAAAACTGATTCAAAAGGTCATTGTTACCAACCTTTACATTGATGATAGCAAAGCATTCTTAAGCCAACATTGAGTTTTTCAGGTTTACCTTAAATGATTGCTTACCACTAAAATACAGTATCTTACAAAAGTGAGTACCCCCCTCACATTTTTGTAAATATTTTATTATATCTTTTCATGTGACAACACTGACGAAATTACATTTCGCTACAATGTAAAGTAGTGAGTGTACAGCTTGGATAACAGTGTAAATTTGCTGTCCCCTCAAAACAACTCAACACACAGGCATTTAATGTCTTAACCGCTGGCAACAAACGTGAGTACACCCCTAAGTCAAAATGTCCAAATTGGGCCCATTTAGCCATTTTACCCGGTGTCATGCCCCGGTGTCATGTGACTCATTAGTGTTACAAGGTCTCAGGTGTAAATGGGGAAGCAGGCGTGTTAAATTTGGTTTTATCGCTCTCACTCTCTCATACTGGTCACTGGAAGTTCAACATGGCATCTCATGGAAAAGAACTCTCTTGAGGATCTGAAAAGAGAATTGTTGCCCTACATAAAGATGGCCAGGTTGTAAGAAGATTGCCAAGACCCTGAAAATGAGCTGCAGCACAGTGGCCAAGACCATACAGCGGTTTAACAGGACAAGTTCCACTCAGGACAGACCTTGCCATGGTCGACAAAAGAAAGTGAGTGCACATTCTCAGCGTCCTATCCAGAGTTTGTCTTTGGGAAATAGCTGTATGAGTGCTGCCAGCATTGCTGCAGAGGTTTAAGGGGTGGGGGGTCAGCCTGTCAGTCCTCAGACCATACGCCGCACACTGCATCAAGTTGGTCTGCATGGCTGTTGTCCCAGAAGGAAGCTTCTTCTAAAGATGATGCACAAGAAAGCCCACAAACAGTTTGCTAAAGATGAACAGACTAAGGACTTGGAATACTGGAACCATGTTCTGTGGTCTGATGAGACCAAGATAAACTTATTTGGTTCAGATGGTGTCAAGCCTGTGTGGCGGCAACCAGACGAGGAGTACAAAGACAAGTGTGTCTTGCCTACAGTCAAGCATGGTGGTGGGTCATGGTCTGGGGTCGCATGAGTGCGGCCAGCACTGGGGAGCTATAGTTTATGGAGGGAACCATGAATGTCAACATGTATTGTGACATACGGATGCAGAGCATGATCCCCTCCCTTCAGAGACTGGGCCGCAGGGCAGTATTCCAATATAATGACTCCAAACACACCTCCAAGATGACCACTACCTTGCTAACGAAGCTGAGGGTAAAGGTGATGGACTGGCCAGCATGTCTCCAGACCTAAACCCTATTGAGCATCTGTGGAGCATCCTCAAACTGAAGGTGGAGGAGCGCAAGGCCTCTAACATCCACCTGCTCTGTGATGTCGTTATGGAGGAGTGGAAGAGGACTCCAGTGGCAACCTGTGAAGCTCTGGTGAACTCCATGCCCAAGAGGGTTATGGCAGTGCTGGAAAATAATGGCGGCCACACAAAATATTAACACTTTTGGGCCAATTTGGAGATTTTGACCTAGGGGTGTACCCACTTTTGTTGCCAGCAGTTTAGGCGTTAATGGCTGTGTGTTGTGTTATTTTGAGGGGACAGCAAATATACACTGTTATACAAGCTGTACACTCACTACTTTACATTGTAGCAAAGTGTTATTTCTTCAGTGTTGTCACATGAAAAGATAATAAAGATAAAAAAATATTTACAAAAATGTGAGGAGTGTACTCACTTTTGTGAGATACTGTATATGTTGTATACATTTAATGAAATGATGTAGTATTAAAGTGGAAGTCTGGGTTTTGTCTCACTTTAAATAGTTTATTTAGGCCAAGCTGGTCAAAGCAAAATATCCCTATTATGACGTTTTTTTTTAGCCCTTTTGAGCATGGTATTATAATGTAATAGCATCAGCTACATACAGTATCCTGAATGTGTTCTGGCAGCTATATGGGCAACATCCCATCGGCTGCTGAAACTGAATCAAGTCAGGCAGAGTTTTTCTCAGCCATTCAGAGGAAGTCTTGTATTATTATCAATGAATATAAGGCTTACTCTGATTGCAAGGTGGAGAGGTAGATGGAGGTCACTCTCTCCACTTCCGCCAATCCAAGGAAGCCTTGCAGTTATTGATAAAATACAAGGCACTACACTCTATTCTGTATGTAGCCAATGCTACTACAGTATAAGACCTAGCTCACAGATGCCAAATAATTTAGTAATGGAAACAATGTGTTTGGGCGCCCATTTTAAACAATCCAGCTCAAGTATACAGGCCAGGTAGCCAGGACCTGAGTTTTCATGCATGTGCAATAACTTATGTTAATTGAGACATGATGGAGCGCTGCCTGCAGCATCTGTGTGCATGTGCGAGAACCCCTGGCTCATGCACAGACATGCCACTGGCTTCTGCCAGGTCCCGGATACCTGGAAGAGTGGAGTTCCATGTCTATGCATGTGCCCTCAGTAAACTGCTTCCTAGAAATATGTGACATGGCAATTCCAGGAGGCAGAAGCGGTGCATACAGTACATAATTATCACCTAGGCAAGGAAGCAGGATGTGCTGCCTTGCAGCAGAAAACTACACTATACTTTACCAATGACAATAAAATGTGTCCCAGTTCTGTAATAGAGAGGGGGGGAGGAACTAAATGAAAACCAGTTCATATACAGTGGGTACGGAAAGTATTCAGACCCCCTTAAATTTTTCACTCTTTGTTATATTGCAGCCATTTGCTAAAATCATTTAAGTTCATTCTTCTTCCTCATGAATGTACACATAGCACCCCATACTGACAGAAAAACACAGAATTGTTGACATTGTTGCAGATTTATTAAAAAAGAAAAACTGAAATATCACATGGTCCTAAGTATTCAGACCCTTTGCTCAGTATTTAGTAGAAGCCCCCTTTTGATCTAATACAGCCAGGAGTCTTTTTGGGAAAGATGCAACAAGTCTTTCACACCTGGATTTGGGGATCCTCTGCCATTCCTCCTTGCAGATCCTCTCCAGTTCTGTCAGGTTGGATGGTAAACGTTGGTGGACAGCCATTTTTAGGTCTCTCCAGAGATGCTCAATTGGGTTTAAGTCAGGGCTCTGGCTGGGCCATTCAAGAACAGTCACGGAGTTGTTGTGAAGCCACTCCTTCATTATTTTAGCTGTGTGCTTAGGGTCATTGTCTTGTTGGCCCAGTCTGAGGTCCAGAGCACTCTGGAGAAGGTTTTTGTCCAGGATATCCCTGTACTTGGCCGCATTCATCTTTCCCATTGATTGCAACCAGTCGTCCTGTCCCTGCAGCTGAAAAACACCCCCACAGCATGATGCTGCCACCACCATGCTTCACTGTTGGGACTGTATTGGACAGGTGATGAGCAGTGCCTGGTTTTCTCAACACATACCGCTTAGAATTGAGGCCAAAAAGTTCTATTTTGGTCTCATCAGACCAGAGAATCTTATTTCTCACCATCTTGGAGTCCTTCAGGTGTTTTTTAGCAAACTCCATGCGGCCTTTCATGTGTCTTACACTGAGGAAAGGCTTCCGTCGGGCCACTCTGCCATAAAGCCCCGACTGGTGGAGGGCTGCAGTGATGGTTGACTTTCTACAACTTTCTCCCATCTCCTGACTGCATCTCTGGAGCTCAGCCACAGTGATCTTTGGGTTCTTCGTTACCTCTCTCACCAAGGCTCTTCTCCCCCGATAGCTCAGTTTGGCCAGACGGCCAGCTCTAGGAAGGGTTCTGGTCGTCCCAAACGTCTTCCATTTGAGGATTATGGAGGCCACTGTGCTCTTAGGAACCTTAAGTGCAGCAGAAATCTTTTTGTAACCTTGGCCAGATCTGTGCCTTGCCACAATTCTGTCTCTGAGCTCTTCAGGCAGTTCCTTTTGACCTCATGATTCTCATTTGCTCTGACATGCATTGTGATCTGGAAGGTCTTATATAGACAGGTGTGTGGCTTTCCTAATCAAGTCCAATCAGTATAATCAAACACAGCTGGACTCAAATGAAGGTGTAGAACCATCTCAAGGATGATCAGAAGAAATGGAAAGCACCTAAATTAAATATATGAGTGTCACAGCAAAGGGTCTGAATACTTAGGACCATGTGATATTTCAGTTTTTCTTTTTTAATAAATCTGCAACAATGTCAACAATTCTGTGTTTTTCTGTCAGTGTGGGGTGCTATGTGTACATTCATGAGGAAGAAGAATGAACTTAAATGATTTTAGCAAATGGCTGCAATATAACAAAGAGTGAAAAATTTAAGGGGGTCTGAATACTTTCCGTACCCACTGTAATAGGTGAAGGTCTTCTCTAAGAGGTATATGTAATACATGTGGCCTTCCATCCTTCAACACTTTTTATATGCCTGTGATAAACCATTTTACAGTAGTTTTTATTATGATTGATGTTTTCTTTTTGTTACTGTCATTAAAGTGCCATAAACTAAATGTATGTGCAACTATTATTATAGGTTTGAAAATACTTGGAAAGCAAATCAAGGAATACAGCCAGCTTCCCAGACATCACCCGCCCGGTGTGTATCAGAGAGCTCATGTTGGCATTCTGTTTGATTATATTAGAAGAAAAATAGATATAATGCATTTAGTTTAACCTTCACCCTAAAGACTGCCACACACTCATCGAAAATCATTAGGTCTCTGCTGAACCAAATGAACTTCAAATAGTGTGTTGCCAGCTTAATCTTTTCCAAACACAAACTGTAATGCCTCGTACACACGATCAGATAATCAGACGACTTATCATTCGCATTTTGTTGCATGATACTAATCTCTAATTCAACAATGCGTACTGATTTTTTTTTTTTTTCCGTACGATTCTGGAAAAGCTTCCTGGTTGTGTAGCTACATATCGGATAGTGCAAAACAAAACAATGGCAGCCAGACTTTTTCTGGGTTATTTTCGTGTTTCTGATCATGCGTGGTCTTTGTCTATCAATTTTTATTGGACGCATACTGTACTGATTAAACGACTGTCGTTCACTAGGCTAGCGTACGACAAAAGTTTTCGTGTTTGTCCCTTCAGATTTTGTTTGACGAAATGTCGTGATCGGCTGTCAAAAGCTGTGTGCTAATGATCGGATTATTGTGCGATCTATTCTAAAGCGATGTTTTTCGTACGATTATCTGATTGTTTGTACGAGTCATTCGTTTTAGACCCAAAGTGGTAATAAACCCAAAAACAAACAAATATTCTATTGCAGCTCACCAATTTATAGATGTGGTAGCTGCATTGTTTTTCTTTTTAGCTGCGGTTCACACTGCCACGACTTCAAAGTCGACATGCAGGCACAACTTTATTGCAGCTTGCATATGACGTTAATGGAAGTCAAATGCATGTCGCTTTGAAGTCGGACCAAAAGTAGTGCAGAAACCTTTTTCTAAGTGGGAATGACTCAGGCTGCTCCTATTAAAACGGTTCCATTGCCGCTAATGGGGCGCGACTTTGAACTCTCAAGTTGCGGCAGTGTGAACCAAGGCTTAAGCTTTCCTTTTTTTTTTTTTTTTTAAACTGGTGATCCTGCCAGTAAGCCAAAACAAAAACAATACAGCCACTATATCTGCAGTGTCAAAAGCATTAGTAATCTGCATTATATGTATTTTTTAGTTTTTGGTTTAATACAACTTTAACTTAAAGTATCTAAAGCAAAAATTGCCTTTGTCTTTTGGGGGGAGATTTCCTTTCCTTCTGTCCCGGGAACACTTGGGAGACTTAGAGAAAAGCTCTCCAAAGCAAATGAATATCCTCTCTCAGTTGTATTTATTGGAAGATTTGCTTCACCTCCTGATCTGGTGACAACTGTAAAATCTTGGATTAACTATCACTTTCTTTCCCGGTGATGATAGTCAGTAGGACAAATATAGAGGGTGAATCTTCCCAGAGAGAACACTAAACGCAATATAACCTGGCAGAGGTTCTAATTATTCCCCACTCTATCCAAAATTTTAAAGTTTGGCCTTAGATACACCTGTGTTTAGAGGGATACTTACTTTTGCAGAGATTTCTTCTTACTTCCTGTTTGGCTATGGGACAGGAAGTGAAGGGAAATCTCCGCAATGGGATAGAGATGGTGAAAATAAAATCTGATTGGTTATAAACCTCCTTTGCTCTATCCTAAATGGAAAAAAATGTATTGCCCATAGTTTTTACTTTAAGCTTTGATAATTAAACCTGGAATGTGATTGGTTTCTATGCAGAAATTAGTCTGATTTTGCACTCTCCAGCTTTAGTAAATAAACCTGTATGTGTCAAATTCCGGCGTGCAGCACTCAGCCCCCCTGCCTATCAAAGTCTATTACAGGCTGAAAAATGCTGTGGCTGGATGCTGTACTGCGTGCTAGTCGCATTTAGGGCCGTATGCATTTATGGACATATACCCGGATGTGGAATACCTAAATTCCAGGAATACGCCCATGAACGCATATGGCCTCAAATGTGAGTACCTCTCAGTACAGCATCCAGCTTTGTACTGCAGTAGTATTTCAGCTGGTCATTGACTTTGACAGGCTGTAGGCAGCAGGGCACGAATACACACAGGAGCAAAATAACCAAGGTGCATGAGGTCTAAGGGATCCAAAAGATTCAACTGATACATATGACTGTAACAATTAAACCCTATTTCATGTGTTTATTATATAAACAGCAGGTCTAAGCCTTTGCTTGTTTTGTGATTTTAAACATGTACGTATCATAGAAGACTTTGCTGGGTTTTTTCCTCAGATCTGGTATTTGCTAGGGGGTAGAAATAATTTTGATATTATTTTATCTCAGTGCATCAGACCGTTCAGCGAGCCCGAAGCTGACATCCTGGAATACAGAGACAAGGAGCTCCACCATCAAACCTGAACCCGGAAAAATCACCGTTCTCAGACAAGAAAGGTAAAATATCTTTGGTCACATCGAATATTTACATTGTAAGCTTTGTTGTTCCTCAGAAGCCTCAACTTTATTATAACACATGGTCCAACAAGGATTTCCCTTACTTTAATGAAATTTGATCTTTCTTGAGGAGAATCTCCTCAATGGGACAAAAAAAATTATCAGGTTTTTAAACCTTTCCCAATCCTGTCCAAGATGGAAAAAGAAAAACGTTTTAACTAAATATACTTTAGGTCTCATTTACATGGGTGCTGAGGCTCATAGTCCATGATTGGGCTGTGAGCTACTAAGGGCTGCATGCAAACATTTGCATCAATGGGGACACAGCATCTGCACAGACAGCAACTTGCCCCAATCTCCCAGGTGTGTGAGTGCAGATGAGCGGCCCTAAACGCAGACCGTGGGCGTTTTGGGGCCGCTCACTTGTACGCCAGTCAAATTGGGAAAAGCAAACACTGCATCCCCATAGATCAATGATGGCAAACCTTTTTGAGCCCGAGTGCCCAAACTGCAAAACAAAACCAATGTATTTATTATTTATAGATGTTTTATGCTTTTTCAAATGACGGAATGCTCAGGTGTGGGTGGGGCCATTGGCAGTTATGTGGCTCTTCATCACGAGCTTGGGTACATTTCATGAATCACACAATCAATACACTATTTATGTGGACCATGGGGCCCTACTTCCTAAATGGAAATGATAATTACCTGTTGGTAAATAGAAGTGGTTTCTTCTGATGTCCCAATGGTGTCCTCCAAGGCACAGTGCCTGGGGACCTAAATATGGCGTGGAAGCCCATGCGTGGCTCAGGGGGTTACTGTGCATGTGGCTCTGGGGCCAACCAAATCTCGTTTTTGAGAAAGACTTCTTTAAAAATTGGGACCAGAGTTGTAGTAAAGCATTTAAGTGCAGAGTTTTTTATAAGGTGTAAGGGTTGGCCACTTCTGTCTTCATATGATATACTGTGCAACCACTGTAGCAGTCTTAAAAGAGAAGTATGCGGTTCTTTTTTTCCCCTCCATTTATACTTCCCTAGGTGGATGTAGCATCTGTCCCCCGGTGCCTCCACACTGAGAATGGAGCAATTGATCACCACCGATTGCTCGGTTCTGACAGCCCCCCAAGCAGCTCTCTGCTGGCGGTCAGCCAGCAGCTCTCTGCTCTGCCCCCTCCTCGCTCATTGGAGCACTGGGCTGTGGAGGGGCGGGAAGAGACCAACTCAGGCTCTCAGTGGCTCACTGAGAGGCTGAGCCGGGTGTCAGTCCAGGCGTCTGGCGTATCCTGACTCTGTGGTTGTGATGATGCTATGCCGGGCCCGACATCTGTGACCTAACAGAGAGCGGACTTAAGACCACTCTTTGCTGAAAACGAGTCACAGGAGTGCAGAATGAACTGCACTCCTGTGATCAATAGGAGATGTACAGACAAACGAGCTTTGGCTGTACATCTCCTTTAAAACCCTTCCAAGCAGATACAAAAACGCACACATTTGAAGCTCCTGTATTTATTATCAAATCCAACAACAAAAGACTAGTCCATGCACAGATTTTTAAGAGAACCCCTTGGGTACATAAATGTAGAGGTCAGTCTCAAAAGGAGGACACAAAAACAATGGAGCTGCTGCTCTCCAAAACACCCACTGGGAAGCAAAGAGAATCTGCAATAGACAAGGAAGATCCAAAGGTGACCGTGGCAAGATCCGGTAAGCTCACTGACAGCTGGATAACCCCTAGAGCCGCCGGAGCAGGTCCGCGGGGTTCAGCGGCTACTGTACACGTGTCCTCCAGCACTGGGCTCCGTGACGGACCTCCGCAACACAGGAAACAAGGATGGAAATATCATAACGGTTGCCAAGACAACACATTTTAAAGGCGTGGCCTACTTTGTCACGTCAAGATGATTTGACAAAGGAGGCAATGCCTCCAAAATGCGTTGCCTTGTTGCCATGATTCAGTTTTTAATGGAATCATGTGAGTGCAATGAATTGCAAATCTATTTTATGAATAATAAACTGGATTACACTAGGGCAGTTTGCGCTCTGTTCCTTGTCTTGTATATTTATTTATATCATTAAATGTATTTTTAATGTAAGCAGTGTAAATATCAGGATTGAATTTAAGGTCCACTGTACAGTCTGTACAGGAGAGCGCTAAGAGCAGGAGGCAGCACAAGAAGCTACTCATGTGTGCTGCAATGCAAAGAGTGTGCTAATGGGAGTAGAATTCGGAGTGTGCTGTTTCTCTATTCACTATCCAGTCAAAGGGTGGGTAGACCTGTAAGTGAAAGTGGAACTGCAGAAGAGAAAAATCAGGCCCCCTCTGCTGCTAGACAGAGCTGTACTGTGGGACAGAGCTATGTAAATCTCAGGACAGGATGAACAGAAATATAAATATTTTAGCAGGTATAACAGCTCCTGTGTATGCATTTCATCTGTGTACTTGGCTGTTTGCTTGGAGTTCAGCTTTAACCTTTGGCTGCCAGATTTTAGGGAAGATTTATGTGTTGTAACTCCCAAATAGGAGTTGTCCTCACAGGCTGACATCAGTACATAGAAATTGGAAGGTACCAGACTACAAGCCAGTGGATAATAGGGGGGTCAAATGTGTGCTGCCCATAGCTGTCCCAGCAGACATTCCTCTAGATGCAATGTCTTATCAAGCAATCTATCCAACATGAACCTATAAGAGAGTTCCTGTGTGAATAATACAATCCTTTTCCTGCTACTACTTACTACATGCAATTATTATCAGTAAATCTAGAACACATATATTTGTGAACATTTTTTTGCAGTGACAATGTGACACCCAAACCTACTGACAACAGAACATCCACCAGAACTGTCACCACCACAGTTGACAGGTAATACAATTCATTGGATGGGAATGTGCTTATAATAGCAAAGGTTGTGTGTTCTCATTTGTTGCCAATGTGGTATGTGTAGATAAATAAATTCCATGCTTTGGTGTGTCACAGGCTGCAGCCTACCTCGAATACAACCCCAAAGGGTTGTACAGATATGAAGGAGTGGGAAGAGGGGTAGGTGGCGCAGCCCAGTAGCAAGTAGGGTGTAACCTAGCGAAACTAGGGTTAGATGTGATATGGTGTGGTGAGAGAGAGATGTAAACAGTGCAAAAAAAATGAATTATTAAGAATTAAAATATATATATGTAAATATACACTACTAATGACTCCAAAGATAAATAAAAATTAGAATAAAAATGGTATAGCTAAAATTAGTCAAATAAAATGACAAGTAGCATCTAATAAATACTATGGTTTGAATAAAGTGCCAAGTGATGAATAATGATTAGTGCAAATAGGTGAACAATTAGCTCATGTAGCTGTGTTGGGGATTATAAGGGCAGAGATATAGACGTGCCGTGTATATACTGATCATGGACCCTCATACAGCATGTCTGGCAGCTCACCAGAGACTTCTAAATGAACCGACATCCGCGGTACATATGGCCATGGTTACAATTATTGGGAATATCTATATCAGCCAGATCCTGATCAGTGACTGACAACGGAGGAGTCCCTCCTGTTGGTGAGTGCGGTCCTGGGAGAGAGGGGAGCACGAGTTCGCTCACAGTCACCACTTACTTTTAAGATTGCCTTTATACTGATATTTACTATTTCTATGGACTTTTGTTACTCCTATCGTGGATTTTATTCATTTTATTGATTCACTTTGTACTTCACTTTGATAACTCGATAGCATATATTATAGTGGTTTCTATAGGTCTAATTGTTCACCTATTTGCACTAATCATTATTCATCACTTGGCACTTTATTCAAACCATAGTATTTATTAAATGCTACTTGTCACTTTTTTGACAAATTTTAGCTATAGAATTTTTATTCTATTTTTTTATTTATCTTTAGAGTCATTAGTAGTGTATATTTACATATATATATATATTTTAATTTTTAAAAATGTGCACTGTTTAAATCTCTCTCTCCCACCATGCCATATCATATCTAACCCTAGTTTCGCTAGGTTTACACCCTACATGCCTCTGGGCAGCGCCACCTACCCCTCTTCCCACTCCTTCAATGTGGTATATGGCGGTACTAAAACCCACTCTTGATTCTGATTTAGTGCAGCAGAATGGGATGCCCACTGGGCAGACTATGGACTAGGACAGACCATGCTCGTGCAAAGATGCCAGGGTTTTACAAAACAGTGGCAAACAAGTTATATTTGATTGGCCATAGACCAAGACCATCTTAATTATGATTACCATGCTGGGTAACTCTACATCCTTCCATTAGTGTACTATGCAAAGGAATAGTCAGTGATCCTCGAGAGGTATCTACTGTATTTTTTTGATTCTTTGAGTGATGATGAACCCAAAAACAAAAGTGTAATATATTTCAATATCCCAATGCTTAACTGTAGTGGCTGCATTGGTTTACTTTTTAGGCTGTTTTCCTTTATTTTGTCTAGTGACCCTGCCAGTAACACACTTGTCTAAGGGTATTTCCACTCTGGATGGAGGAGCAACGGAGACACCCTTGGACAGCAGCATTGTTAATCTGGGGAGAGAGTAGTATTGGATGCAACAGTAGTCTTAGATGGACATAAAAAAAAAATAAAATCAAACTCCAGCTAACACTAAATGCAGAACTAAACCTAAACCCATACATTTAACATCTTGAGAAAACTGTTACATTCCAGGCATGCTGGGAAAGCCAACTGTTTTTCATTTGCTTCTGCTCTTGAAAACTGTCAAACCATCAAATGGTTGGTGTCATAACTGATCACATGTGCAGCATCATGGCAGTTGCAGATCAAACAGAGGCTAAGATGACCGCTTCTTCTTGCTTGCTCCAGTTTGTGGCCATCCTGACTTCCAAACTGCTAATAAGAACTCATCAGCTTTTATACTATTGACTGATGGGTTCTTACACCAAGGTGGCAGGACCATTGTAAAGGACACACATGGCCACCAACGTTACTTTTTTTTTTTTTTTTTTTTTTTTTTTTTTAACAAACTATGTATGCTTACACTATTATCTTGATTTCTTGTAAGAGAAAAAAAAATAACGTTTTATCAACTTCTTTATAGTGGAAACATTATCCCCGACATCCCTAAGCTGACATCTTGCAGTGATAACACTGAGACAAGAAGCTCATCTGTACAAGCAGGACCTGGGAAGATAACTCTCCTTAGAGATGAAAGGTAAGTGCAAACTGGACCAGGCTGTTCCATCCATGCTATAGAATTGATGGATTGAGGCTACATCCACACTGCACGATTTGGAACTATGGGTTCTGCCCACGATTCCAAATTTGCGTGGCGATCGCAGTGCAACACTAAATGCAATGTGATTGTCATGCGACAGGATCTTGTAGCAATCGCGGTAATCTGTTCCTTTTCAAATTTGAGTGAAGCTTGTCGCCTGAAAAAGAGCAGGAGCTTATTTTCAGGTGACAAAGACGTGTAGGGAAACCCATTCAAGTAAACGCTTGTCCCTGCTACGCAAAAGTTTAAATGGAGGTTGATTGTTTACTGCTTTACTTGCAGCCATTATAAATTCAAACAAGGGAGTCTAACTTTTTGTTGCAATGACCATGAAGTGAAATGTATGAATCAAAGGATAATGCAGCAAGTTCCTCGGGAATGGCTGTAGAAGGCTTTAGGGACTTTGATGCAGATATTTGGCAGTTCTGGAAGGGCTGATAGTGGGTGGAGTGTGCTTCAGATGTCTTGCTGAGAGTGATAGAGGCAAACACATGTGCCTATCCAGTGCAGGGCTTAGATCACCACAACATTTCTCAGGTGACACACTCAAACACCTTCTTCCCCACTTATCAGCATGAGGGAAGGATTGCCCCATTCCACAAGATTTGCCACCATGTTGGAGAATAGGCAAAAGCAATCATGGATGTGTTCCATGTTGGAAGTGGCTCTCATCAGTTTTTAGAAAAGCCCTCAATGGCTAGACCATGAACCAAGGGACACCATGGGCTGTCAAATCATGGGTGGGGGGGGGGGGGGATGAGTTGATTCTGGTCACCATTTTGATTGCCAAATACACAGAAATCTTATCCAGCCATTGATTGCAAATGACCGAATGACTCAAGGCATCCTACTACCACCGATTTCTAACAATCTGAACTGTTTGTAGTTAAATGTTTGTGAATATTTTTGTGATGGAAAACTGGTTGAATTATCATGTATTTAGCCAGCAATGGACAATACCGTGGCTGGATCATCCATAAAAACGAGGGCACTTACTTTATGACCAGCCCAAATCCTTTCATAACAATCATCAGAAACCAAATTCTAGTTTGCAGAATGAACTTCTAATTATAGTTTTATTATTATACAGGATTTATATAGCGCCAACAGTTTGTGCAGTGCTTTACAACTTAAAGGCAGACAGTACAATTACAATACAATATAATACAGAAGGAATCAGAGGGCCTGTTTATTTCCTGTAATTTATAACTGCTAAATTATGATGGTGACAAACAATGGCCTGACCCTGTTACACACTCTGCTTTCAGCTCACATTAGTCACTGTGCTTCTCTTCATGTCAAAGATCACTTCTCATTCTAGCCAATCAGCTGTGTCACTGGCTGCACACTGTCCTGTATTAATCTGTCTGTCCAGCAGAAACCTGGGCCATGTTCGTATAGGTGTACCTAAAAAAACACCCATGTGAGGGCCGTGATTTACCCACACAGATGTTCTGTGCATCCGTGTGCAGACAGTCTTATTCATGTCATTTGAAATGCAGCAGCTGTACAGAGACAGCCACCGATCCCAATTCAGCATCTGTGCGGGTGAGGATGCATGTCCCTGAATGCAAAGACTGTGAATTTGGGGACACGCGCCCACAAGGATATCACTTTGGGAGCAGCAGCTGTGTCTGCAGCTTCCACATCCCAGTGAATGGGACTGCCTGCACGTGTTTGCACCTGCGCATTCTGTGTGGGCGAGTACAGCTCTTCACATGGATGCTTAAATATGTCTGTGTGAACAAGGCCTTAAAAACATGACAGCAATAAACAAGGCACCTTGTTTGCCCTCTTTGTGGGAAACATGTTTCACTTTATCCACTTGCCTACTGGGCACTTTCACCCCCTTCCTACCCAGGCCAATTTTAGCTTTCAGCACTGTCCCACTTTGAATGACAATTGCACGGTCATGTAGCACTGTACCCATATGAAATTTGTACAATTTTTGTTTGGGACTAATAGAACTTTCTATTGGTGGTATTGCCGGTATGGTGACTCAAAAACTGTACCAAAATGCTTAGCAGGGTCGTTTTTTAGGCATTTTTGATGCGGTTTCCATTCATTTTAATGGGGAGCATTGTTTTTGAAGCGTTTATTTTTTTTTAACTCCCCAAGCACGCAACACACTGCAACAGAAGTGTACCGCCCCAGTGTGAACACATTCATAGATTTTAAAAGGAAGCATTTTTCTTGAGCTTTTCAGGCACTTTTCTTAACACAAAAGCGCTTGAAAAACTGCTCAGTGTGAAAGCGGCCTAATTGTTGCCCCTACCAAGCATGTATCTTGTCCACTCTGCGCCTATATTGTGCCAGTTCAGCGCCTCTCTTTTTTGCCTGTTCAGCACCTACTTGTGCCCATCTAACAAACCCAATTATACACGTCAGAGCGGTGACCATTCTCTGATTGCTGTGATTGGGCAATAGGTATCAGGACGGAGCTCATCTACCCTATCCCATTTGTCTTTGTATGTGCCAACCTTTGGTGCGCTTCAGTCCTCAGTGTTACTGGGTGGGTGGAGAGCAACGAAGGAGGCGACGTATTCCCGCCTAGCATGCTTGCTGATTGGTTAATAGACGTGCACTTCGGTAGCCCTGCCCCCTTGTGGGGCTGCGATCTGTAGATACGGAGCCAGTAGGAGGAGTGCGGGGATGTGACCATGTGATCACTTTCTCGTTGTACTTCCATAGCAACCACACACCTGTGTTCTAGATCCAATACAGCCTGGGACCACACAGGTGTGACTATCTGTGTCATGTGGTGGATTCAATTTACTGATGAGGTGAAAGATTACAGCTGGTTCCAGGAATGCTCCCCAAAATAATATAATCTCTATATCCTAGCCTGACTGCCTCCTCTCCTAGATAAAGATAGGCACTGACTACATCTATTGATAATGTTATGTAGGGGGGATTCATACATGTGTTTACTGGCATAATTCTCCAGATTCCCATGTAGATCACATTGTCCTCTACGCTGACTGTAGTCGGGGTTGGTCTCTTTCACATGTGCAGCTGCCCCCTGAAATGTGATCTGCGGTGGATCCCTTTTCAGAGGCAGTGAGGAGGCATCACCTGATTTAACTCTGTAAATAGCGTTCCACCGTGGAGCAATCGCATGATTATATCGCAATTAGATGATATTTCGAGGAGCTTGTAGTACCACCTATTAGACTTGCATGGGTTACATTTGAAGTTGCTCCACAGCTTGGTAACCTCCAGAAGGTTTTACCCTCTTGATGACCAGGCCATTTTTTGCTATTTAATACTGCCATACTTTAACAGGGCGGTCATGTAACACTGTACCCAAAGGAAATTGATATAATTTTTTCACACAAATAGAGACTTCATTGGTGGAATTTGATCACCTCTGGGTTCTATTTTTTGTAATATAAATGACTGCTACTTGTCTTTGATAAAACCTCTTTGATTATAAGCTCCAACGAGCAGGGCCCTCTGATTACTTCTGTGTTAAAATGTATTGTAACAGTACTGTCTGCCCTTATGTAGTAAAGCGATGCTCTATATAAATCCTGTATAATAATAATAATAAAAATCCCAATAAATGTATATTGATTGGTTTGCGTGAAAGTTATGGTACCTACAAACTATGATGTGAGTATATATACTGGAATTGTTATTTCTATTGCTAATTTGCTTGATCGATTGACTTTAAAGTGATTGTAAACCCTTTTTTTTTTTTTTTTTTTTAACATGGTATACTTACCTGATCTGTGCAATGGTTTTGCACAGAGCAGCCCCGATCCTCCTCTTCTGGGGTCCCCTGCGGACGCTCCTGGCTTCTCCCCTCTGCTGAGGGGCCCCCAAAAACAAGCCACCTACTATGTGGACACACGTGCTCACTCTCTAGCTGGCTGTGTGTGTACATTAACACACCTAGCGTGGCTCAGCCCCGCCCCACCCCCACTCCTTTCTTACTGGCTGTGATCGACAGCAGCAGGAGCCAATGAGCACGGAGAGCAGAGAGCCGCTGTTCCCGTGCACAATGCTACATTGAGTTCAGGCTCAGGTAAGTATAAGAGGAGGGTGTTGAGCATTGAGGGTTTTTTTAAATTAATGCAGAGTATGCATAGAGCTAAAAAAGAACTTCGGCCTTTACAACCACCTTAATGGAAGAGATTGCTCAGTTTGGATGGATGCAGGTTTGGATGCATATGTTCCCTGACTAATCCTGCTTATACACTTGAAAATAAATGTAAACTAATGTCAAGTTCAGCGCATTTATCATACACACTACAACCTTTTTTATAAAATAAAAGTACCCATGTTTGCAATTATTTTTGTCATTCCATAACAGGGAGCCTCCAAAAGTGACCACACGAGTCAGTTCCAATACCAGGACAGTGGAAACCACCAGTGAAGGGTAAGTGTGTGAGGATGTATGTATTAAAGGTTACCTTCACCCAAAGTTTGTATTTCATTTGAGATTGGGTTCTGCTTGGTTCATTCCCCAAATGCATACATTTATCTTCTAATGACCTCACAGAGCTGAGGATATCCCATTAATTATTAATTATAAGGTCAAAAAAGGTCACCATCTCTAAGGTGTCCAGATGCATTAGATGTCCACCAATTAAGGTCATCAGGCACCAATCCAATGTCAAAGTTGGCCATACAAGCATTCAAATTTGATCCGTAGGTGGTCCTGTTGGCAATAACCGAGTCAACAAAAGTTGATTCGTGTCAAAGGAGCCAGGTGAAAACAGCACCTGCACCCCATCAGATGCGGCCACTGTTCAGATATTCTGACAACTGGAGGCACCCATTATCAGAAAACAATAGTCCTCGGGGTGGGGGGGGGGGGGGGGATTCATCCATCTTCGCTGTTGACGTGGATGGAGGAAAATTTGGATTTCCTTTGTTCTGCCTGCAGGCAAAGAAATCTATATGCATATGGCCAGCTTTAGGGGCGGCTGTACACACTACAACCTGATTGTACAATTTCTGTGCAATCAATTTTAAATTGATCAAAACTATATAATATGAGGACAACACTGAACAAAAAAAAATTAATCGATTCCCCCATTCACACACTCAATGTGGATGGGGGAATCACTACTGCTGAGCCTTTGTATTCTGATAGCGGGGAGATATCCCTGCCGGCAGAATACAATCATCAGTGTTGCCGGCTATAACCTGTGACACTGATCATTCAGGAAGTACCCAAAAGGCTGGTTGTACACAAATCGATCATTAGATCGACTTTTGTACAACCAGCCTGGCCTTAAATCGAAATTCCTGCTGGACCGGCAGAATTTCGATCCATTTATAGTCAGCCTAATGAGATAGGTGTTGTTTACTCTGATACTTGAGTGCCAGAGGTGTTGGTAGCTCCCCTTCTTCTGTTAATAGGTATCTGAGGTCTTGTTTAGTGATGCCCAGGTCACTAGAGATTCCTATATAGTCCAATTGTGTGTTCAGGTTAGACAACCCTTTTACTGCAGGCTCTCCTAACCTTATTACCCCAGAGGAAACCCTAAAATAATTTTAGGTCTCAAGGAGCCCTTACTGAAATCATTTTTTTGGGGGTCAATGGGGAAAATGCCCCTTAGTGGTCAGTAGAACGAATGCCACCCTTATAGACGGCTAATCGGATCACTGGGTCATGCCGCTGGTTTTGCAAAGTGACATTGGCCCAGGAACTATGAAGATGTCATTAGATATAAGGTCAGTCAGCCACAGCCACCCTTAGAAACTTCTGTAGTAACACTAGTGGAGAATGTTTTTTCTATTGTCTATAGCCTTCTTAGGCCTCATGCACACAGAACATGTTTTTTTTCTTCCCTGAACACCCTTTGCTTCTGGTAGGAAAAAAGCAGCGTTAAAAAAAAAAAAAAAACACCTAAAGCTGCATTTTACAAACTAATGTAGGTGCTTTAATTATTTGGCCGATCATTCATTCGATTGGGCAGAATATTAATGTATGGAACAAATGAATGCTCAAGCGCTAAACACTTGTAGCATTTAGGCGCATCCAGGGTGGGTTCACACCATGCCCACACATGAATCGTACAGGAATGTGCTGTGCGATATACATGCGGTTCTGTGTGGTGCAATTTCAGACTATTCATTTTGAATCCACTAAAACTGCACCACATCAAAGTAGTGCATACACTACATTTTAACCGGTTGCCGACCGCCGCACGACTACATACTGCGGCGGTCAGCCCCGGCCAGGCAGAGTGACGTATCGGTACGTCACTCGCCTGTCACTGACTTGCGAGCCTATCGCGGGCGGGCGCGCGCGCGCCCGCCGAGGCGCGCGCCCGCCGCGGCTCGTTCAGAGGCAAGTCAGTGCGTGTGACCGGCAGTCACACTGCGATCGCTCCTGTGAAGGGAGAAAGACAGAGCGGCTTGTGTAAACAAGCTGCCTGTCAGTTCTCCCTGTGTAAAAGTGAAGATCTGTCCGTTCTACTATGTAGAACGGTTGATCTTTGCTTTTACACCAATAGGAATGTCCCTACACAGTTAGAATCACGCCCCTAGGACACACTTAACCCCTCCCTGTCCAATAAAGTTAACCCCTTCCCTGCCAGTGTCATTTTTGCAGTAACAGTGCATATGTATAGCACTGATTACTGCAGTAATGTCACTGGTAACCCCAAAAGTGTCAAAAATGTCAGTCAAGGGTCCGATCTGTCCGCCGCAATGTCGCAGTACCGAAAAAAAAATCGCAGATCGCCGCCATTACGCGTTAAAAAAAAAAACACCAAAAATGACAAAAATCTTTCCCTTTGTTAGTAAACGCGATAACTTTTGCGCAAACCAATCAAAATACGCTTTTTGCGATTTTTTTTTTACCAAACATAGGTAGCATAAAACAAATTGGCCGAAAAATGTTAAAAAATTTTGATTTTTACTTTTTTTTTTGGGGAATTTCATATAAAAAAATGTGAAAAATATTGTTATTTTTGCAAAATTTACGCTCTTTTTTTGTTTATAGCACGTGATCAAAAAATCGCACAGGTGATCAAATACCACCAAAAGAAAGCTCTGTTTGTGGGAAAAAAAGGACGTCAAATTCGTTTAGGTACAGTGTCGCACAACTGCGCAATTGTCCGTTAAAGTCACGCAGTAAAAAATCGCAAAAAAACCCCTGGTCCTTTAGCAGCCAAATCCTCCGGGGCTTAAGTGGTTAAAATGCACTGTAGCCATGATCACATGGTACAAAAGTACCATGCGATGCAGTGTGAGCAGGTGCAGGCAAATGCGTCGTTCATTTTCTATTGACACCCACTGAAGATCGCAAATGGGAGTGTGTTTTGCATGCGATCTGAGTCGCACAGGAACGTACAGCTCGTTCCTGTGCGATTCATGTGTGAGCATGGTGTGAACCGGCCCTTAGACTTGTTTACAAACGTTTAGGCGCATCAAGTGTTTTTGGGGGGGGGGGGGGTTAGCTTCTCGGTGGATGCATGGCCATATAGCCTAACAAAAAACTGTGTTTGGAGGCTGAAAAAGAAAACGGTCAAACACCTGTAAACGCAGCGCGTGGTATGCCCTGTGTGCATGAGGCCTTAACCACTTTACCACCGGAGGATTTTCCTGCTAAAAGACCAGGGGTTATTTTGCGATTTTTTACTGCGTGACTTTAACGGACAATCGCGCGGTCGTGCGACGCTGTACCTAAACGAATTTCGCGTCCTTTTTTTCCCACAAACAGAGCTTTCTTTTGGTGGTATTTGATCACCTGTGCGATTTTTTGATCACGCGCTATAAACAAAAAAAGAGCGTAATTTTTGCAAAAACAACAATATTTTTCACTTTTTTTTATATGAAATTCCCCCAAAAAAAAATGTAAAAATCAAAATTTTTTAAAATTTTCGGCCAATTTGTTTTACGCTACCTATGTTTGGTAAAAAAAATTGCAAAAAGCGTATTTTGATTGGTTTGCGCAAAAGTTATCGCGTTTACTAACAAAGGGAAAGATTTTTGTCATTTTTGGTGTTTTTTTTTTTTAACGAGTAATGGCGGCGATCTGCGATTTTTTTTGCGGTACTGCGACATTGCGGCGGACAGATCGGACCCTTGACTGACATTTTTGACACTTTTGGGGGTACCAGTGACATTACTGCAGTAATCAGTGCTATATATATGCACTGTTACTGCAAAAATGACACTGGCAGGGAAGGGGTTAACAGTATTGGACAGGGAGGGGTTAAGTGTGTCCTAGGGGCGTGATTCTAACTGTGCAGGGACAGGTCTACTAGTGTAAAAACAAAGATCAACAGTTCTACATAGTAGAACTGTCTGATCTTCACTTTTACACAGGGAGAACTGACAGGTGGCTTGTTTACACAAGCCGCTCTGTCTTTCTCCCGCTGTACCGGCGATCGTAGTGTGACCGGCGGACATCGGGTCCGCCAGTCACACTCCCGCACTCCTCCGTGAACGAGCCGAGGCGGGCGCGCGCCTCAGCGGGCGCGCGCCCGCCCGCTATTGGCTCTGGAAGGAGTGACAGGCGAGCGACGTAGACCTACGTCACTCTGCCTGGCCGGGGCCGACTGCCGCAGTAAATATACTGTGCGCAGTCGGCAAGCGGTTAAGGAAGAGTTCCACCCCTCACAAAAAAAATGAAAAGTCAGCAGCTACAAATACTGTAGCTGCTGACTTTTAATATTAGGACATACCTGACCAGGGTTCTTGTGATGTCGGCACCTGAAGCCGATTTTCATGGTTAGGGAAACCGGCAGTGAAGCATTTCGGCTTCACAGCCAGTTCCCTATTGTACATGTGTGAAGCCCACTGTGCTTTCTAATTGGCCTGGCGGTGGAGGAAGGAGAAGAGGGCCGAACTTCCGAGGGACAGTGCCTCGGCGCTGTCTCCCAGAAGTGAGGAACAGGTACCTGACAAAAACAGGTATCCATTCTCCCCTACCCCTTGAAAGGTACCAAATGTGGCATCGGAGGAGGGGGAGGGGAAGGGGAAGCATATGAGTGGAAGTTCCACTAAGGTGCATTTGTGTTTCCAAAACAGAAAATAAACTGCATGCATGTCAGCTATTCTATGCCTGCATATCAGTTATGCTTTCCAGCAGAGTGTCCTCCAGAATCCAAGGACCCTTTCACACAGCTATATGGAAAAATACAGTAAAACACATATGTTTTTGCTGCATTTTTGATGTATGTGCTTCTGGTGTATTTTCTGGCTGCCTGACTCCAATCATGCATTTGATGGAGTCCATGCTCATGAACATGTGACTTAAAAAAAGCCCCAAAAAGGCAATTATGGTGCATTTTATATGCATTTTTTTTATGCAGGGGAGGAGCATTTTTTCTTTTTTTTTTAAACCTACACAAAAAAGCAGCCTGCAGGAATTTTAAAAATATGCCGCACCTGCAGTACATTGGTGAGAAGAGTTCCATGGATTTTAAAGGGATACATTTTTTAAGAATTTGTGTTCTATTTTTTAAACCCCAAAAGTGCATAAAAACCTGATGAGTGCAAAAGGGCCCTAATACGACTAACAACCAAATTCTGTGGGCAGTGTCCCTGGCCTGCCCTCTCTCACCTTTTCTGTCTTACTATTGATCTGTCGCTGTAATCAATGACCTAGCCAGCCAAAGGTAAGTACTATTGTAGAGTTTAGTGTATTTTAGAGATTTTTTGTGTTTGTGTCTCTAATATCTGCCATTGCCCCGGTTCGGCAATTTGTGTTTTTTGCTGGGATTAAGAGTATGCGCCTACAGATTTTACCTGCAGCGCCACTTGCTGTTGAAATCTGATATAGCATTCACTGCAGACCTAAATAGTTACATTCTGAGATCAGACAGGGAGTCATATGTTATCAATCTACTCATTATGCAACACCTTTCATCTGCAAAACTGTTGCCCTTTTATAAGATAATTTATATTTTAACATCGCTTGCCACAGTTTACTAATTTTTCTACTTTTTCCTTTTCCGAATACAGGACTCATAACAATTGCTATAGTTACATTTTGACACATTGGGGGAGATTGAATAAAACCGGAGAGTGCAAAATCTGCTGCAGTTCTGCATAGAAACCAATCCGCTTCCAGGTTTTATTTTCAAAACTTAATTTAACAAGCTGAAGTTAGAAGCTGATTGACTACAATGCACAGCTGCACCAGATTCTGAGTGCTTCAGTTTTAGTAAATCTCCATTATTTAATATTCAGCAAACTTGCTAGGATTAATTAGTGGAAAAAACAAGTAGTCAGATAGGGCTCATGCTTGTTCCAGACCTTGCCATCAAAGTAAGGGACTCCTTACATCCATCTTTGTCACCGAGATCTGCCTGATGGATGTAAGGAGTCCCTCACTTTGATGGCAAGGTCTATGATATGACCAATACATATGGATATATAAAGTTTACTCTGTGAAGCATCTGCCTCATATATACAGTGGTTTTAACAGAGACCCCATTTACGTTGATATAATATTAGACGAGGAACGTATCTGGTGCCTGTAATCTTGGGGTTCCATTAATTTTGAGAGGATACTGACCGTGAATTCTCCCCAAAAATCTACATATTTGCAGTTATTCTATTGCACAACCTGTTGCATATATCTGCCTGCACTGATCTGCCCCTCAACGCATGTGTTTGCCAAGGTCTCTATCGCAGCTGGAAATATCGGTCTGCCTTGGTTTCTCTGGCCCTGAGGAAGCCCTGTTGCGAAACGCGTCGGCTTGCTGGGGACCCTAGACTATGCTATCTAGAGACCGTAACATCTAATGAGATACTGTATCAGCATTTCCCATGTCAATATATTTCTACATATGCGTTTTTCTTTTATCTAGTCTTTCTATGTAGTTATAGTATATTTTGTTTTTTGTCTTTTTTATATATATATATATATATATATATATATATATATATATATATATATATATATATATATAAATGTGTATATGTGTGAGATATATATATATATATATATATAAATGTGTATATGTGTGATATATATATGTCAAATAAAGAGAGCAATTTTAGTTAATTATATGGTGTGATCATTGTGATCATCCTCTCTCCAATTGCCCATACAAAGCCCTATCTTTCTGTCAGTATTTTGTTGCTACCATCTGATGTGCATGGGTACCTTAACAAAGAAGAAATCCCAGTTTAAGGCTCCTTACACACTAATGCATTTTTCATGCTTTTTGCAGCAACGCATTTCATTTTGTTAACATGGGTTCCTTTGGAATACGTTCACATCAATGCATTTTTGTGCCTCTGCATTTTTAGAAAGGTTTGTGGGCTTTTTTTTTCCTGCAAAATGCAGTGTTTTGCGTGTAATAGACTTCAATGGGCATGCATTAAAAATGCAAGTAAGTTTTATATGCTAAGTTTTCATATGCAAAACGCATGAAAAACGCATAAAAAGTGTCAAAAACGTGTGTCTGAAAACGCAGAAAGCAAACCAAAAAAAGCACTGCTGAAACGCTCAAGAGCAACATGCATAGGGGTGAATTGAGCCTAAATTAGCAGCCCTATAGCTGAACTATAAAGAAAACATTGTTTTAATAAATACAGGGCGCTATGGACTTACTTACTCCTTGAAATAAACAAACCTGGGAAATTCAAACTAAGCAAATTTATAAAAATACATAATCAGTGGTAACCTTTCATGTCAAAATGATTAGTAGATGCAACGATATAGGCAGCTACAGTGATATGCAAATATTGACTTTACCTATAAAAGCTGGGCTTGGTTTCACCCCTTTATACCTGCCAAGTCACTTTATTGGTCAATGGGACTGCACATAACATTAAAGGACCAATAAAGAGATTCAGGAGGCAGAAAGAGTCTGGTCCAAGTTTAAAGCTGAACTCCAGGCAAATAACTTTTCTTTGAATATTTTCCTCAATAGCCAAAGAGTAGATAAATCCACTATACTGTATGTGCAGCAAATGCCTCTGCAAACCAAATTATTACCTTGTAAAGTAGTGGTGGCATCAGCACTGGGCTGTACAAAGCCTGTGCAGAGAGCAGAGTTGTGGGAGGAACCCAACAGGCCCCACCCACTATAGGTTGCCCATAGAAAACTACAGGAGGGGCGGAGACAAGACCAGTCACCCTGCACAAGGGGAGAGAGCAGCAGTGACCGGTCTTTATTACAGTAAGCTCCTACACAAAGGAAAGGTTTTACACAGAATTACTGCACAGATCTGGAGGGAATACCTAAAGCACTTTGAGATAGAATTAAGAATAAACGACTCTTGTACTTAGATACGTTTTGCTTAACCCGGGAGTTCTGCTTCAACGCTTGCCAGAAAAGTGTAGATTTTAAGCTGTCCTTATCCCCTGGTCTACTGATAATTTGATGTTTTCTCTGGTGGTGACCTCTGCTTATCCATTTTTTTACTTCATTTTGAATGACCAACCTTTCTGACAGGTATTTTTTAATCTTCTCCCATCTTGTCTTGTAAAATCCAGCTTTTAAAAATTGCTTTTTTTCATAGTAACAAAGATAGTCCAGACATCCCAACACTGACATCCTCCAGCTTCTCCAGAACTCTCACAGAGAATTCACCCATAATGCAGGTTGGACCTGGAAAAATCACTATAATCAGAGAGGATAGGTAAAACTATTGCCTCACATTTATTACTATTTTATTTTTAGAAGTATATAATTCCGTGATTGGAAACTTTCCCTTCACAAGAATGCATCATGATTACATACTATTTACTTTATTAATACCTAATCATTCTAATCGAATGTAATTGTTAAGGTTTCCTGCTTTTTAAACATAATATCAATAATCATATCAAATTATCAATAATAAGAATCATTTGGGCTGATTTACTGAATGAGTTAATCTTCACTTTCTTTATTTCTGTAGCTGAATTAGCTAATATCATGTAAAGGAAGTACATTGGGGCAAAAAAAAGGAAAAATATAATAGTAAATAAATGTAATGCTTTACTTGCCCCTCAAACCCCTCTTAAGGCTTTTTTTACACTTGCGTTTCGGGGTGGGCGGCAGTAAAAAAAGGCGTTTCGGGGTGGGCGGCAGTAAAAAAAAGGAGACTAAAGGGTAAATTCACCCAAAAGGGGAAATTCCGCTTGTTTGCACCCCCTCCACTGCCACATTTGGCGCTTTTTTTGGTGGGAGCGGGCACCTGGTTTTGACAGGTACTCACTCTGTCTTCCGGATCAAATCCCCATGGAGATCTAAGCCGGAAGTTTGCACCACCAGCGCACTCTTAGGCCCCTTTCACACACTGTCCATCGGACGGAGTCCGTTTTTCTCAGCGGGGGATCGATCCGCCGATCCCCCGCTGAGCAGGAGGATGACAGCTGTGTCTCCGCGCTGAAATAATTAACACCCATATGGCTTCTCTGCTATTTCATTAGCGCAAGCATAGTGTTCTGCTACTTTCACACCTATAGATGTGTATATATACATACGTGTGTGTGTGTATATATACCCCTACACAGAAGTACAGATGTTATGCCTGCCTCCAAAGACGCCCAAAAAATGCCCAAAAAAACGCCAGCTACAAAAACGCCCAGGTGTGTTTTTGCAGCAGTCGTTTTTTTTGGGCATTTTTTTGGGGTCTTTGGAGGCAGGCAAATCATCTGAACTTCTGTATAGGGGTATATATACACACACACTTATATGTATATATACACATACACATATATATAGGTGTGATAGCAGAGAAGTCATATGGGTGTTAATTATTTCATTAGCGCAAGCATAGTGTTCTGCTACTTTCACACCTATATATGTGTATGTGTATATATACATACGTGTGTGTGTGTGTGTGTGTGTGTGTATATATATATATATACACCCCTACACAGAAGTTCAGATGTCATGCCTGACTCCAAACATGTCCTCAAAAAAGCCCTATAAACGCCTGCAACAAAAAGCAGGGTGACAGGGGATAAACGATCTTTTCTCTATAGCGGTCACCCTGAAATGGAAGGGTTTTGTCACCCTGCCATAGCAGTCAGAGTCAGTTAACCCTACACTACACTACGGTCCCCTTACACTTAACACTTTCCCTACAGAAACTAGATTATTAAATCTAACTATAGTGGAAAATAGTACGCTAACTACACTAGATATCCCTTTCCTCACACTAATAATTGCTAAATGACACTTTAAGAGCAGAAGTAACAGAACTATTTCCACTCTCTTCCACAGCCCTGTATTAAAATGGTAGAGATTTGGCGGGGCTATCTTAAGTACTGGGGGGCGTATTCACTAATGATTGGCCTCTGGACCCCCTAGTCACTCCAATCACATTCCTAGCATTCTCCTGCCCCCCTCAATTGGCTTTTACTGATAGTTCTGGTCCAATCACGGGCTTTTAAATCCCAGTTCCTGTCCCATTGCATTTTGGTCGGTTCTGGTTGCCGAAATTCGGCCGAATTTCGAACAGTCAATGTTCTGGTCGAACCGATGGTCGACCCGAACCGTTCGATTATCCCTACTCTTGATTGGCTGGGGGTGGAATGATATCATGCTGCACATACGCATGGGAGCCAGTCATTCCAGCACAGCTGGGGTGTGTTGGGAATCCTCGCTGAGCTGTTTATGCGCAGTTCAGCGTACATTCAATAGAAGGCTGCAAGCAGGCAGGTAAGTGTTTGGTATTGCACAAGAGATTTTGCAAGTCTTTTCTGAAAAAAATACCGTAGTTGCCCGCTCAGAGTTTTTAATAGTTAAATTTAGTTCCACTTTAGGTTGCAAAGGCAGCCGGAAAGAAATATACACATGTTGCAAAACAAAAATTCTGCTCCCTATTGTGTTCGGTACAGCCGAATCAGGATGCACGTGTGCAATGCTTGCATTTGTGGTGCGGTGGTCCTGGCCTGACATGGTTAACCACTTCTGGACCAGAAGATTTTCCCCCTTAGGGCTCTTTCACTCGGTCGGCCACCGTAGGCGGATCCGTGCTGCTCAGAGGGGATTGATCCGCCGATCCCCGCTGAGCCGGCAGATGACAGCTCCGTCTCCGCTTGCAGTGCGGAGAGGGAGGTGTCACAGCTCCCGCTGCTCTCTATGGGGGATCGGATGAGAGCGGACCGCCTGTCCGCTCTCATCCGATCCGATCCCTGAACGGATGGAAAAATAGGGTTTCCATCCGTCCAGATTTCACAGACAGGATCGGATACGGATGGCAGCGGGTGTCAGCGGAGGTGTCTCCGCTGACATCCGCTGCCCCATAGAGTTGCATGGAGGATCCTATCAGATCCGCCTAAAAAACTGACAGGCGGATCTGATTGGATCGCCCGTGTGAAAGAGCCCTTAATGACCAGGCCATTTTTTGTGATTCAGCACTGCGCTATTTTAACTGACAATTGCGCAGTCGTGCGACGCTGTATCCCAATAAAATTGATGTCCTTTTTTCCCACAAATAGAGCTTTCTTTTGGTGGTATTTTTATTTTTTGCACTATAAACAAAAAAAGAGCGACAATTCTGAAAATAAAAAAAAAACAATATTTTTTCACTTTCTGCTATATAACATTCCCAATAAAAAAAAAAATTTAAATGTTTTCATCATTTTGGGCCAATTTGTATTCTGCTACATATTTCTGGTAAAAAAAAAAAAAAATCCAAATAAGGATAATTTGATTGGTTTGCGCAAAACGTATCACGCCTACAAACTAGGGGAAAGATTTATGTCCTTTTTAATATTTTTATTTATTTTTTTACTAGTAATGACGGCGATCAGCGATTTTTTTGCGGTGGACAGATCGGACACCTAACTGACATTTTTTACAATTTTGAGGGGACCAGTGACATTACTACAGTAATCAGTGCTAAAAATATGCACTGTTACTGTACTAATGACACTGGTAGGGAAGGGGTTAACACCAGGTTAAATGTATACCTAGATGGTGCTTTCTAACTGTGAGGGGTATGGGCTTATGGAATCAACATAGGTAGCTGTGTTCCTAAATAGGAGGAACACAGGAGGCCTGTGTTGATTGCTGAAAGAACAATGGCCTGCTGCATTTACAACAGCAGACCGCCCTTCTGTCTCCATGGGGAGCGATCGCGGGTGCCAGGCGGAAAACGCAGCCGCTGGCCCCGCCAATCAACTTCCCCGCTGGCTACGTCGTTTCCTGGGAACCTGCTGGTCGACAAGTGATTAAACAGGCTATGAGAAGGTGGCACATCGCCTTCTCACTGTCTATCAAATTATTATTATTATACAGGATTAATTATACAGGGCCAACAGTTTACGCACAAAGGGATACAATATGGTTACAATACAAAAAAATACAAGAGGATTAGGAGGACCCTGCTCAGAAGAGCTTACAATCTTTTTTTTTTATTTTATTTTATTTTTTTTAAAGGTGAAGAGCTTACAATCTAATACGATGGTTAAGGTCTGCTGAATGTGTAAACTTAGCCTAACACTGCTGCCAAAGAGCTGAACACAAGTGCTGTTATGGCGAGCACCACCTTGGCGGTGTGTGTGTGTGTCATGTGCAGATCCTGTATTCACAGTGAATTACTGTCTGCAGTCTGGATGATAGTTTGCTTTCATTGTGTGTTTTCTTTGCAGAGTCTGTCTTGTTTCTCCTTCATTCTTTGTAGTGTGATCGTCTCCTGTTTTTGCATTAACGTTTGTGAATTTCTGAAGCTTTGAAGTTTTTGTACAAAGTCTAGGATGTTCTTGTGGAATACACCTGTATAATAGTGGTTTGAAAACAGTATGGTTAGTCGTAAAACACAGGTGTTCCTTTGATTTATGCCGTACAAGATCAAAACCAAATAAGTAAAATGTAATAATCTCCGTAAGTGTAAGAGAACATAGGTTTGACCCTTCCCCACCCTATTCAAAAAACAAAAAAAAAAATGAATGTTTTGGCTAAACGTATCCTGTAAGAGTGTAAGGGTTTTTTGGCTAATTTATAGAGTAAAAGAAGAGAAAGCCGGTTCGTCATAGAGGCCAGTTAGTATTGCTCCTGGATGTAATTGGCTGAGGAACGAGGATGGTGATGGGAGGGCCTTTCCTCCTGGGTTGAGTCAGGCCTTGCAAAAGGCTTGTCCCCAGTTGAAGGTAGGCTCTCCCCAAGCCTTCCAAGTTCCAATGCCTGCTGTTAGGCATAGGCTGCGCTGGTCTGGCTGAAGGCCGGGACCGAAAAAAGACAGTGGTGTATGTGCCCATGGGGTGGCAGCCCCGGGGTGCCATAATTCTCACTGGTGGGGGGCAGCTCACCTTGAGTTTTTGGCACCTTGGTCACTGCACCACACACACTTTTTTTTCACACCTGCCTTTTGGCTGGAACCAGAGGAATTTTCTTTATTCCTGGCAGAGGGGCCTGTCAAGGTCCTGCACCTTGACACTACCTGCACTTCTCCACCTCCCTTTCCAAACTCTTTTTGTGTTGTGTGTTCACGTTTTGTTTTTATTTATGTGGCGGTATACTTTATCACGGCGCGATTAGTAGGGCGTGGGTTCTCGGGCCTGCCCTGAAAGTCTTGGGAGGGGTGGATATGGCCTTCTGGCTTAGTTTGCCCTCTATAATGGGGTCTCCCTTCGGGGGAGCCCCACCTAGTACTTTGGGTGGGCTGTTTCGGCAGTCCTCCCAGAGAACGGGGTCAACCTGGTTTCGGCCAGGTGGGACCAAGTGAGTACCTCAGTCCCTGTCATGAGTCTTGCACCCCGGGGGATCAGGGACAGGGCCTTTCCTTTTTGGAGGAGGGCCATGTGTATGCCCTGTGCACTTTTTGTCTTTCCCACGTTTGCGTGTGCACTTTTTTATGCACCGGGTGTAGCTTGAGTGTGTTTCACACACCACGGGCCAAAAGGAAAAAAAAAAAAAGTTTTTTTTTTGGCTAAGATCAAGTGTAGTATCTGTTCTTATCAGTGATCCAGTGGGGATCTGTGCTGTCATCTGACCTGACCAAGGTTGACTGGCGGCTATGCAAACCTGCTGGAGTGATGGGGACCTGGAAGGTTAGTATCAGCAGGAACTGAAAGTGGAGTGCATATGCGTAATTGGGGGCCGGGAGTAAGTTCTCCCAGAGAAAGCTGGAAGGGTCCAATACTGCCTGATCTGAATGGGCTACCTTGTCTGGCCAGGTGCCGGTAGGGCAGAAGGTCCACGATGACTGTGCCCCCTGGGACTGGTCGCCCCAGGAGTGCTCTTAGTAACGCATGGGTGTGGGACCCCACAGTGTGAGCAGGCACAAGGTGACAACACCAAATTTGCTTTCCTTTCTGCACTGCACCTCATGGGCTGGGCCTTTTGGCTAAAGTCCGGGGCAATTTTTGCTTACCAGGCCCTAGGGCCCGGTCAGTGCACATTTGGCACGGCCACTTTTTTATTATCTTATTTTATTTCCCTCACTGTTTGTTACTTTCACTTTTGTGTGCGTTTTCACGGATTGTAGGGTGTGAGTCCTGGGGCTTACCCTGAAGTCTAGGGGGAGGATGTGTGGCCCTCAGGTTCCTTCCTCCCCTGCCTCTGGGGGGTCTCTCTCCGGGGGAGCCCCCTGACCTAGTATTCGGGGTCTGCTTCGGCTGGCCTGAAGAACGGGGTCTGCCAGGCCTTCTGGCTAGGCAGACCATGGAAAACGTAATCCCTGTGAGGAGCCTTGCGCCCTGGGGGATCAGGGTAGAGGTCCTACCCCTTCGGGGGGTGGACTAAAGTACACCCTAAGTGCACTTTTTTGTGTGTGTGTTTCACATGCACATTTTTTGTTCACTTACGGGTTTTTTTCGTTGTAGGTTTTGCACCACTGCGGACTAGAAAAAAAAAAAAAAAGGGTCTGTATATAAACAGGGAAAGCCCCTCAACCTAGTATTTGGGTGTGGCTTCGGCTGCCAAGAAGAACGGGGTCTGCAAGGCATTCTGGCTAGGCAGACCATTGGAAACCCTTTGTCCCTGTCAGGAGCCTTGCGCCCGGGGGATCAAGGTAGAGGTCCTACCCCTTCGGCGGTTGGACAAAGCACACCCCTAAGTGCACTTTTTTGTGTGTGTTCACATGCACCCTTTTTGTGTTCACTTACTGGGTTTTTATTTTGTTGTAGTTTTTGCACCACCGCGGATACGGATAAAAAAAAAAGGGGGTTCACTAAAAGGATAAAAAGGATAAAAGAATAAAGGATTCACTATGCGATTTGCACAGCAAATGTGTGCTGAGTGTATTTTACAACATTGGGTTTTTAGGAGGATTAAAACGGCATACAACATAATGGAGTGATTCGCATCACATCGTGTCACATTTAGAGTCAAATTCGAGTCGCTCATCATCAGCAGTCAACATACAGTAACCGATTTCAATTCAAGACCAGATTATCTGTCACATCTAAATCCTAAATTTTACACATTCATTATCTGTGGGACTGTTTAGGTGCCAGATATACATCAGACACTTTTATTTTATAAAACAAATTTAAAAAAAACATACTTTTTATTAGTAAAAAAACAAACTGTTTCCAAAAATTGATATGGGATCATGATGTGTTCGATTAAAAACTACAAAACAATTACAAAATTCTAAAAATATTTTCCCTGATAGCTTTTCTCCTCATATAAAGTACAATATTTAATAAATCCCTTCCGATTATGGTTGCGATAGGGGAAGAAAAACCTTTTAGCGGTAAATAGAGATTTCTATTTTTTTTCCCAGCATGTAGGTACGCTGTTTAGCAATAGAAATACCAGGAAAACAGCTGTATTTTTGGATCCATTTCCTGATTTTTAAAGTATAACTAAAGGCAAAACTTTTTTTTTTTGTTTTGGATAGAGTGGAGAGGGATTAGATCCCTTGTCAGTTTTTATTGCAGTCTGTGTCCCCATTAAAGAGATTCAGAGCCCATTCACACTAGGGCGACTTATGAGGCGACTTGTGTCGCTCCAGGTCGCTTGACATAACAAAAGCAATGTTAATCAATCAGTGCCGTCTTAATTGGCACTACTGAAGTTGCTCCGACTTCAGAAAAGGGTCCTGTACTACTTTGAGGAGACCTGTGATCTAACTTGTCCCATATACTTCAATGGGAGTCGCCTCCTTATCTTAATTGAAGCAACTTGTGATCCGACTTGTGATCTGACTTTCCATAAAAATGGTATTGAACAAGGAAAAAAGCATTTTTCTTATAATTATTAATACAGCAGTGTGGGTTCAGTGGGTTCAGTGTGGGTTCTGGACATGCTACAGAGCTGAAACTTCACAGGTACACTTTTTAGACCCCCCAGACACTGAATCCAAAAAAGTCATGCATGCCTCCAAAAATGCCTGATAAATGCCTGCAAGAAAAAACGCCGGGTGCAGAGAAGCCGTATTCATGTTCTAATAAAAATTATAAGAAAAATGCTAATTTTTTGGGGGTTCTGGACATGCTACAGAGAAGAAACTTCACAGGTACACTTTTTAGACCCCCCAGACACTAAAGACCTGCCTGCCTCCAAAGACGCCCAAAAAATGCCCGATAAATGCCAGCAAAAAAAAAAAAAAGGAAAGGGAAATTAGGTCACAACACATCATATTCTGATTGGCCAAATACAAAGTCCTACAAAGTCGCCTCGCGTAAGTCGCGCTGAAGTCGCGCTAAGTCGCGCTAAAAGTCACGCTAGAAGTCGCCCCTTATGAGGCGACTTTAGTGGTTGCGGCAGTGTGAACTGGCTCTCACCCTCTCTATATGTCCTGTTTACCAATATCGTTGAAAGGGAAAGTATAAGAAATTACCCAAATTTTTTTTGTCCCCATAAAAGTCATAGATGAGAAATCTTGCAAATGGGTACACTAGTTGTGGTGACCTCAGGGTCCCCAAGGAATTTCCTTAATTTACAGGGATTTTCCCTCGCTTACTGTTTGGCTATGGGACAGGAAGTGAAGAGAAATCTCCGAAATTGGACACAGAAAAAAAAAAAAAATCTGACGGATTATAACCCTCCCTTACTCTATCTAAAAAAAAAAAAAGTTTTTCCTATAGTACTACTTTCCCTACTTCAGAAACAGGGGAAATCTGCAATATAAATATAGAATATTTATTTCACAAGTTTAATGTGTATGAAATGCTTCAGAGACTTCAATACAAACTTTTTTTTTTTAATCATAATTGATTTATACTTGCATAATTCAATTAAAGCATCATGCACGTATTTTGCAGGGGGAGGGGGGGCATCAACTGCCCTAAATTTGAGTAAAGTCCTAGTATAATGAGTGTGTGTGTGTTGTTGCGTCTTAATGCCCTTAGTAGTGTCAGTAAAAGAGTTGTTCAAACAAAGTCTAAAATCTTCCTCCTTAGTGTCCTTGGTAAATGGTAAGTGGGTCATATATAAAGATAGATATCATAAAATCAAACACTGGTTCCTAGGTAAACTCTAATACAGTGATTTATAAATGTGAAACACAAATATGTACTGAAAAAAAAAAATCGCAACTAAATGGCGTGATCACAATATCGCAATATAATCACAAAAACAAAAAAAAAAATCCTTAAAAATGCAGCATTTATATGTAATTTATAAGTGAATCCATATTATTACAAAGAACAAGTGCAACCAAAGTCTGAAACTTTCCTCCTTAGTGTCCTTTATATAAATAATATTGGTGAATACAGGCTCTCCTCACGTAAGCCCCTTTCAGACAGGAGGACCGTTCAGATCTGCCTGTCTGTTTTTTTGGCGGATCTGAACGGTCCCCCCATGCATCCCTATGGGGCATCGGATGTCAGCGGAGACATGTCCGTTCCCATCCGATTCCCACATAGAGAAGTATGGGGAACTGACAGCTGTGCCTCCGCACACAGCGCGGAGACACAGCTGTCATCTTCCTGCTCAGCGGGGGATCAGCGGATCGATCCCCCGCTGAGATAAACGGAGTCCGTCCGACGGACGGATAGTGTGAAAGGGGCCTTAACGACCAGGTTCCGTTCCAGCGACCAGGTTGTTAAACGAATTGCTTGTTAAACGAGGAACCACAAGTGATAAATATTTTAAGCATTCCTAACTACTGTACTGTATTCTGGAAAAAAAAAGTCTAAACCCAAAATTCCAACTCCATAACATTGTTTTAATTTGGATAAGTACAGAAAACAAAAATATAAACAAAAAAAATCCTGTACTGTATTGTACAATACAATGATGTACAGTGCCCAAAAAGCTGGTCGTAAGTCTGAGCGGTCGTTAAAAAACAGGTAAGTCGTTAAACAAGGAGTGTCTGTACATAGATCTATATCATAAATGCAAACCCTGGTTCCTAGGTATGCTCTAAATCCGTGAAAATAAATGTGAAACACAACGTGTAATGTGAAAAAAATACAAAAGCACAATATCGCAGTGTAATCGCATAGACTGAAAATGTCCTTAAAAGTGCAACATGTAAATACAATTCATAAGGGAGTCTATGATAATCCGTAATCATAAAATTGCTGGTGCTTCAGTGATCCCCACCATCTCTCAACTAATGCGTTTACCTCTATTTTTTTACCTCTCTAAAAAGGTCAAATTTCGCCTCCCCCTATATGCTGGGGTATGCACGGTGGGCTTTTCTTGCTGCGTCCTCCTCCTCGCTTGTTCCACTATATATCCAGATACCCTTTCTTTAGTGGGGTGTGTGGCCCTTTAGAACCGCGTTTTTTTTCCCTCCATATAAAGATGTATGCAAAAAAAAGAGTCCTCGTGGTGTAGTAGTTTCAAAGTAGGTATTTAATTAAAATGGCGTGCAGCAGTGTCACCTGACTCACCCTACCCTAGTGTGAGTCAGGTGACATTGCTGCACACAGGAAGTGTTGTGAGAACCTTTTTTACCCTGCTGTCCATTACAGGAGTTGTTTGTTTTAAACCTAAATGTAAGGCCCTGTTCACACATGAGCGTTTTTCAGCCCATAAAACGCTCATCTGTGAAATTACAAAATGCCCAACAATCAAAATCCCATTCATTTCAATTGCCCCTGTTCACATCTGAGCGTTTTGTCCCCTGAAGCAAAACGCCTGTAGCTCAATAAAGTACAGGAGCTTCTTTTTGGGCTTATCAAGAGCTGTTCTGGTCCCAAAGGAATGCATTAAAACGCTGTTATCGGCGTTTCATGGGCGTTTTTCAAACACACAGGTGGTCTCAACCTTTTTTAACACCCATTTTTTTAAAAAAAAAAAAACACCCAAAAAAATGCCCATAAAACACCCTAAAAACGCTCGTAAAACACCCAACAAACGTAAGAGAAACGCCCAAAAAAACGCTTGGCAAAACGCCCAAAAAACGCCTGAAAACGATACACTCAGGTGTGAATGCAGCCTTAGTTAATACTTTTAAATAAATACCTACTTTGAAATTGCAACACCACAAGGACCCTTTTTTTTAAAAATCTTTATATGGAGGGAAAAAAACGCGGTTCTAAAGGGCCGCACACCCCACTAAAGAAAGGGTATCTGGATATACAGTGGAACAAACGAGGAGGAGCCCACCGTGCATACCCCAGCATATAGGGGGAAGGTGAAATTTGACCTTTTTAAAGAGGTAAAAAAATGGAGGTAAGCGCATTAGTTGAGAGATGGTGGGGGATCACCGAAGCACCAGCAATTTTATGATTACGGATTTTTATGGACTCCCTTATGAATTGTATATACATGTTGCACTTTTAAGGACTTTTTCAGTCTATGCGATTATACTGCGATATTGTGCTTTTGTATTTTTTTCACATTACACATTGTGTTTCACATTTATTTGCACGGATTTAGAGCATACCTAGGAACCAGGGTTTGAATTTATGATATTGATTTATAGTTGTGTATTCACCAATATTATTTATATAGGACACTAAGGAGGAAAGTTTCAGACTTTGGTTGCACTTCTTGGTAATAATATGGATCCACTTATAAATTGCATATACGTGTTGCATTTTAAGGATTTTTTTTTGCTTATGCGATTATATTGCGATATTGTGATTTTTCAATCATGCCATTCAGTTGCGATTTTTTTTTTTTTTTTTTTTTTTAGTACATATTTGTGTTTCACATTTATAATCACTGTATTAGAGTTTACCTAGGAACTGGTGTTTGATTTTATGATATTGATGTTTATATATGACCCACTTACTATTTACTAAGGAAACTAAGGAGGAAGATTTTAGACTTTGTTTGCACTTTATAACACAATTCTTTTATGGACACTACTAAGGGCATTAGGTACAACAACACACACTCCTTATTTGATTCCCATTGTGGGAACACAATTAGGTTGTATGTAGCCACCCATCACAAGACACGCCATATATTATTACCTATATGGTAGCTGGGATATCCCACACTTTTTGTCAGTCATAGTATAAGATTTATTTTGATCTCTGAAGTTAAAGTGCTTCTTCACTCAGTTTGAAAAAAATAAATAAGTCAGCAGCTACAAATACAGTAGCTGCTGACTTAAAAAATGACACTAAGGCCTCTTTCACAAGGCCGCTCCGGTGTTTTGCTCCGCTGCTGGACTTTTTTTTTTTTTTTTTTTCACGGCTCCGTATGTCCGCATATCATTCCATCCGTTTGCGGATGATATGCGGACATAATGTATGTCTATGGGCATTGCGGATGTCAGCGGATGACACCGCTGACATCCGATTTTGCTTCCTTTCCGTTTTTTGAACGGAGGAAAAATAGGGTTCTGTTCCGTTCCAAAAAAGGAACAGAACTGAAAGGAGGAAAATCGGATGTCAGCGGATGGTATTCCGCTGACATCCGCAATGCCATAGACTTACATTATGTCCGTAAATCATCCGCAAAAAAATAGGATGATTTGCAGACATACGAAGCGCCCGTGTGAAAGGGCCCTTACTCGTCCAAAGACCCAGAGCTGTCTTCACCTGGGCCGGTTCCTTGCCGGTCTTCGGGTTCCCTGGCGCTGGCATGTTTAGTGTGGGAAGCCGGCTGTTGCTCCTTGCGGTTTCACAGCCGGCTTCCCACTGCACATGACATTTAGTTTAATTTCCCAGGATGACAGCTGTGATATAATTCTGCATCTGTAGAACACAGGGCTCAATTAGGCTCTCAAAATAATGACTTTCACAGGAAGAAATAACCTCTTGCCGACCACCCACCGTAGTATTACTGCGGCAGGGCGGCTTGGCTGCGCAAAATGACATAGTACTACGTGATTTGTGGACGAGGTTTTGGCGGGAGGCAGGAGGAGCGGCGGTGCTGAAACCTCATACACAAAATCATGATCCTGCGATCGACCAATAAACTGACAGAAGACCCGCCTGCTTATGTAAACAAAGCAGGCGGGTCTTCTGTCAGACAGGCAGGGAGAGATCAGAACTTTCAGCTAAGCTGAAACTTCGATCTCTCTGTGCCTGTCACAGAACCATTCCCACACACAGTTAGTAATCACATTTAGGTACACATTAACCCCTTTGATCACCCCCAGTGTTAACCCCTTCCCTGCCAGTGTCATTTATATAGTAACAGTCCATAATATTTAGCACTGATTACTGTAGTAATGTCACTGGTACCCAAAAAGTGTCAAAAATGTCAGTTAGGGGCCCGATCTGTCTGCCGTAATGTCGCAGTTCCGCTAAATATTGCTGATTGCCGCCACTACTAATAAAAACAAAAAAATAAATATAAATTCCAAAAATCTATCTCGTAGCTTGTAAACACTATAACTTTTGCGCAAACCAATTAAAATACGCTTTTTGGATTTTTGTTTTTTTTTTTACCAAAAATATGTAGCAGAATACAAATTGGCCTAAACTGGTAAAAAAAAAAAAAAATTAGATTTTTTTAAATGTTTTTATTGGAAATGTTTTATAGCAGAAAGTAAAATATATGGCTTTTTTTTTTTTTTTCAAAATTGTCGCTCTTTTTTTGTTTATAGCGCAAAATCTAAAAACCACAGAGGTGATCAAATACCACCAAAAGAAAGCTCTATTTGTGGGGGAAAAAGGACATCAATTGTATTTGGGTACAGCGTCACACAACCGCGCAATTTTTTGTTAAAGTAACGCAGTGCCGAATCGCAAAAAATAGCCTGGTCATTAAGGGGGTAAAACCTTCCGGAATTGAAGTGGTTAATAGAAGGAAAGATTTGGGGAGGGGGCGCAAATAAGAAGCAGCTTATAATGCCTCTCAAAAAGTCTTTGCATTTATGCTTGCATAAATAATCCAACCTTACCCTTACTCAGGAAAAAGCTAGTCTCCAACAGTAAGTTGATGGGCTTCCTCAGCCAGCTCTCTGTGGCTGCTTGGAGCCTCTGTGGTCATTTTATAGATCCTTCACCCCCCATTACTAGCAGCCACCCAGGGGTATGGTGGGGACTGAAGAGTTCAACCAAAAGTGCAACAACCAGCACAAGGGACAATTCTCATTGAATGGTATCACCATTCCTTGTTCTGATTAAATAAGAAAAAAAAAATATCTAAATTTAGGCTTTAGATTTAAACAAGATTTACCCATTTATATCAGAATAAAACATAAGAGATTAAATTGCAAACAAAAATCTCCTTTCATATTTGAAAACCGAACAAGCTTCCCCAGTGCATTGCTTACATAGAGAATCCTTTACAAATTTTCCAAATGTTATAAAATACATATGGATGACTATCCAGCATTATCCTTCTATATAAGATATCTTGTTATTTCTTTTTGAATGCTTAGAACCTTTAAATAATTAAAATCATTTTTGTATTCATTTTGAGTGAAATAGTTGTTTAATTCATTTAGATTTACTTAAACACCATTGTTATATTTATTTTCCCAGCTCACCTCCTAAACCCGTCCCCCGAACAGAAACAAAGCCAAAAGACACCTCAAAGTAAGAGTGGCACCAAAAAAAAAAAAAATATTATAAGACACTCCTACCATTGACAAAAAAGCCGATAAACGAATAAAAATAATTATGCTTGATAACATACTATGTTTTTTTTTATTTTATGTCCAAAAAGGTGCCTGGTAGAGAGTAGGAAATGTGAAAAAATGCATTCTGTCAGCAGTTTATCCAGTCTACCTCTGCAGTCCAGCTTGTGAATTCATATTCAATACTGGCTTCTTCGTTACTATTTTTGCTAAATAAAAAATAATCTGTACCAAAATGATTATTTAAATTATGGACTGGCATCACCACATCTAGAGGGTCAGTGATTGGCAGAGCCACCTATTATATGGATATTGAGCTACAGCATACATGATTGGTGCCCTGGGCAGATGTAGGGGCATGCAACTTTTTGGGTTTGTTAAAATAAAAAAATATTTTACAGATTCGCTACTATTGATGGCTATATTCAGTCTAAATTTTTTGGTATTTTCAATTAAAAAAAGGTCTTTGTGAGCACCTCAAATACAGATAGCTTTCTCCATTGTATATGAATGGTTATATGGTCAGCGGTACCTTTCAACAACATGATTTTGTGTGGTGTTGCTTATATTAGTTTATGGTTTATATTCTGCAGTGATAAGCCTACTGATCTGATCAGCTGGACTGATTTGGAAAACAACTATGACAACAGGTAAGGCATTGCAGCTAATGGAAAGTATTGTAATTAACAGTCTACATCGATGCAGTATGTATTCTCTATTGTTATTGGTCATCTCACTGATGAGACTCTGATGACATAACTGGTGCTAAGAAATTATGGTGACCACTGCTCATTAAAGTGTATTTATAGTGGGTTTTTTTTGTTTTTTTTTGATCAAGTATGGAATGGTAAAACCCCTTTCAGTTTTGTTTTTTGCTTTTTGTCCTGTTGTAAAGATTTCCCTTGCCTTTTTGTCCCTAAGACACAACAGAAGTGAGAGGAAACCTCTACGGAGTAAGAGAAATTATTATCTTAGAGCAGCCTTTCTCAACCTTTTCAACACAGAGGAACCCTTGAAATAAACTTCTGGTCTCGGGGAACCCCTGCTAAAAATGAAAAATCTACAACTCGTGACACATTAGTGTGACAGTCAGTGTGAAGAATGCTCCTTACTCTTGTCATCATTGGGAAGAATTAACCCCCTGACAGATAGCTAAAAGGAACAATGGTGTCATTGGAAACTTATCTGAGAGGCAGAAATTGCCCATTGCTCAAGGAACTCCTAGCAACCTCAGGAGGAACCCTAAGGTTCCATGGAACCCTGGTTGAGAAACCCAACTTAGACAGTTGTCACCAGAACATGGGTCCCCCATTGGAAGAAATGCCCATACCTCTTCTTTTAGTGGCAACTGTAAAATTGTGTACTTCCCATCACTTTCTGCTTTGAGGACAATGGCCATCAGGGCAAAGAGATGGTGAATGACACAAACCCCAATAAACACCTAGCAAGGGTACTATACATACACTTTAAAGAAGAAGAACCCCGAAGCAAGTGGAAATCACTGAAGTAGCGATGTCTGCTTCAGTGATTTTTAGCTTCTGGGGCAAGTTATTAGAAGAAACATTATACCACTAGTAAAAAAAAAGACCATGATAATAGAAAGTAAACTTAATTCTATATAGATGTAGCCCAGCAGATGAGAACAGGACAGCAGGGGGCCCTGAAGGGTCTTCTGAGATGTAACAAATATGTTTTTATTATTTTGCCTAGACATAAACTTTTAAAAGTTTTACAAACATTACGAATCAAGTTGACAGCCAGGCAGCTAGCATTCTCAAAAAATGAGATCAGTATTGGAAGCCTATATATTTATCTAATTACTAGTTTTCTATAATGATTTTACATCCCATTCTCAAATGAATAATTAAAAAAAAAAAAATTCAACTGTGATGATGGATAGATTTTATTTGTAGCCAATTCTTCATATACAAAATGTTAAAGCGAAAAGTGAAAATATCTTCATAAAAATGAGCTTGTCCACCTGCAAAAATGTTTTATATTTATCTTGAACAAAGGGAAACATTTTTGAGATTTTCCATATTTTTTATATGGTAAGTTTTCAGTAACAAACAAATGATATATGGTTTTAGTAAATAATTAATATTAATAGAGTTTCTAATAATGCACATTTATATTGTTCATTAAATAGAGCTTAAAACTTTAGTCTTACCCAGTGAAAAAGCCACTGTGATACATTTGTTGGGGAAGTTCCTACTTTCCCCAGGTAGGCACATCCCAAATTAAAGCCTAACAGTCATGCCTAAAAAGCAACTAAAACCTGCAGAGGTTCTGACCCTTTCCGACTCTATTTTAAAAAAAAAAAAGTTTGATTCAAGGTCCTGGTTGGGGACATTTCCCCTCGCTTTACCAATCAAATAGACAGGCAGTGATGGGAAATGCGTTGAGTGGTGACAGAAACAAGAATAAAACGTGACTTTCCCACTCAATATTGAAAAGCTATTCAGCAATGATCAGCGCAAGGGTACATTGAAAAAAAAAAAGAGTTTTCTATGCTCCCTGTTCACACCATACATGTGTGGTGGTCTATATTGTGTATAAATGCAACATGTCTGTATTTTTACGTATCTCAATAAATATCACTGTATGTCAACACGCAATACGCTGCTGTGCATAGGGTTAAATAAAATGTAATTTTGTGACATTCTGGTAAAGTAAAAAAAGAAAGAAAAAGTGATACGTTGTAACAATGCATTGCACCAACCCCTACCTAATGCACACCAAAGGGCTTGTGTTTAATGTGAGTGAACCCTAACAATATAATTATACACTGTAATTTACAGCAATTCCACTAGGTGGCAGTCGTGAGCTACACTAAGATAACTCCATAAATGTTCTAAAAAGGGCAGATATAACCAAAGTCTGAAATTGCTGCTCCTGTGAAGTTAGCACAGGACATTTATTTTACCCTACTTAGATGTGTAAGCATTGTGTAAAATAAATGAAAAGTGCAAGTAGCAAACCTACAAAAACAATTTTGGATAAAACTCCTTAAAATATAGGAAAAACTTTGAGCCTTTTTGCGAAATATTCACTTTTCATTTAATCCCAATGCTTCTACCTTCCCCTACTTTTGTTATTCCGTGTGGCCATCCTATTCCTATTCTGAGTCACCTGATTAGGTCTGAAAAAGTTAAAATGATTAAAAAAATAATCAGAGTTCCCATGATGCAATGGGCTCTACCTCTGCTGTCTGTATGAACTGTGCTGTTAAAAACACAATCTACAATGGTATCCACTAATGAAGAGCTAACAGTTTCCATATTTATCACTCTGCATTAAAAAATGATGCTACATGGTCGTCTACCAACGTTTGAACTTGGCGAAGGGGCAGAATGTGGTGTGCTTTGCGCACCTTAGCGAATAGTGAGCATAACCATATAGGTGTGATTTAAAGAGATACCTGCAGCAGTTGGCAATGGAAGATTTATCCTAATCAGAACAGAAACACATCCATGAAAGTATTGGTAATTATTAAAATGATGTATGCATTTGTTGAATTCGCTACAACTTTTAGTACAGTCTGTTTATAGTATGACAACCCAGCAGCTCTTTTCTCGCAACGGCAGAGAATACAGTGATATACATCAATTATACTTTAAATGGATATGCCATAAAATATTTAGATAACATCATTTGACAATTACTTTTCTGCTGAGTATTGCAACACCTGTTTAAGTAACCCACTGTATACACATCAATACAGCCTACCTAAGGAACTAGGTGTATGAAATGTACAATATAGTGTCTATTGCGCATGGCTCAGGAGTATGTAATGCACAGGGTGAAGGTCTCAGGAGGGGGCATCATACAGAGTGCAGAAGAGCACAAATACAGGGATAGGAGTGTGCATCACTGAGCGTTTGGGGGTCAGGAGAGCATACCACAGAAAGCGGGAGGGCAGGATACGTGAACATCAGAGTGCAGAAGTCAGGGATCTGTAACGCTCAAAGAGCAGGGGCAGGAGTATGTAATGCATAGAGTACAGGGGTAAGGAGTGCATAACCTACAGAGTGCAGGGGTCAGGAGTATGTAATGCATAGAGTACAGGGGTAAGGAGTGCATAACCTACAGAGTGCAGGGGTCAGGAGTATGTAATGCATAGAGTACAGGGGTAAGGAGTGCATAACCTACAGAGTGCAGGGGTCAGGAGTATGTAATGCATAGAGTACAGGGGTAAGGAGTGCATAACCCACAGAGTACAGGGGTAAGGAGAACATAATGCAAAGAGTGCCGTGGTAGGAAGTATATAACACACATGCAAGTGTACAGAATACAACTAAAAATGACCCCCCTCCTCCCTCCTTCCAGTGCAAATCTGCCTCTCCCCCACTAAACTCATATCCTCCTGTACAGATTTCCCCCCATTAGTCAGAATACCCCTCAGCACATACCCCCTCCTTCCCCAGCAGTACAGATCCCCTCTCAAGTACAGACCCCATCCCTCCCCACTAGTACAGATCTCCCTCTGGCAGAGACTCCCCCCTCCCCTTCTCCAGTACCTACCATCCCCTCCCTCAAGTACACATGCTCTCCCTCCTCACTAGTACAGACCTCCTCCGTCCCCACCAGTGCAGACCTTCCCTTCCCCACAAGTGCAGACTACTCCTCTCCAGTACAGACTCCACCCCCCTTCCTCAGCACAGAACTCCTACTGCACCATTACAGACCCCTTTCCCCCCTTAAGCTCACTCACCAGAAGAAATAGTGATATGCAGTGGTAGCAAGAAGCCCTCCCCCCACTTGTGCAATCTGACTAGAGCCAAGGTGAAGCTTCCCTCAGTTCTCCTTTTGAATAAACCACAGGGGACCGGTGAAGCTCATTCATATGCAAATGCTACAAGTGTCTAATTCATATATGTGGGTTACTATATATGCAAATCAAGTCACAATTTGCATGTGAAGGGGCAGTGGACACAATGTACAGGGGCACAGCAATTGCAGGACACCCTGTACACAGGGCAGTGGGAGAAGGGTGAAAATGCAGGACAGTCCTACACAATCCAAGACAGTTACAAGGTATTTAAAGTGCAGAGCTGTTAAAATATAAATATGAACACAATAATACCTCCCAAGATTCCTGGATTGTGCAGAACTCTCCTGCATTTTAATGCTATTCCCGGTGATCCATGTACAGGGGTTGTGTCCTGTAAAGGCTGTGCCCCTGTACATGGTGTCCACAGCTTACTCATTTTTGCAGATTGTGACTTAATTTACATATGAATGAACTGGCATGTGATATGCATGTGCATTGGTGGGATTTGCATATGAATGAGTTTTTTTTTTTCCGATAATTAAAAATAAAACTATCTTTTAATTATTGGAATATAAGCAACTCAATAAATTAAATGTTACATGGCATGTTTACTAGTTTTCAGTGGAAGATCTGTCAGTCATATAAGCAGTGACATAGAAACAGGGTAGCAAAAGAGGAAATTTCTACTAGGCCAGTGGCCCCAAGGAGTCCTTACCCTGTTTGAAGCATATCTGCCTGGTTTTCTTATTATGAAAGATATCGCACATAAATGTACATTTGGACAAATATGTGAAAATAAGTCACCAGCACACCATTATTCTTTAATAATTTGCAAATTTTAATTGAAGAGGTGACATCACAGTGCAAATTATGTTATGCTTCCAGGACCACCCACAACCCCTTTTCAGGCATGTGAGGATCAGCATATGACTGAGGCAGGGGTCCTGAGTTCCCCAAAATGTAACATTTTTTTCACTGTAATATAATCTCCTAATGGAAAAAAAAAATAGACGTTATGTCAAAGATCCATGGTGTGCTGGTGACATCTTTCCCTCATGCTTTATACAGGTTGACCAGTTCCTGCAGCACCCTTCAGGTTCAAGTCCTTTCCAATAAGGAATGCAATAGGAATTTAAGAAGCGTTTTGGACAAATAAGGGGTTCATATGTCATACATCTTTTTAGGGAATATTTTTACTGTCTTTAAATAGAACTGAAACAACTTATTGTTCTACAAAGCTGTATTATATATATAACCTGTCATTCTATTTACCTTCTTGTGGTTGAGCTCTCATGTGGTTAGAGATGCTAGTTTTTCTCATGAAGACACACGTGAATTGTGCTTTGAACAATGAGGGAGAACATAGCCAAAGACAACAGTAGTGATATTCCCTGTGGTCCTTTATGATGTAATACGGGACACTTCTCTTTTTAACCCTTGTCACAGATAAGACATTCATTCAATATGCTGCATTGTTTAAGAGTGCAAATAAACATGGGTGCACCATGCAAACTTCTCTTCACAAAAACAAAGAATACCATTGCCTACATAAGCTGATCCAGTGTATGTCATTGATACATCCGACCTTTAGTTTACCAATTCTATTCTTGGCTGCAATGAAAAGGTCTGGTTTAAAGCTATTGTGCGGTGCAGGTTTGCAAGAGTTTGTTAAAACCCCTGTGTGCTATGTCAGAGTATCCACATCCAACATGGAGTAAATGGAAAATGCAACTCTCCCAGCTATACCACAACCTTGACAAGCGTATAAATGCAGCTTTGGTCCCAAGATGGGGGGGGGGGGGGACGCAGGAGGTATCGCTGTTTCCCACACCACATTAAAATTGTAGGTACTAATGTCTGGAGTAACAAAAGTGTAAATATAAACTAACTGGGGAGTATTTATCAAGCAAATTATCTACACAATTAGTCACAAATTGGGCTGTGTCTCCTACAGCAAAGACTTTGCAACAAGTTTACAGACCTGTGCAACTGTGTTCCTGGGCAGTCAAGTGCAACAGTCTGGAAAGTTCTAAGACAGACTTCTAAGGCCCCTTTCACACATACGGTGTGTTTGTCCGTTTTTCATCCATCCGTCGACGGATGAAAAACGGACATTAATGCATCTCTATGTAAAAACGGATGATCATCTGTTAACATGTTTTCATCCGCTTCCGTCAATGTCCGTTTTTTGGAACGGATGAGTGCCCTATTTTTCATCCGTCAAAAAACTGATGTAAACGGACAAACTGTCAGTTTTTCATCCGTTTTGCATTGGTAGTGGATGTAAAAAAAAAAAAACAGATGAAAAACAGATGAAAACGGATGAAAAATGGATGAAAAACAGATGGAAAACTGATACATTTGACGTGACTGAACTGATGAACTGATCAGACCGTGTGTATGAAAGGGGCCTTACTGAGGATGAGACCCATTTTCACTCTAAACAGAAGTATAATTAGGAAGTGATCAGGGTCAGACTTCATTCAGTTGCAGCCAAAGGAGGATTTTATGACTTGGGCTGTAATCTTGTAAATGATCTGTCCAACAACGTGCCTCACTGCTCCTGTTTAGCAGTGATTTGCCATGTGATAGATTTGACAAATGTCCCCAAAATCTGCTTTGTTGGCTGATACATTTTAAACTAGAGGTGCAACTTAAATTGTCAGTACCCCTCTCCCCTGCCTCCCCCAAAATATCACATTAAAGCTGTCACAATACATTTCGCTAACAGTGTATGACTTATTTTTATTTACATAATCTCACTTTTAATGAAACTTCCTCTTGATCCTGCCAGTGACCTTTCTTTCTTGCCTGCAGTGGCAACAATGTGCAGTTCTGTGTACTCTTTGCAGCCCTGCCACCTCATTATGCATACATAAAAAAAAAATAAAAAATGAGCCACTTCTATAGTTTACTTTGCCCCACAGGTCACGTGACCGCTGTGCCCGTTCTGGGCTCTGCACAACTTGAAGGTCCCACTTACCACCCAGGCAGTGCAAACCCTTGAACAAGTTTAGGACTCATACTTTTTTGATACTTGAGGCTTGCTGCTTTGGTTTGTGATAATTTTATGACCACTTAGTGTAAGGAATAAAATTTAGGTTTACAGTCACTTTAAGATGCATAGTGATATCTACTGCATTAAAGATCAGTACAATTGTAATATTAGGAATAAATCTACATTTAGATAAACACAAGAATAATACATCAGCTAGCACCTACAGTGTTTGGTAAGTATGTGTATTGTTATTTTTATTTATAAATCATCGGCATAACCTTGTGCACTTCTCCTCTAAGTCATGCAGTAGAGGACAGTAGAAGTGATTAGACACGAAAAGTCTAATTTACAAAGCTGTAAGTGAGTTCCCACGTAGCTATACGTGTTGGAGAGGCGTTGCCATCTGTAGAGTAGCAAGCCTTCGGGAAGTGGTGCTTTGGCATGGGCTCACAGTGCCTTATGACAAATCCAGCCTTTGTCTTTTTTTATATATATTCAAGTATTAGGCAATTAATTCTCCCCACCTGTAGGAAAATCTTATCTAAAGTAAAACCACTAAATTACATCCTTCAGTTTACATTTGCCCTAGTTATTATTGTTGCCTGCAAGTTACAACATTTATATAGTTCCCTTGAAAATGTTAATAAGGGAATTTCCTACATATTATTTGAGGTGGACAAAATTGTGAGCACAATCATCTATCTCTTATAGCAGGGGTGTCAAACTCAATTTCTTCGCGTACCACATCATCATTATGATTGCCCTCAAAGGGCCTGTTTACTCTGTAAGACTAGATGTCCAGAGCACCCCACCCCCTCCTACATCAGATGTTAAAAGACCCCCCACCATCAGAAGTCAAAAGCTCCCCACCCTCCCTTACATCATAGTACACCCCCCTTACTTTGCACAGCTGCTGGGAAGAAGTTGGGGCATTGCTGGGAAGCAGAAAGTGCAGGGCCTAGAGGAGGACCAAAGAAGGACTGGAGGAGCTGCAGGAGGGGTGCAAGGGCCACATCAAATGGCCTGAAGGGCCTGATTTGGCCCCCGGGCCTTGTGTTTGACACATATGTCTTAGAGGGTGATAAAGTAAAAAGTGGCCTAAGGGAAAGTAACCTTGGGATAGACTGAACAAGTAGCCATAATGCTTTAAAACCTATTTTTTATTGTTTCCAATAGTAGCACTTACTTGCCAATAATGTGCTCTTAGCTTGGACTGACAAGTTCCCTAATTTGAGAGTAATTTGCCTACTCTTGACGTAACTGAAAAGTTGCCTTTGTATATTATGGCAATTTATGCAACATTTTTTAATGCCGTTCTGTCCAGATGAACATCCATATAAAGACAGGCTTGTACATGTCAATTTCCTCTGAGTATGAGACCGAATATCTTACACTTGGACCTATTATTGTGCCTTAAAAACTCTTCTCCTATGCTGTGTAACATTATGTCCGTAAGTATTAAGGACTGGCAATGAGTGACACAAAGTATGAAACATCATTAGAATTTAACAATACCTAATTCATGAAATTCCCTGGGCTGTGGGAGTAGAGCATAATTTAGGACACACCCTAGCCAATGTCAGTGATATATGACCCAAGTTATGTTAAAACAGTAAACTGGCTGTGTGGGAAGCTGCAGAGGCAGTATTAGACAGAAGTGGACTGATCGGACAGGTTGACAGAGCCACAAAAGCCAGGTAAGGTCTCATCTTGGAAGGAGAGTTAGCACTAGTAAGAGAGGAAAGATTTTGGTTTTGAGTAGGAGGAGGAAGCCTTTGTCATTTCATTTTTCGTAGAACCCTTAATTCTATAAGCTGTATGCTTGGGAAGAATGTTTTAGGCTTGCTATATATGCAGGAATCGAATCAACATCTATAAAGAAGCAGACTCTTGGATGATCCCTCTATCAGCCAACATGTATTTCCACAATTTAATACCTACCTGGTGATCTTCCTATCTCTCTCTGGGAGTGTATCAATGATTGCCTATTATTTTACATTCGAATTTTGCTTTATCAGTCGATCTGAATCGTAACAATACTTTCCAAGCTGTGGATCTGCAGCACCAAATTCCACACACTGTACTGCACAGGACGGCCATTTAACTACTCTTAGATGACCTGTTACTCTCCAGCTGATATAAACCTGCACAGTGAAGAGGTATGAGGGCATTATCCACTAGTGTAATTAAAGGCAGGGTTGGGGGATATTTGGGATGTTTATGGGAACCTTTGGACCTCATGTGATTTTCTTGGCTACTGGATCTGTAAATAGTTGTTGTAGGGACTTTTAGGCTTTTCTCCAAGTGGTAGTACTGTTTTTTTTCTTACAAGTGTATCATTGGTTAGGCTTTTACACAATAGAGTATTCTTCGAAATATGATCCACAGGATCTAATGAAAATGAATAATTGTTAATAATTATTAATAATTCAAATATAATCCAGCCATGCATTCATGTTGGTTATTCTTTAAGTAAAAGTTTGTTGAAATCTTAACACTCTATAGTTGATTCATTGTTTTTGAGAAAGTTGATGGTAAGTATAGCAAATGTGACCAGCATGGGATTCAAATTGTTAATATGAGTCATGGTTTGTTTTAACCTACTGAAGACATGCAGTACTAGCGGGTTGGTGTAAGCAATGCTGGGCTCTGTAGAAGCTTAGTCTATACCTTGCACCATAGAACCCATGCAGTTTGTTGTTGATCTAGAACAGTGTTTCTCAACAGTGTTTTTTCAGTCTTGGCACTCTTTAAAAATGATGGACAATCTTGAGGCACTAAAAAGTAAAAACTATTATAATAGTTTTACATAATGCAGCAACCTCCACACCTGCAGGAAACCGAACCTTAGAGGGGATTTATTCTTCCAAAGCAAATAAACTATTGCAAATTGGTACTTACTAGTATTCCAATGTTTCTCTTCTCCATCACTCAGCTAATGTGACCCCAACACTGATGGAAAGGGACAGGGGAGGGTCAAACAAGGATGCTATGTAGGTGACTGATATCCTCCTTATCAACTGATGATTTAATTGGTCGTTAGGACGCTGGCAGCAAGAAGGTTGTAATTGTGCACAATGAAAACCTGTGGCTTTGTGTAACTGAAAGG